>NC_045618.1:34626866-34929896 GCF_009829155.1 Mustela erminea | reverse complement strand
ACACATGATAAAGTGCTCCATATCATTCGGCATCAATCAAAACCACAATGAGATATCACCTCACACCAGTCAGAATGGCTAAAATGAATAAGTCAGGAAATGATAGATGCTGGAGAGGATGCAGAGAAAGGGGAACCCTCCTACACTGTTGGTGGGAATGCAAGCTGGTGCAGCCACTCTGGAAAACAGCATGGAGGTTCCTCAAAATGTTGAAAATAGAACTGCCCTATGACCCAGCAATTGCACTACTGGGTACTTACCCTAAAGATACAAACGTAGTGATCCAAAGGGGCACGTGCACCCGAATGTTTATAGCAGCAATGTCCACAATAGCCAAACTATGGAAAGAACCTAGATGTCCATCAACAGATGAATGGATCAAGAAGATGTGGTATATATACACAATGGAATACTATGCAGTCATCAAAAGAAATGAAATCTTGCCATTTGCGACAACATGGATGGAACTAGAGCGTATCATGCTTAGCGAAATAAGTCAAGCAGAGAAAGACAACTATCATATGATCTCCCTGATATGAGGAAGTGGTGATGCAACATGGGGGCTTAAGTGGGTAGAAGAAAAATCAATGAAACAAGATGGGATTGGGAGGGAGACAAGCCATAAGTGACTCTTAATCTCACAAAACAAACTGAGGGCTGCTGGGGGGAGGGGGGTTGGGAGAAGGGGGGTGGGGTAATGGACATTGGGGAGGGTATGTGTTTTGGTGAGTGCTGTGAAGTGTGTAAACCTGGTGATTCACAGACCCCTGGGGATAAAAATATATTATATGTTTATAAAAAATAAAAATATATTTTAAAAAAAAAGAGGTGGGGCCTTTGGAGGGTGCTTAAGCCACAAGGGTGGTTCCTTATGAATGGGATCAGTGCCTTATAAAAGAGATCTAGCCTCCTCAACCATGTGAGGACACAGTGAAAATGTGCCAGCTATGGACCAGAAAGAAGGCTCCCACCAGTAGGCAACTATACTATCACCTTGATCTTGGACTTCCCAGCGTCTAGAACTGTGAGAAATAAATTTCTCTTGTTTCTAAGCTACCCAGTCTGTGGTATTTTGTGACAGAGAGCAACCCAAATGGTCTAAGACACCAGTGTGAATTATACCACAGCTTCTTGTTGCTTTGAAATGCTTCCATCTCTTCCAAGGAGTTTGCTCAATTTTTCCTGTCTTCAGGTGCATTGCTTGGCATGTGATAAACAAACTCTCTGAATCTATCTCAGTAACAAAATCTTCGCCAAACATAGTTTTCCTCCTTTTAAAGTACTTGATTGTTAATTAGCAAGAAAATGTGGAATTGCTGTCATTCCTCCAAAGAAAAGTTCCACTAATATTAAATTTATATCTTTGTTGTTCATGCCTTTTTGAATACAGAAATGTTTCATTCCCATGCCAAATCTTGGTGTAACCCTTTTTTTTTTTTTTTAAAGATTTTATTTTATTTGAGATAGAAAGCATAGGCAGGGGAGGGGTTGGGGGATGGGAGGAGAAGCAGATTCCCCACTGAGCACAGAGCCTGAGGAGGCCTGATCCCAAGACCCTGAGATCAAGACCTGAGATGAAATCAGACATTTAACTGACTGAACCAAGTAGGTGTCCCATTGGTGTAATCTTTTTAAATATATTTCAAACCGTGATTAAACTCAGAACATGTGGTAACAATAACTAAAATGAGTATAGTATAAACAGTTTTAACCACATTCACATATATGTAGCAATGAAATTGCTATAGCCTGTTCAATAGTGATTTTAAGATGCCATACATTGTAAAACATATCCAGATTTCAAAATTGGTGAAATATGGAAAAATGTGCATCCCAAGTTGGTGAAATATGGTACTTCTACACCCTACACATATTAGTGAATCTGAAGTTCAAAAAGAAATTTTATAATCTTAAAAGCTACCAGAGAAAGAAAAAGAAGGCCCTATACAACAAAGATAGTAGACAGTTTAATCATGGTAATAGAGTTCAAAGACAATAAAATATGAGCTTCAAACACCTATAAGAAAAATAACTGTCAATCAGGTCAGACCATCCATCATGAATAAGGGCAAAATAAACACATTATTAGACAAACATAAACTGAGAGAGCTTACCACCAGAGTCATTTTAAAGGAAATTTTTCTAAATCATGTATTTTCAAAAGAGTGGTAAACTCAAACAAGCATGTGGGTGAATCCAAATAAGCACTGACTGGAAACACCAACAATTAAAATATCTAATTTTGGGAGTAAAAAGATAAAAAGAAAAGCCTAGGAAACAAAAACATGTAAAACGGCACAGGGTTACCGGATTAAATGATTCTAGGGTCCTTATATAAGAAGAGGGTAGGGACGTGTATCAACTCTATAATTTAAGTCAAGTGTGTATTTTAAAACATTAAGAGTAACCATTAAAGTGAATAAGAAAGAACAGAGAAAAGCCCATCAACCCACAGTAAGATGCACATGCACACAAAGGAAATGCAGGACAAATATCACGAAAGAATAGCAAAGTGGTAAATTTAGCAGTAATCAGAATTAGTACAAAAGACTAAAGGTTCTAGTCAGAAGAAAGATTCTCACTTGTAAGTTAAAAAAGAAGTTGTAAACTCTTATAAGACAAAGGTTTAAAGTAAAAGAAAACTCAATATGAGTCACTGAGAAGAGCTCAGCATCACTTCTGCTGCTGCTTTTGTCAAAAGTACATAAAAAAAAATAAAAAATTAAAAAAATTAAAAAAAAAAAGTACATAATCTGAATGTAATCATGAGGACACATCATTAGGCAAGCCCAAACCCAGGGACATTCTACAAAATAATAAACACTATTCTTTAAAAACATCAATGTCATTACATACAAAGAATGATGCAAGGACTCTTGCAGATCAAAGAAGACTAGGGAGACATAACTACAGGAATACAATGCGTGATCTTGGATTTTCTTTTGCTAAAAAGGACGCTAGCGACATAATTTTTTAAGATGTTAATTACTTGTCAGAGAGAGAGAGAAAGAGAGAGCACACAAGCAGGGGGAGCAGTAGGCAAAGGAAGAAGCAGGCTCCCCGCCGAGCATGGAACCCAATGCAGGGTTCGATCCCAGGACTCTGGGATCATGACCTGAGCCAAAGGCAGATGCTTAATTAACTGAGCCACCCAGGCATCCTTGTTAGTGAGATAATTAAGAAAATCTGAATGGGATCTACAGATTAGATAATAGTAACCTATCGATGTTTATTTCCTGATTTTGATTACTATAATGTGGTTATATAAGAGGATTCTTGTTTTTAGAAAATACACATTGAAGTATGTGGAGATGAAGGGGCATCATGCCTGCATCTTACCCTTAAATGGTTCAGAAAAAAAGAGACTTGTAGATAGAGAAGGACAGAGAGAATAATCAAAAGAGAGGTTAGTTGAAAATTTAAAAATTGAAAATTAAAAAAGATTAAAGAATAAAAAAGATATACCAGGAAAAAAATAACCTAAAGAAAGTTGGTATTTAACATTAGACTAAATGAATGTTAAGGCAGAAAATGTATGATTAACTTCTTTACCTATACTACATAGTTAGAACAGTGTCTGGCAAACAGTCCACGCTCATAAATACTTAGTCTATGAAGGTAATAAAGACAGTTAATACACAATGATAAAAGGAACAATTGACCAGGAAGATACATCAGTTTTAACCTTGTGTGCACCTAGAAACAGCTTCAAACATTGAGCACATACTAGGGAAATATATTGATAGTGTGTATGGACTGTAAATGTTGACTGCATACTCGGCAATACAGCAAACCTCAACAAACTTCACAGAACAGATTACGTATAACCCACACTCACCAGCCACAAGGCAACTAAATTAGGAAAGAATGACAAAAAAAGAAAAATCAATCTATACATATCAAAAATGTTCAAATATGCTTCTAAATAGCACATAGATCAAAGAAGAAATCAAAATGGAACTTAGAAAATATTTAGAATAAAAATACTAAATTTCACACTGTGTGTGGTGCATCAGCAATGAATCTTGGAACACTGAAAAAATAAAATAAAATTTTAAAAAAATACTGAATTTCAAAACTTGTGGGAAGAAGCTGAAGTGGTTCTCAAGGGTAAATTTATAGTCTTAAGCAAGTGCTTATATTAGAAACTAAAAAGGACTGACAACTAGTGTATCAAGTATCCAAACACAAAACTTTAGGAAGAAAAAAGCAAATAGAGAAAATAAGAGAGTTGGGAACAAAAATCAAGAACAATATTTCTTTTCTTTTCTTTTCTTTTTTTTTAATTACTTATTTGACAGAGAGACAGCAAGAGCAGGGACACAAGCAGGGGGAGTGGGAGAGGGAGAAGCAGGCTCAATCCCTGGACTCAATCCCAAAACCCTGGGATCATGACCTGAGCTGAAGGCAGACGATTAACGACTGAGCCAGACAGGCACCCCTAGAACAGTATTTCTTAAAAGCTATTAGAGAAGTTCAACAAAACCAAAGTCAGTTCTTTGAAATTACTAGTAAAATAAACAAACCTCAGGCAATACTAATTAAGAAACAAAGTATAAATAAGCATCATGAGAAATGACAACGGGGGCATGACGAAAGAGAGAGCAGCTAAAAAAAAAGGGAGTTTAGATGAAAGGAAACTATAACATATCAAAACTGATACTGTTATTACTGAGTCAATAGTTTAAAACTAATCAAACTATTTTACAGATACATTCCTCCAAGTATACAAGAAGAAGATCATCTTTAATTTCATATAAAGTGAGATTTATACCAAATAGGAAACCAAAATAGGGAATCACAGAATATTAAAATAGGAAGCACCCCTCAGTTCATTTTATGAGGCTAATGTGACCTTGATACCAGAAAAGAAAAAGCAAAATAAATTATAGACAAATTTCACTAAATATAGTGAAAATATTAATAAATGAAACCCAGGAATATATATGGAATATAGCCCATAAAATACACAATAATAAAAAATGCTAGAATGACTTACTGTTACAAAATCTTATAATTTCCAAAATTAATATATTAAAGAAGAAAAAATCCATTATGACCAGTCTAAGAGCTGTATAAGAATCATCTAATAAAATGCAAAAACCATTCATAATATAAACTTAAGCAAACTAAAAACAGAGGATAATTTCTTCAGATTGATAAATGGCATTTAGCAAACATAGCTAGTGATACGTTTCCTTTAAAATCAGGAATAAGGCAAGGATGCCTGCTTTTGCTTCTTTATTCAGCTTTGTACTAGAGGTATGGTCAAACTGGAAGTTCAGTCTGGCTAGTCAAACAAGAAGAAATAAAATGTAATGATTAAGGAAAACTACAATTGTTTGCAAAAAATTAAGATTTTTTAAATAGAAAATCTAAGATAACCTACAGATATATTATTAGAATTATTAAGTGTCAGAGCATGGCTGCTAAATATGAGATCAACGAAACAAAATCAACTGTGGTTCCATATACTGGCAACAACAGTAAGAAATCTACTTCTTTTTTAAAGGTTTATTTCTTTATTTATTTAACAGAGAGAGAGAGAGAGAAACAGCGAGAGAGGGAACACAAGCAGGGAGAGTGGGTGAGGGAGAAGCAGGCTTCCCGCTGAGCAGGGAGCCTGACACAGGACTCAATCCCAGGACCCTGGGATCATGACCTGAGCTAAAGGCAGACGCTCAACAACTGAGCCACCCAGGAGCCCCAGGAAATCTATTTCTGATCAAAATAATTTACAATAGCAAAAAAAATAAAATATGACTTATATGAATGAGAGATATTTTATATTCATATTATGCCTTCATAGTAATACACCATGTGCATATTATATTAAAGGTTCAATATAAAAAATGTCAATTGTCTTCAAACTCAAAGATATTCCAATCAAACAGACCAGTAGGATTATTCATGAAACTTGACATGCTATTTCTAAAAAAAATCTTTTTTTTTTTTTAAGGAAGAAAGGAAGGCTAGGGAAGAGGAAGGAAGATTGGGGACCTCATGCTACTAATTCTTAGAACATAACAGAGATTACAGTTATTAAGGTAGTGTTATATTGGAACATAGATAGAGATCAATAAAACAGACCAGAGAGGCCAGGCACAGACCCATTCATATGTTGGTATTTAATTTGCTAGAGGGAGATACTGCCAAGGGGAGATGGAAGGACAGAAATAATCCATTCTTCAATAAATGGTGCTGGGACAATTAGCAATTCACATGAGAAAAAAAGAAAACAAATCTGGATTTCAATTTTACACCACAAGAAAAAATCATTTCCAAATAGATAAAACATGGGAAGAGCAACTTCAAAACTTTTGTCAGGTAACAGAAAAATATCTTCATGCCCTCAACTTTTAAAAGAAGGAGTTTCAAACAAAAACACCATAAACAAGGGGCGCCTGGGTGGCTCAGTGGGTTAGGCCGCTGCCTTCGGCTCAGGTCGTGATCTCAGGATCCTGGGATCGAGTCCCGCATCGGGCTCTCTGCTCAGCAGGGAGCCTGCTTCCTCCTCTCTCTCTCTCTGCCTGCCTCTCTGCCTACTTGTGATCTCTCTCTGTCAAATAAATAAAAAAAAAAATCTTTAAAAAAAAAAAAAAACACCATAAACAATAAAGAAAACTATTGATGATTTTTACTTCTCTTCCTCAAAATATAGAAGAAACAAAAGAAATACCACTGACCAAGAGGAAAAAGAAAAAAAAAAAGCCTGCAATTATAATGGGCAAAGGATAAGACTATTCAGGCACTCTAAATGAGAGACAATCTCTTATCACTAAAGAAAAAAGATGAAAGGCATTCAGCCTCACTGGAAATTCATATTAAAATCTCAATGCCATATAATTTCATAGTTAAAAGACCGGCAAAAAATAAAAGGTCTGACAGTATCAGGTATCAGCAAAAATGTGAAGTTAAAGGAACTCCCAGGTAAAGCTGACAGAAATGTAATTTGGTTGTACCAAATTTTTGTATCAAGTTTTGGACAAAACTTGATGATATCTAATAAAACAAAATGAGCATAATCCTGGATTCAGCAATGCCTCTCCCAAGCGCTTCCATTGAGCACTGTTTGCCAAATACAGGTTGCAATCAACTTTTCATTGGTCAAGAAATCAATTCGGGGGCGCCTGGGTGGCTCAGTCGGTTAAGCTGCTGCCTTTGGCTCAAGTCATGATCCCAGGGTCCTGGGATTGAGATCCACATCGGGCTCCCTGTTCAGTGGAGAGCCTGCTTCTCCCTCTCCCTCTGCCTGCCACTCTGCCTACTTGTGCTCTCTCTCTTTCTCTCTCTGTCAAATAAAAAAACAAAATCTTTTTTTAAAAAAATCAATTCAGTAGGTTGAGACCAACATCTTTGATAGAAGATCAAGGGCAGATACAGCTTCATGAAATGTCTGCTTCTATCATTTATAACTTACCCATATAAATATTTAATAGCTGAGTATTTAATAACTGGGCTTTAATGTAAACTTTATTTATTACCATAGACTATGGTCTGAAAGCCACTGTCCCAGAGAAACTATTATGCCTATTCACCAAAAGACATGTACACAAATGTTATTTGTGATATTTTTTAATAATTAAAAATTGGAGGGGCGCCTGGGTGGCTCATGGGTTAAGCCTCTGCCTTCAGCTCAGGTCATGATCCCAGGATCCTGGGATTGAGCCCTGCGTCAGACTCTCTGCTCTGCGGGGAGCCTGCTTTCTCCTCTCTCTCTGCCTGCTTCTCTGCCTACTTGAAATCTTTCTCTGTCAAATAAATAAATAAAATCTTTTTTTAAAAAATTAAAAATTGGAAATACCACTGTGCATAAGTAGAATGGTTAATTACAATCATACAATGGAATGCTATATAACAATGAAAATTAGTGAACCAGAGCTACAGATAACAACACAGACAAATCTCAAAGCATGTTAATAAAAGCGACTTACAGAAAACATGTACAGTATGATGAACATTTAAAAGAACGTTCAAAAGCATACAAAAAAATTACTTGATATTGTTTAGGGAGGGGTACATACATATATGGAAAAGGAAACCAACATGCATTGGAATAAGCACTATACTCAGAATTTTGCTTACCTCTGCAAAGGAGGGAGGGAATGTGATGGGGGAGGGTTATACACTAGGCCTTAACTATATTTGAAGGATTTTTATTTATTTATTTATTTATTTATTTATTTATTTATTTTAAAGATTTTATTATTTATTTGTTAGAGAGAGAGATACAGAGCGCAAGCACAGGCAGATAGAGTGGCAGGCTAGAGGCAGAGGGAGAAGCAGGCTCCCTGCCGAGCAAGGAGCCCGATGTGGGACTCGATCCCAGAACGCTGGGATCATGACCTGAGCCGAAGGCAGCCTGCTTAACCAACTGAGCCACCCAGGCGTCCCTAGGATTTTTATTTATTAAGTTGATTGGTAGATATACACACATGTTGGTAATACTAATTCCCATTCTTTTCAGACTGTCTGAAATGCTTCACAATTGTTTAAAAGGGAAAGCTACCATATAAACAAAAAAAGGCACTTGGTTTGAAATTTGTAAAATCTCCCAGAAAAAGATCAGTGACTTTAAACTACAATAAGCAAACAAGCAAACAAAAACTTTTCTACATCAAAAACAGACAAGTTTTCTTTTTTTTTTTAAAGATTTTATTTATTTATCAGAGAGAGAGATGGGGAGAGATCAAGCACAGGCAGACAGAATGGCAGGCAGAGGCAGAGGGAGAAGCAGGCTCCCTGCCGAGCAAGGAGCCAGATGTGGGACTCGATCCCAGGACGCTGGGATCATGACCTGAGCCGAAGGCAGCCGCTCAACCAACTGAGCCACCCAGGCGTCCCCAGACAAGTTTTCTGATAAGAAAATGAAGTGGGTAATGCATTTGTTTCATCTCTTCTATAAGATTTGATGGGCAAAGCAAAGAAACACACAAAATGAGTAAACCCAGGGAAATGCTAAAAACAAGAGCGTCATCTTTAAGAGATCCCACAGTTTGGATGAATTTCAGGAAGCTGGCAAGCAGAAAGGATCTTACTAGCGATAACCCCAGACAAAACCACAGCTCGGAACTGGAAAGAGACATGCTGGCCGGCAGCGTCCGCAGTCCTCTCCTACAGAATGCCGTTTTACTTGGTGCTCACACTCAGAACACGTAGAGAGCAGAAGTGGACGGTGGTTAAGTGTCGCTAAGCAAGTAGATGTGTAATGAAAGGTCTGTCTACTCCACTGTTCTTCCCGGAGCAGCAGCAAACCCACCCCTGCCTCAGCCCACTCCCACCCCTGCCATGCACACACACAGGCAGTGGACGGAGCAGCCGGCTGCAGAAAGCCTCAGCCGGAGCTTCAGGATCTGTTCTCTCAATAACATGAGAGCATCTGACAAGGAAGGATGGAGCACGTGGGAGTTTTAGCCATGGAGACGGCTAATAACTGCTACATTCGAACAGGAGGCAGAAAAGAATGGCAGTGTCATCCCACACAGAAGATAGTAAAGTCCTTCTATCCCCCGAATAGCCATTCTCTTATTTTGGCAATTACAGAGTGAGCCTCCCTTTTCCCTTCCACTCACTCTAAAGGGAAGCCTGCCAATGTGTGGGATTCAACAACTTACACAAATCCAGTGATCATTTTAGGGAGAGAGATCTTGGAGTTAAAAAGACCTGTTCAGCTGCGCAGGAGATCCAGTCACTACTTAACACAGTCGTTCATCTAAGGATTACCAGCCACTGAGGAAAATGAAAACCGTTAAAGAAAAAAACAGAATGAAAGAAAAAGTGTGATAACTGACCCTAGAGAAATGAAGAGGCACTGAAGAAGAAAAAAAAAAAAAAAAAAAGAACCCTCAGTTTTAAAAGTCTCTTGGCTGTTTTAGGGAAGGATGCTTTGAAAAAGAAACAAAAGTTGGATCCAGTCTTATGTAACCTTACATGTATATTCAAATTTCCCATAAATTCATATGCATGGTACCTATCATCATGATGACACCATATGCATCATATTTACTAAATCTTTGTAACTTTTAGAAGTTAATACAATTTCCTTTTCCATAGATGTTGGCTGCTGCCTAAACTGTAACAGTAATGGTCAGACATAATACTCACTGGGAAATTCAGTAAGCAATTTCCTGGATACACATTATGTACTTTCCAAATGAAAGAACACAGACGGGAATATGCAAAAGTCAATAGATTTCTGTGCCCCGCTCTACCAAAGCTTTTTGAGTTCTTATCATACCCAAGGTCCTGAGGATAGATCACCAGCCTGAGCCGCTCCTAGACACTCAGCAATGTAAAAGATTGACTCAATCTGGAGGTCTTTTAAAATAAACAAGCCATTTCCAATATTTAAATCCAATCTGGGGAGGGCCTGACAGAATTTAGGGGCTCTGGAATAAATCCGTTTCTTAGAAAAGGTTCTGAATTTATCCCAACCTCCTAGAAGATGTGAGCATTACTGAGCTCTGATTTTTCTGGGAAAACTTCAAAATGAAACCAATCTGTACAATGAGGCCTAGAGATAAGGCATCATCTGTCCCTCAACCTTTCCAAGTATACCATTTATATTACACTTAATTATTTCTCAAAGAAGTTAAGAGTTAGATTGTACCTTTAAAAAGAGTTAGATTTTACTTGAATGATATACAGAGAGAACCTAGTACTTTTCTATTGCATGTAAAGAAAAGAAGCTTGTTTTAAAAAAATGTTTGTTTTTATCATTAGAAGTCTTCTCAGTCTGTATCACATAATACAGTCAAAAGTCCTATTTCTAGGGATGCCTGGATGGCTCAGTTTGTTAGGTGGCTGTGTTTGTCTTGGGTCATGATCCCAGGGTCCTGGGATTGAGTCCCACATCGGGCTTCTTGCTCATCGGGCTCCTTGCTCAGCCTGCTTCTCCCTCCGCCTGCCACTCCCCCTGCTTGCATATCTCTCTCTCTCTCTGACAAATAAATAAATTTTTTAAGCTATTTCTAGTGCTCCTCGCATGTGCACAAGTACAAGATACCTGAGCATCAGGCTCTTATTTCATTGCTGAACTTGAGTAAAGCTATAAATCTAATGAAGTTTGTCTTCCGAGTTCCAAAGTGGCCTTCCTGTAGTTTTGTCCCCACAGTGGAAACTTGTTTCCTCCTGCTCACATGCCAGCTCCTGACCATGTTAACGTCTTTCTTCAGATTCAACAAACTAAAAAGGATCCTAGAAATAATCTAGCCCAAGACCCTCACTTTAGAAAAAAGTAAACTGATGCTTAGAGAGTTAACAATTTACCCAAGGTCACCCAGCTAATGAGAGATGAAGCTGTGACCAGAACAAGGTCTCTGATGCCCAATGCAATGCTTTTTCCACTATACTAGCCTGCCTCTGTCAACCCTGCAAAGGAAATGATATTTATGTATGTCTTCACAGCCCTTGGCTTTTCCTCTCTGAGCCTTTTCCCTCCTGGTACAACAATTTATCAACCTAAAGTTACCAATAACCTTCTTTCTTATTAATTCTATTACCATGATAAAACAGGAAAGAATTCACTACTCATTTATATTAGCTAATGCATTTATTGATAATACTTCTGTTTCTAATTTTACATTTATCTTCTAAAATGAAAAACACCTTAACATTTCCCAAATCAAAACATAAGGCTTAATAATTATATGCACAATTAAATTCAGAAAAGAACTGAGTTACTGTAGATTCTTACTTTACATAAAACAATACCATAACATTTATTTCATTTCCTTAGAAGAAAAGGCAGAGATCACATATCGATTCTGTTTTAATACTCACCACAAATGTGATTTGATTGTGTCGCAGGTTAAGTTCAGTTAGTGAATCCAGCCCATTGAGATTATCAACGTGACTTAAAAGGTTCCTAGCAAGATTTAAAACTCTCAAATCACACAAATGACTGACATTTTCAATTTTGGTAATCTGTTAAAAAATGAGAAAGAGATAATTAGCAAGCATTGTCATAGATATGCATGTTATAAAAACCCTAAAAATAAAATACATAGTCACTGGATTCAGTGACAGGTTTACATGAAGACAATTAAAAATGTATTT
Source organism: Mustela erminea (assembly GCF_009829155.1). Taxonomy (NCBI): domain Eukaryota; kingdom Metazoa; phylum Chordata; class Mammalia; order Carnivora; family Mustelidae; genus Mustela; species Mustela erminea. Next base: position 34,917,839 of record NC_045618.1, on the reverse strand, counting down.
CCAGGGGCACCTGGGTGGCTCAGTCGGTTAAGCCTCTGTCTTTGGCTCACATCATGATCCCAGAGTCTCAGGATCAAGACCCACATCAGGTTCCCTGGTTGGTGGGGAGCCTGCTTCTCTCTTTGGCCCTCACCCTGCTCTCATGCTCTCTTTATCTCAAATAAATAAATAAAATCTTTTAAAAAATGCATTTCCAAGTTTCTCTGTTATAGATAAGAAGTCATTTAACTTGTGAAAATTAAATAAAGGTACGAATTTTATAATTTCACCATAGTAAATATTTGCAGTAAATTTTATCAAATAGTCAATAAGTCCATCCTTGGGGCATCTCTAATTGCCAGGTCCAGATGAAAGTGACAAGAGCTAAAGGCACCTGGGTGGCTCAGTCGTTAAGCATCTGCCTTCAGCTCAGGTCATGATCTCAGGATCATGGGATTGAGCCTCACAGGGAGCCTGCTTCTCCCTCTCCAACTCCTCCTGCTTATGTTCCCTCTCTTGCTGTCTCTCCCTCTCTCTGTCAAATAAATAAATAAAATCTTAAAAAAAAAAAAAAAAGTGACAAGAGCTATACATACTACTGCCAAATAAAAACTTACTGCAAGCTCAAGGCCAAAGCTCACAATATTTTGACCAAGCAAGACAGCCCTCTGAGAGAAAAGGCAAGGAAAAGGAATGCTACCACACCCTCCTTGTTCTCTCCATTTATACTGCAGGATCCTGAAAGCCTTCAAGAGTCTAAATGGAAAAGTTACAACAAACTAGGATCCCAAGTGGAGATGGAGGCTGGATATTCTTTATTAGTGAAAGTGCTTAAGAGAAGAGACAGATAACGTGTAGCCAGAGTTCAATATGATAGACATTAATTGTTCAGAACAAGAGGACTTGAGTCATGGAATAGGCATGTGCATATAGTCTCTGGCCCGCAACAGAGGAGCTCTGAGTTGCACCACAAGGTGGGGTAAGGAAAAGCTATGCCTATGAACTGATGAGAGCACAACAGGATTTTAAGCCCTGCCGGTGTAACCGCGCAAGCACAGTGCAGTGGTTCTCTAGGACACGTAAGTAGGGGTCCTTGCAGGGGACTTCGTCAACCAACTACTTAAGTTAACAATGAGTCAGGTATATAACACTTTTCTTCCAAACATTAAAAAAAGTTACCACAATCACTAGAGGTTAACTTTCTCATCTGTACTATCTGCCCAGTACAGATGAGAAAAAAATCTGCAATTTTTTATTCAACATTCCAAAGCAGATGTCGGCTAAAAGTATGTTTTCTTAGATTTATAATCCAGTTTGTATGTTGTTATTGGACCTTCTCTTACATTCAAGAAATACCATCTAGATTCCATCTAGGTTCAAAAGGGAAAACCTATGTTTATTATAAATTATTATAAACTATATTATTATAAACCTATGTTTATTATAAACATCTGACTATGCTTTAAAATTTGTCCTAAGATTTTGATCTAACTAATGTAAAATGAAATCAGTGAAAGCTGTCAAAGAAGAAACAAGGTTATCCATATCTGAAGATGATAGAACTACGTACAATGAGATGTGGACAAAAGCATTTCAAAACTAAATAAGTGACAGAATTTTAAATGTATGGAATCATCAAAAAGCAAAACAGACACCATGAGAAATCAGTAATGTCATCATAAGTTTGAGAAATTCTCCTAAAATACTAAGGAAAAATGGCGGTAGGAAGAATGAGAGGCAAGATGGGGATATGGAAGACAAACAATATAGATGTAACAAGCATGAATGGAAAAGCAGTATTTAAATATATAAAATAAAACTTTCCTGAGAACAGGAAAGATAAAAATATATAGAATGAAGGGGCATAATTGTTAGATGACATACATAATTAAGTCTTCCCCCTTCTGGTACTAAACCTGGGGCATTTCTTGTAGAAAACTACCTTTCTCTAATTCTTTGGTCCTAGTGGGACTGATAATTAGAATGCCGACATTGTAGGCATTGTAGAGTTACCTTTTATTTAGTTTGGTAACTCTGAAAAGGAACATTATTAATTTTAAAATATGGGTATGAAGATGTAAGTTTTAAAAAATCACTGGGGATATCGTTCAGCTTCTTGGTTTGCAATCAGATAGGGCAGAATAGTCTGCAATGTATCTGACCGAGCCTATTATGCATTGCAGTCAGGGACAAAGTCACAGGGAATGGTAAAAATTTCAGGCAAAAGGTGATGTGGGGTGAGAGTACAGCTTTTGATTAGTTAATAAACTTCACAGCAAGAAGAAATGATGGGAATGTCGGAAAGTCCAATCATACACCATACTGATCAGAGAGAGGGTCTCCAGGAGACTGAACGGCTTCTCAATACACCTAGGAAAGCTGGATACTCCAGGCTCCTCTTTATGTGTAAGAGTAACCCAGACTGCTCTGTCTGGATAAAGACAACCTTCTGAGTCAGCAATGCTGAAAGGGCAAATGTCTGCTTTCAGTCAAGCAGTCACAGAAAGGGCAAGCTCTCCCTGAAGGAAAAGATGGCCTTGAAAGAACAGATCCTTCCTGAAGCACATTTGTGTCCATGTTAAAGTAAGCTTTCACCGAGAGAACGAATTCTGGAAGACCAAAACAAATCTACCTCAGAATTTGAGAGGCGACCTCTCAGATTCCTCGGTATTCTTCACTATTCAGATATAATTAATTGCTAAATCTTGATGTTTCCATTTTTTTTTTAAAGATTTTATTGATTTATTTGACGAGGGAGAAAGAGCACAAGTAGGCAGAGAGGCAGGCTGAGGGAGAGGGGGAAGCAGCCTCCCCAGTGAGCAGGGAGACTGATGTAGGACTCGATCCCAAGACCCTGGGATCATGACCTGAGCCGAAGGCAGACACTTAACCAACTGAGCCACCCAGGTGTCCCATTGATGTTTCCACTTTTTAAATATTTATCCAATGTGTCCCCTTATTAAATCCCTATCGTTACTACTTCAGGTCAAGCCACCATCACTTTTCACAAAGATTATGGGATTAGTCTCTCAACTGTTCTAGCTCCAGTTTAACTTTCCTCCCACTCTTTTCATCCACCAATCTATCTCCTGAACCCTATTATCATTCCTCAGACCATTTCCACATCCATAAACCAATTATGTTTATTTCACAATGTACACCAAGTATCATTTTTATTTCTGATGAAAGTAAACTCTGAAAACAAAAAATATTCACTTAATTTTTTTAGGTTTTTCACTACCTGATGCTTTTTTTTTTTTTAAAGAATTGGACATTGTTTGATGTTGAATAGTTTATCTCCTGACTTTTTAGAAGCCCGAGGTTACCAATGCTATCTTTGCTTTGAAATATTCTAAATTTCTGCTGGGTGGATTTAGATATTTTGAAACAAGACATGGATTTTCATGTAAAGCTTCCTTCTTGTAGTTATAGAGCCTTGAGAAATAATTTGTGTGGTACAAATATTTAATCTCAACACATGGAATAAGTGCAAACACAAAGCTGAAATTATATGACATAACACAGATCAGCTAACAAGGAATAGAGCATTTTTTTATCAACATAATAGTTGGTAAATAATTCCCACACATCACATATGGATCAAGTGATATGTTAGTCATATACCGGAATCCCTCAGAGATCTTGTGTAACGCCCATGAATTCTTAAAGGTGGGGGCATCTGGATGGTTTAGTTCCATTCAGGTCATGATCTCAGGGTTCTGAGATTGAGCCCTGCGATGGAGCCTTCTTAAGAATATCTCTTTTTCTCCCTCTGCCTCTCACCCCAACTCTTGCTCTAAAAAAATAAATAAAATAAAATAAAATATAATAAAAAATAAATAAATGAATTCTTAAAGGTATATTATAATGTGAAAGCTACATAAATATGTTTAATTATATATATACATTTTAAAATAAACTTGAAAAAATTGTTACCATAAAATGCTGCAATTAGTTATGAATAGTTTTAAAAATAGTGGGCTACCAAAAAAAAATGAAAAACCAGTAAATAAAAAAAATAAAAATAGTGGGCTACAAGACAGAATAGCAATTCCTCAGGTGTGGCATACAAAGCCCTCCACAATCTGGCCTTTCCTTTTCTCTCCCCTCATTTCTCACTTCAACATATGCTAAATTCTCAAGCAGTAAAAAATACCCTGTTGTTTTTAGTCTCAGTGCTTTTGCATATGATGTTCTTTTACTGACAAACTCTTTATTCTTCTTCCCCTTCCAGCCTTATCTCACTGGGTAACTTCTCTACTAGAGTGACACTAACCAGCCTGCAGAGGTGGACAATTCCCAGGCTACCAACATTCCTCCCATTCTGTGCACATACAGACACACACAGATGGGGCTGGGTGAGATTAGAACCCAGCAAATGTGGTCTATCTAGATGTATCAAGGTTTTCATTCATTAATTAGCTTTTCACTAAAACGATTGGGACTCACAGCTGTTAGAAAGCCTAGAGAGATCATACTGAAGTTTGCACTTGACTGACTGCATGTGGTTCAACAGGTAGGGACTCCAGAGCACCCCAGAAATGTACACTTACCACCTCAAGAGAGGCACTACCTTCTGCATGAGTATGTAGCTCATGTAGCTGGTCTTAAATAAATACATTTCAAAGACAAAAATTTCAATGGAAGAGCAAAGGACCAAAAAATAGCCAAGAGGCTCTATGAGAGAAGAAGGGGAAACATAACAAACCAGATAGAAAAATTCAGATAGACAGACATAGAGGCAGACAAAACACAAAGAGACATTATTTATACCATTTTAACCGACAAAAATTAAGAAGTATGACAATTCCAGAGCTTTGGGTGGTGGCCGCTGCTGACTCTGCCTTCCCTTCGGAGAGGGCAATGTGGTTTGGACAGCAGCCCTGGCCCCCCGTGCCCCAAGCCTGCCACTTCTTGCCTCAGTGCCCTGACGCCACAGCAGCCCAGCCAGTGGCCCAGATGCAGCCACCAAGTGTGTGGTGGTTGGAAACGTAGCTGCAGGTCAAAGTTGCCCACCACTTGGTTAAACCAATAATTCCCAGGAGAATACATCCCCACTGCCTCTGACAATTATTCTGCCAATGTTATGGTAGATGGAAAACGGGCGAATCTGGACTTATGGGATACAGCTAGACAATATAATGATCGATTATGTCCCTTATCCTATCCACAAACATATGTGGTCTTAATTTGCTCTTCTCTCGTGAGCCCTGCATCATTTGAAAATGTTCAAGCATGGGTACCCTAAAGTATGGCACCACTGTCCCAACACCCCTTCATCCTGGTGGAGTCAAACTTGATCTCAAGGACAATAAAGATGTGATTGAGCAACTGCAGGAGAAGAAGCCGATTCCCATCACCTAGCCATGAGGTTTGACCATCGCTAAGGACATGGGTGCTGGAAAACACTAAAGTGCTTGGCTCTCACGCAGTGAGGGCTCAAGACAATGTTGGATGAAGATCTTCAGGGGTTCTCTGCCCTCCTCCAGTCAAGAAGAGGAAGAGAAAATGCCTGTTGCTGTAAATGTCTGGGCATTTCTCCTGCCCTGTCCACCTTGGAAACTTTATATGCTTTGCTCAAAAATGGGAGCCTTTGCACATGGTGCCAAGTTTTTGTTACAGATTACTTTTTCCATAAAACCATTTCAAATGAATCAGTCATTTTTAGGTTTTATTTGTTTAAAGTGTAAGTATTCAAACTTTCACCTTACAGTAAAATTTAGCCCTAAAATGGCAAGCTTTCTTAAAGCCTTATTTTTCAAGAGCTCCTATTCTTGCTCGGATTAAGAGTTGCCAAAGTAGCTTGTGAACTAAGTTGTACTGCTGTGCTGAAAACACTAGGCATTAAGTCATTCAAGATCTCTGTCATTAAGAACAGACTGCAGGAAAACAGTAGGCAGGGTCCTCAAAAAGTTAAACATAGAGCTACCCTATGACCCAGAAATTGCACTACTCGGTATTTACCACAAAGATACAGATTATCTTTGAAAATAGAAAAATATCCGTGAAGAGAAGGGGCATATGCACCCCAATGTTCATAGCAGCAATGGCTACAATAGCCAAACTGTGGAAGGAGCCAAGATGCCCTTTAAAAGATGGATGGATAAAGAAGATGTGGTACCTTGGAACACTGCATCAAAAACTAATGATGTATTTTACGGTGACTAACATAACACAATAAAAAAAAAAAAGATGTGGTCCATATATACAATGGAATATTACTCAGTCATCAGAAAGGATAATACCCATCATTTGCACTGACATGGATAGAACTGGAGGAGATTACGCCAAGTGAAATAAGTCAAGCAGAGAAAGACGATTATCATATGGTTTCACTCATATGTGGAATATAAGGAATAGCACGGAGGACCATGGGGAAGGGAGAAAACTGAAGGGGGGCGGTAATCAGAGAGAGAGAAAAATAATGAGAGACTATAGACTCTGGGAAATAAACTGAAGGTTTCAGAGGGGAGAGGGTAGAGGGACAGGGTAGCTAGGTGATGGGTGTTAAGAAGGGCACGTGTTGTGATGAGCACAGGGTGTTATCCACAACTAATGAATCACTGAACACTACATCAAAAATTAATGATGTACTCTATGGTGGCTAACTTAACATAATAAAGAAAAGACATGTTTATATCAGAAAACCTGAAAATCACAGAAAAGTATGAAGCAGAATATACAAATCTCCTAAAACCCTAACACCTAAAGATATTTTCTGGTCACATTTGGTATAGTTCATTACCAAAAAATTCTTATTTTTATTTCTTAAGAAAAAAGAAAGAAGAGACTGCAGAGTCTCAAGTTTGGAAATGCAGACACTTCCTAACTAGTTTCTGATGAGAGAGCAGCACAGCCTCCTCCATGAAATGGTGCCATCTAGCATACCAGTAACTTACCAGCCCGCATCCATTCCCTAACACTAGACTTTACATCATAACAGAAATGAGTATAAGGACTCAAAACTCTTTAGACCAATCTTTTTTATTTGGTAGTGAAATTTTTAAAAATATTTGTTTATTTTATTTTAGGGAGTTGGGGAGGGGCAGAGGGAAAAGAGAATCTCAAGCAGACTGCATTGAATATAGAGCCCCACTCGGGGTTCGATCTCACAACCTGAGCTGAAACCAAGAGTTGGATACCCAACTCACTGCACTACTCAGGCACTCCTATAGTGAGATGTTTTTTTAAAAAAAAACTTAGGGTATATGCTACTACTGAGATTTTAAACAGACTTCTTACTCCACATCCCTCTGATGAAGTATCTGGTCTAGCCATGGGCGCACCGGGTGGGGTGTGTGCAGCACGGGAAGTGATCAAAGAATGAAGACAGTTATTTTGACAAAATGTGGAGGTTGATTTACACTACACTGCACACAGCATAATTAAACTGAGTAAAAGTGTCGTGGATAAAATTTTAAAAGGTTAATCTCTGTCAAATGCAGTAAGTGATGAGGAAAGATTGGTATCATCATCCTTTTAGACTTTGTCATAGACCTGCTATCCCTCCTGAAATTGGACATTTAATTCATCTTTGAACTGGTCATTTCTATAGTTGATAACTTAGTGCTTTTCTTATAGAATCCCTTCTTACTGTCTCCCTGTATTGTAAAATCTTTCTGATAATGTATTAGAAATTTTTTTGTAGATTAGTTAAAAGTGCATTCCTGTTTCCTTGTTACTTTATTCAAAGCTAATAAGCACTTTCCTTTGTTTCCCAGTAACTAGGTACAAAAATGATGTGCTGCAACTTCACAGTTTTTGAAATATTTTAGATATTCCTAAACTATGAACTTTCTTAACATCCCTGTCTTGTCAGATCACCACCACGGTACCTCGACTAAAGCTGACCCTCCTCTTTGTCTCACCCCCCTGGACACAGACTTCCTGTTGCTCTGCCTAACCATCTTCCTCTGGGTCTGTGAGGCTCTGGAAACCTGTGCTCATGCTAATGAAGTTCTGTACAACTTACATACTGGCAAGAATATAAGGTTGGACCTTCAACTACTAGAACAACATTTTTTTAAATTGACAGTTGTAGAATTGTGGGATGACTTTACATAGATATTTCACTAATGCAATTAGCAGTATGTTTTGCATGTATGACTTGATTAATCCTTGAGTCATAAAAAAAAAGAAGGATAACAATTCCAAATGTTGAAAAGAATATGAAGCAACAGGATTTATCCTGCCTTACTGGTGGGAGTATAAACTGGCACAACCACTCTGGAAAACAATTATACCTATATATAAATATATATATATACACACACACACACACACACACATCCAAACACTATACCCTAGAATGCATATGATATGTGGAAGAAACCCATACAAGAATGCTCTTAGAAGTGCTATTCCTAAAAGAAAACAAACAAACAAGAGGAAACAGCCCCAAATGTCCATCAATAATAAACTGGAGAAAAAAATTTTTCATATAATCATTCCATGGAACTTACAATAGCAAAAAGGGACAAACTACAGTTACTCAACCAAAATATATTAATCTCAGTAAACTAATCTTACCTTAATCTTACTTTTACCAAACTTTCCTAGACTTTTTTCCTGAAAAGAAAGAAACAAAGGGGCTTTACAATACCTGATTTCCATGAAGGTCCAGGACATCTAAGCTTTTGAGGTTCTCCAGATTTGAAATTCTCTTGATTCTGAAAAACAAAATAGAATAGAAATGAATGTATGATATTTATTGTAAATCAATACATGCTAAGGCATACATAACTCATTTTAATTTACTCTTTCTCTCCATAGATAAGTAGGCAGATATATAGAGAGCTACAGTATAGACAAATCTATATAAATATGTATGTATAGAGAGATTACATGTAATTATATATAAATATATATTATATTATATATATAAATATAAAACAAAAACATACTTCCTATTGACTTAATTATAATGTTAAAGATGCAATCTCATTGGGGGAAATGTCCCAAAGACAGGTTAAAAGTTGTATCTTTAGGCAAAAGCAATTCCACTTCTAAGAACCATAGGACAAGGCACTTATTTAAGGCGGTTCCCTTCAGAATATGATCTAAACTCCTTACCTCAGTTCTCAAGCCCATAAACCTTATGGCTGCTGACTCTTCCTCCAGCCTTAATCTCCTAACATGGCTCAGGCTCTCTCTGCTCTAGCCACAGGGGCTTTCTTACTAGCTCTAACCTGACAAGATCATTTCTGCCTTGGGGTGTTTATCCTTAACTGCTCCTTCTTTCGCAACATTCTTCACCTGGAACTTAGCATCCTTCACTCCCACTTCCTATCCCTATTACTCTCTCCTTCCCCTGCTTTAATTGACTTCATTGCACCTATCTTTGCCTAAAATTATATTGTTTATGTGTTTACCTTCTTACGATCTCCTTCCTCAAACCAAATTGTGAGCTTCAAGAGCACAGAAATTTCAACATATTCTCTACTCTATCCCCATCAGTTATAAAAGGGACTGGAACTGAGTAGGAACCCAAGAAATATTTGTTTAATGAATAAGTAAACACATACTAACTAAATGGATGAGTTTTATGTACGAGAGTATTCAGAAGAGGATTATTTATCAGAGACTAATTAGACGCCACTTAAATGTTTTCTACTGGACCTGCTCAGTTTCTGAATACTTGGAATTTCTGATTTGCCATCTTGTGAGAAGCTTAAACTAAAAAAAATTTATCTCTAAAATGCCCTCTCTTATATCCCTTAATGATTAGGACCCACCCATTGTCTCCCTCATTCCTATCTTTTCTGGCTACCTTACCCATCCAACTGCCTCCAACTGGACAGTTCAAACAAAACAAAACAAAACAAAAACTATTTCCCTTTTTTCCCCCTCCTACAGATCCTACTTTCTCCAACTGCCATAATTCAGTAGCGGGAAAGGAGCAATGGCAAAGAAAGGGCAGAAATGAAGCCCATGTAATCTACCTTGATCATCATCAGCCTATCACTATTTATTTCTGCTGTCAGTGCTTACTGCCTCAAAGAACCATTTCCACCTTCCTAAACGGTTCTAGAACCTGGATCATTCCTTGAAACTTCATACATGCTGATCGCCACACAAACACAATGCCAGTTTAAACTTCGAGAATTTCCATCTCCATGTGACCTAAGCCATCTTACATCATTGCCAAACCCAGAATTTTATCACTATAACCAATTTAATTCAATTGGGTGTATAAAAATATTTATCATACACCTACTATGGCCCATCACAATGTGACAACAGTTTTTCTCTCCTCTCTCTCTCTCTCTCACACACACACACACACACAACCATACCACTACCCCCATCTTATCTTTTGTTCTTCCTATCCCTATTTTTCCTTAGTATTTTATTTTATTTTATTTTTTAAAGATTTTATTGGGTTTTTTCCCAGAAAGAGAGAGAGAGAGAGCACAAGCAGGGTGGGCAGCAGGCAGAGGGAGAAGCAGGCTCCGCACTGAGCAGGGAGCTCAACATGGACCTCAATCCCAGGACCCGGGGATCATGACCTGAGCTGAAGGCAGATGCTTAACCGACTGAGCCACCCAGTTGTCCCTTTCCTTAATATTTTGAAAGAATTTCTCAAGTTTATCCGACACTATCAGATAGGAAAACAGACAAAACTGTTAATAAAGTTGTTCTTCACCTGCTTTGCTCTTGAAATACCTAGAACAGTTGGAGAAAATTAATATACCCTAATAATATGGCTTAGGAAAGAGTGATGCTCTCTAACAGCAATCTGATCTCCCAGCTATTAGAGAGACTTATACGCAACTCTTTGATACTACCAAGCTCACATTCCCTAAAACAGTAGTTCTCAAACTTCTGTGAATATCACAATCATCTGCAGGGCTGGCTAAATTATATTTTGCTGAGCTCCCTCCAGAGTTTCTGGGACTGGGTCTAAACATTTGCATTTCTAACATGTTCCTGGGTGGTGCTGATGCGGCTGGGCCAGAGATCACATTTTGAGAATTATTATCCTTAAAATATGACCTCTTTCATCAAATCTCAACTTTCCTTTCATATGAGTTTCATGATGACAAACTCACCTACTTAGAAAATACTAAAGCATATTCTAAGGAAATAACCAGAGACGCAGACAAAGATTTATGGATGAGGATAGTTATTGCAGCATTATCACAGAAAAAAAAAAAAAAGAGAGAGGGACACGATGTAAATGTCTAACACATGGGAAATATTAAATAAGTTATTACACATCTGTCTATATTACATAACACTTAAAAATACATTTTCAAAAATGTGTTTTTTCAAAGAACATTTAATGATATGGGAAGATGTAAATAATAAAATATATTCAAGTGAAAAACACATGGTATAAAAACCAATTTTATAAACTATGATATGGTGAGTATAGAAGAAAGAGTGCTGGGGTCTGGGTGGTTCAGTGGGTTAAAGCCTCTGCCTTCGGCTTAGGTCATGATCTCAGAGTTCTGGGATCAAGTCCCACATAGGGCTCCCTGCTCAGCAGAGTCTGCTTCTCCTTCTATCCCTTCCCTCTGCTTATGATCTCTCTCTCTCTCAAATAAATAAAATCTTTGAGAAAGAAGAAGAAAGAGTACTACTCAGCATAGATAACCAAAATTTGGAAATAAGGCAAAGGAGTGAGTGCATGTCCTTTCAGTTCATATCAAAGCACTGTGAACAAGCCTATCTAAGGATCATCTAACTATTTACTAGTGATTATAGCCCAAACTCTGTAATGTTATATACCAACATTACATAATAATTACATTGGCCTGTAATTACATTTGTCTGAGAATTTTACTTTTAACATTTTGAAAATTATACATGGGGGATAGAGACTGTCTCAGCCTAAAGTTTTCTGATTTGGAGGATCAATGCATTCTGTTTCTGTATTTATCAGAAACTGGGCAGTTTTAAGGTAGTTCAATCATAGAGACCTTCATGTACAGTAAGTTTTCCCACAGAATTCCACCAGGGCCTCACATACCGTTAAGCTATCCAGTAAAAACTACCTATATATTGGGACTTCAAGCATTCTTTTAGCTTTGACACATAGTGGCTATATTATTCTCACTTCAGATTTGGATTGCCCAGGAAAAGGGAATAGGGAAAAAAATAGGTAAGTCACTTGGTGTCAGTGAAACCCAAGACCAACCAAACATCTTGGTGTCTTGTCTTCATGAACTACCTTTACCATAGATTCCTTCCCTATCCCCAGCACCTGAAATGACCTAAGAAAAAGATCCAGTTCTAAAGAATTCAGAGGCAGATGAAGGTATCAGTTGGCCAGGAGACCACTGGTCAGATTAGGTATTGATCTGAGGAACCTGCAAAATCCTAGTCAGTTCTCAATATGACCTGAAAGATGTTTTTTAAAAGGAAGTTCTCCCATTAAATGGACTGAAATTAGGAAAAGACAAGCTCACCAATCACACCAGCACTTACAGACCTCCAGGCATGCATCAGAAACCACCTCTGCAGGCTACATTATGACAATGAGACCTGCATAAGGACCCCACTGCAGAATCTATATGAAGGCTAGGCTTTTCAGGTGTTAGAGACAAATCCTTAAGTGGAAACCTTCAAAAGAGCAACCAGAAAGGAATATGGAATCCCAGAGCCTGGTGGAGATTTTGGATCTATAGTTCTGGGTGATCAGAAAAAAATGCAAAGAAGTTCTGCCTGTTAGTCTGTGATCCTGAGGGCTCCAGAAGCTCTCACAAGGACAAACAGGAACACAGAAAGCAGAAGAGTGAGATGGCAAGAACTTCAGCAGCACAGTGGTACAGAGGGGCTGGGTGTTCTTCGGTAACAACGTAAACCTCACATACAGAATATGAGCACAGGTGTTCTAGCTTTGGGGTAGAAATCTTTGTTGGAGCTGCTTGAACTTGGAGGAATATGGTAGCCCTGGATATTAACATCTGGTTCCACTGTCTTGGACTAAAGATGGTGCTGCTTTGCAAAGTGAGAGGGAGAAAACTTCCTGGACTCGCCCAGCAGGGGGCAACAGTTCATCCTAGAGGAACCTGGGGAGACAGGGTAGCAAATGAGCTCCTCTCTTCTGGAGCATTTCTCAGCTAGATTTGCCTGAAGTTCACTAAAGGTCTGCCTCAGGTTAGATTTGGATCTTCAAAGCTCACAGAGCTGGCCCAGGAACAGGAGGTAGATTTGCATTGTTCTGATACTTCAGAAATACGCATTTGGGGAGAATATGGAAACTTGTTTTTCTGACTTTCTTTTTTATTCGAGCACACTAACAGCTCTAAAATTGCTGAAAGGTTGTTTTCTTTATGTGAATAATAAAGTAAAATATGACCAAACACAAACAAAACAAACAAAAAGATGAAGTAGAATGAGGAAGAAGAGACTGCATTGGATTGCTTTTACTTGACCAAGGTAAGGATAGAGAAAACAGCATTAGGTCCCTTAGACTTGGAGGAGCAAAGAGAACTCTGGCAAGGTCATAAGCTCAGATGGACTGGTGTCCTTGAGCCACAAATTATTTTTAAAAAAACTTTAAAAGGCCATTTCCAAGAAGCCTGAGAAGCTGCAAAGTAGAAGCAGGAAGAAAAGTAGACTGAGAGTTGAGTTAAAACACTGGGACCCAGGAGAAGCTCTTAGATACTATGTTTAAAACTAGCAAAGGAGAGGGGCACCTGGGTGGCTCAGTGGGTTAAAGCCTCTGCCTTCGGCTCAGGTCATGATCCCAGGGTCCTGGGATCAAGCCCTGCATCGGGCTCTCTGCTCTGAGACTGCTTCCTCCTCTCTCTCTGCCTGCCTCTCTGCCTACTTGTGATCTTGGTCTGTCAAATAAATAAATAAAATCTTTTTTTTGTTTGTTTGTTTGTTTGTTTGTTTTTTTAAAGATTTATTTATTTATTTATTTGTCAGAGAAACCGCGAGCGAGAGCAAGCACAGGCAGACAGAGAGGCAGGCAGAGTCAGAGGGAGAAGCAGGCTCCCTGCGGAGCAAGGAGCCCGATGTGGGACTCGATCCCAGGACGCTGGGATCATGACCTGAGTCAAAGGCAGCTGCTTAACCAACTGAGCCACCCAGGCGTCCAAATAAATAAAATCTTAAAAAAAAAAAAAAAAAAAAACTAGCAAAGGAGATTAAAAATGCCACAAGGAAATACTCCAGGCCTGAAAAGAAGGCATAAAGGCAACTGTGCTAAAGAATAAATATAAACAAATAAAAAACTCCAAGGATCAGGAACTAGTTAAGAAATCTCTGGGAGAGAGAACAGGGAGCAGCACCTTGAAGGGAATGCTTTAAATGTATGAAAAGCTGACTTCTTACTTACTAAATTGCCCCACTGGGGTACTCCTACGGTGTACAGTTTATATACATCTAACCTTGCAAAGTCCCTTTACATCTCCATTTCTTCATCTATGAAATGAGAGAACTGGTCTCTGAGGTCAATTATGCTCTAAGACTCCATACTCCTATAATTTCCCCAAATTCCCTCCAGCTACCATAATGCTCAGTTTAACGCTTGAACCAAGGATAGCTGATAAACTACATTGCTGGGAACTTTCAAGAAACCACAGGGAACAGACAAGAGCCTAGGATTCTGGGGCATGATCTTGGAAAAAGTTCCTTATGTTACCACTGGCCAGTGAGAATAAAGAGGAAATTCAAGATCCATGCTATCAGTGAGGAGGTGGGAGGTAGTGGAACTGAGGATAATACTGGAGATAATACTGTATCTAAAATTCATCATTTGAGAATATAAAAATCATTTGTGGAGTTCACTAAATAGTCCTTCTTTGTAGACCCAAAGCCATCCAGCAAAACAGAATGGAGAGAAAACTCATAGACGAGTATCAAGGAAATTAGTCAGAAATTGTGTAATTGCACTACATAATAGAGCCTTACAAAAAGAACTGAGCAAGTTCATATAGGATATAATATTAAGTATATACCAAAAACACCATCTGAACAAGAACTAATCAGTGATGTGACAAACATGAAATACCAAATATCTACCCCAGCCAAGCACTGGGAGGAACCATAGGTGAAACACACATAAGCCTAAAGTGAGTACACACACTTACAAGATAGCCCAAGAAAACATAAAGTTAAGGTCAAAGTCTGCTATTTACTTACACCTAAGATATGGCACTGGGAAGCAATGGAAATAATAAAATACATATTCAATAAATATTATTTGGTTTGACTCTCAAATTGAATTTCATAAAATAAAATTATGGCTGAATCTTAATTCATTCAAATAATCTTACCAAATTTTAGTCAATTTATATCTTTTTTCAATCTATCAGTTTTTTAAGAGTATCTAAACACCAGAAGTCTCAACATTAGCTCTAAGTAAATAAACAAATCTATTATTCTACAAAGATTACCTGTTTTTCCCCAGCAGAAGGACACGGAGGGATCTCAGAGTAGAAAGCCCACTGATTTCTTCAATTTGGTTATCATATAAATCCAAGAATATTAGCCTCTGTAGATTAGAAATATTTTGGATCCGAGTTATAAAATTGTGTTGGAAGTTCAACAAACGAAGGTGTTCTTCTCCATCAATGATAGGACACACAGTCAGCTTTTGCCTAGAAAACATTTTAAAAAGTGAATAAAGTTTCAATGTGACAACATGCTTCCTCTTTTTATTACAAATATTATTAATAGTATATTTGTGCTCCCACACTGTTAGGAGAAAAAAAGATGAAAAGCACCACTTCTTGCCTCCAGGAACTGAGTATCCTAGACCTAATTGTAAATCATTTCTATTAAAGACAATATACTGCAACAAGGGCAATTATGAAAATAAGTCTAAGCTCTCATTTTATTAAAAAAAATCTCCAATATAGATTACTTCACATAAAATTGGCTTAACATCACAAAACACTCAATGTAACTACCTTCTGAAAATTGAAATTATTCAAAGAGCCATGTCACATAACGCAATAGAGGCCCTTGCCATCAAGTCACTGATACAAAGACTGCCCAGGCAACTAAGTCATTGGAGAAAAAAAACACAATTTATACACAGGTCTCTCACAAAATAAGACTCTTAAGCTGGATGACATGTTAGGAAAAGCAAGAAATTCAGCCACCTACAGTTCACTTTGATGGAAACAATTTTACCCTGAAATCCATTAATAGGAAGGCAGTCCTTATAACACATATTCCCAGAAGCTTAGATTTTAAGAATGTTTACATATTCAACAATAACTTTAGACTTTTCAGAACAGTTAGTATGCTATAGGATAGGATGAAACCTTACTAATACAAGCTTTCAGCTATATCTGAAACACTAAAGCCTCTATTATGCAAAAAGTTATGTCTTACATGTGAAGTAAATACGTACAGGGCTCTAAGAATTCCACTACTATAATGGCCAGAGAGGAGTGATTCCACTCTGAGGTTTTCAACAGTGTGTAAGGAAAAGGTCGCTGCTTTGATCAGTGTGTGGACAACTCTAATGGAGAGGCTGACTAGAACTATTTTCTTTTAGTAAAAATCAAGCAAATATAACCTTTAAAGAAAATTAATCAGAATTCTACAAGCATGAGTGAATTTGTGAATGGGATCAGAATCGTCCTCATTTATAGAGAAAATGTGATTAGAACAAAGAAACGACTGAATACAAACGGTTGACAAAGATACGATGTTTAAAAACACAGACCCTGGAAAAAACTGGTTTATAATAGAAGAAAAGTAAAACATAATGGACAATAGTTGAATTGTTTTAATGTGTGCTTAGTATTTAGAATTCATTTCATGCATTCAATACTATCACATTTCTTCCTTGTCTTATAACTTATAAATTAATAAATGACTAGTATTCTAGTTTAAAATTTATATATTTATCAGCTTAGCCAAAAACTTTGTCTCATTTTTCCTGCTTCAGTCTTCCTGTTTCTCAATTAAACTTACCAATATCCCCAGCTTCTAGTTCATCCAATTTCTGAGTCAGTCATCACCGAGAACAGAAAATAAACAATCTCGGACCTCCCTCTCATATAAGTTACTATAGCTTGAAATAAAGTCACTTTCTCAGATTCTAAATCGAGTGACTAAGACCCAAGTCTCACTTGTCTTGAAACTCGACTTAGTTGGGTGACTAAGACCCAAGCTCACTTGTCCACCCCGTGAACCCCTAAGTTCCTGCCATGTAGTAAAATAAGCAAACACACACACACAATGAACCAGAGCTTTCTCAGGGCAGGGGCAGTATTCTGGCTACAAAATCCCTGAGTTGCTACACTTCGGCCCTAATACCAGATGTATATTGGACAATACCTGTGCCTCTGTATTTCCTACTTGATGCTGAAACACCAATACTACGAAACTGTCCTGAGAGTTAGCGCCCTCTGCTCCGCCTACAATACAACACACTGCACCACTGCACCCTCCAGAGAGATTTTCCCAGCTATACACAAAGATGGTCTAGGACAATTCACTGTCAGGTGTGCAATGCTAATGTAAGAAGTTTGCTTAACAATTTGTTCTTGGATGGGGGTGCCTTGGTGGCTCACTCGGTTAAGCATTTGCCTTAGGCTTAGGTGATGATCCTGGAGTCCCAGGATCAAACCCTATTGTACAGCTCTGGAGAGTCTGCTTCTTCCCCTCGGTCTGCCCTTCCCCCTGCTCAACTTCTCTCTCTCTTGCTCACTCTTTCTCTCTCAAATAAATAAATAAAATATTCAGACAAAAACTGCTCTTGGAAAGGCACTGCTAAGCTAAAGGTATGCATAACAGTGATGGTTTTCCTAGACTGGTTATAGCACTAAGATAGGATAGGGATGTTCATCCACCATTCTATTGTCAGGGGCTTCCTAGATTTATTTTAGTTTTATTTTTTATTTACATTCAATTTAGGTAACATACAGCATATTATTAGTTTCAGGGACAGAATTTAGTGATTCATTAGTCTTATATAACAGCCAGGGCTCATTATATCAAGTGTCCTCCTTAATGCCCATCAGTCAATTACCCCTGCCCCCCACCAACCTCCCCTCCAGCAGCCCTCAGTTTGTTTGTTCTCTATAATTAAGAGTCTCTTAATGGTTTGTCTCCTTCTCTGTTTTCCTCTTATTTTATTTTTCTTTCCCTTCCCCTATGTTGATCTGTTTCATTTCTTAAATCCCACATAGGAGTGAAGCCATATGGTATTTGTCTTTCTCTGACTGACTTATTTGGCTTAGCATAATACATTTTAGTTCCATTCAAGTCGTTGCAAATGGCAAGATTTCATTCTTTTTGATGGCTGAGTAATATTCCATCATATATAGAGATAGATAGATAGATAGATAGATATAGATATAGATACGCACACACAGATAAAATATTCCATATATATAGATATAGATAGATAGATACCACATCTTTATCCATTCATCTGTTGATTGATATCTGCGCCCTTTCTATAATTTGGCTATTGTGGACATTGCTGCTATGAACATTGGGGTGCATGTGCCCCTCTGAATCACTGTTTGTTTCCTTTGGGTAAATACCTAGTAGTGCAATGGCTGAGTTATGACTCAAAATAGGTAGCCCTATTTTTAGCTTTTTGAGGAAACTGCATACTGTTTTTCCAGAGTGGCTATACCAGGACAGGGTAAAGAGGGTTCAAGGGCTTCCTAGATTTATAGCCAGGGATCAAATCTTAAATATATTCATCCGTTCAAAATTTTTTAGTCTCTTTTGTCCCAGGCTCTGTTCTAGGTGCTCAGGACACAAAACTGAAAAACTCTCCCAGTGTTTGGGGAGATTATATTCCAGTAGGAGGAGACAAAGGATCAACGTGATAAGTAAAATACTTCAAATGTTGGAGGGTGATACATGCTAAGAAGAAAAATGAGGCAGAGAAGGGGGTTGGGGAGTGTCAAGGTGGAAGGGATGTAGCTCTGGAGATGATGGCTCAGGAAGGTCATCCCTGACATGATGACATTTGAGTAAAAGACCTGAAGGAGATTAGGGAGTAAGCCTACAGATATGTGGGGGAACAGCATTCTTTGCAAAGAGAACATCGAGTGCAGAAGTTCTGAGGTGTAAGCATGCTTGGTGTATTCAAGTGGCACCAAGGAGGCAGGTGTAACTTCAGCAAAGTGAATGAAGGAGAAATGAGTTCAGGCCAGTGAGGCAACAGGAACTCAGTACGAGAGGGCCCAAAAGGACCCATATGAGGACTATATTATAAGTTTTTCTATCCTAAAGTCCATTTTAATCCATGTCATAGTCTAGAATTGCTATACTACTCTTTCAGGGTATAGGTAAGCTCTGTTACATTACACAGCTATAAAATCCCACCCCACACTCCTGAAAGGATAAATAAAAAATTGGAACAGTGGTAATACCTATGTGGGAGAACTGGGGAGCTAGAGAGTAAGAGAAGAGAGAAAGCCTTTTCTATCTTTCCAATCTTGTAATTTATGTATTATCTGGTCAAAAACAGAAAAGAAAAGAAATTGTCCTCACCTTTCTAGGGTCAACCTGTCTGAGTAAAGAATTTTCTCTTCAGAAGAACGTTGCAGAATGGGAAATGATGGCATTGATGAGCTCGCCAGATGAATATGATCACCTATTGAAAAAGATATACAAATTACTTGATTAAGAAAAAAAAAACCTTTAAAATCTTGAAACTAAAGTCACCTTATATTTGGAGAACTTTGGCACCTACAAATATCTTTTCTGGAAACTACAATTTCCATACCTCTCTACACTTAAAATTAATTCCTACATTTGAGTTTCTTTCCTCCTCAACCCTAAAACTACATGTTCTATATATACGAAATAATTTTTCCCTTGCCCTATAGATTGGTTGAAAGTACAGAACTACTCTAGTACTATCTTTACCCCGTTATAAGGCTGACTCCTAATACTGAAGTTTAAGTCTCTTAAAGCTGAGATGATAGTCCCTCATTACCAGATACATTTGGGCCAGCACTATGACAGCCCTGCCGGATTCTGGACTTTGAAGGTGTCTGAATGGAAGAATCTCCAAATGCTGATAAGGAGCTCATGGTAGTTTTCATTTCCAGCCCACATAGTTCTGTCACGTTTGTTGTGGATGAGATGCATGATGATTTATTACGAGGCGAAGGGCTTATTACTCTTCCATCTCCTTCAAAATATCAAAAAGTTTATCACAAAGCTACACAATACATGACTTTCCTACTGGAAATACAGAGAAAGTAGTTTTGGATAGCAGATGTATCACTTTTTTTTTTTGTATGTTCAGCCACTATTAGTAGAAAATATTGTAGAGACCAGTGGATATGGCCAAATATTGTTCATTTTTAGTTAATTAGGCTCTACAGGGTCTACGACACTCCTATGAGGTTGATAGGCTGTTGGTACTATAATCCTGACTACCATTAAGTAGCTTTCAATCTAACTGGCAAACACATATGAAACTAATAGACTATACAGAACAATGTACACAAAATACAGAATAAAAAATAGTATCTATTATATATTCCCACTTAAATGTGACAGTTATTTTCCAGTTAAGAAAACGGGCTTGGGGTGCCTGGGTGGCTCAGTGGGTTAAGCCTCTGCTTTCGGCTCAGGTCATGATCTCAGAGTCCTGGGATCGAGGCCCACATTGGGCTCTCTGCTCGGCAGGGAGCCTGCTTCCCCCTCTCTCTCTGTCTGCCCCTCTGCCTACTTGTGATCTCTATCTGTCAAATAAATAAATAAAATCTTTAAAAAAAAAAAAAAGAAGAAGACGACGGGTTTATAGGGAGGTAGATATTAAGGTATATTCTACGGACCCAGAAGAATGTAGAATTGTCAAGAAGAGATGCTAGCAAGTTCCAGAAATGAGATAATATTTGAGTAATGGGTCAAAGGGATCACTTTGAACATCAGAGGAAATCTACTATATTTTCTTCTATAAAGAGAAAATTTCCTGAAAGAAGCAACTGATGTTGGCAGGAGCAATAAGCAGTAAAACAGAAACTGTAGTTACCACAGAGCTCTTCTGCTTAAACAGACCAATAGGTGAAAAGAGAAAACCAAATCTAGGAAGCTAACATACTCTTTGGGAGACCATGAGACAATACGATGACAACTTAACATCAAGTTTCATATAGATACTACTAAAAAGCTGTCAAGCAACAATATTTGCTAGCTTCTATGGGTCTACAAAGCATAAAGTATCTATTGAAATATCACACACCTAGCTTCTTGCACAAAATAACCAGTGCTCATATTCCACTTTTCTAAGTATCATGAAACATCAAGATAACTAAGAATGATGTTCTCAAGTAGATCACTCAGAACTGGCCTCATGTTCACCAATGAACTGCTGTTGTGACAGGATTCAGTGCCTAGCAGGATACCAAAGCAACCACGATTCAGTAAACCAATTTGGAAATTAAAATTCAGACAGTTAAAAAAAAAAAAAAACAAAAAACAGAAACAAACAAAAATTAGTCTAAGGATTAATTGAGTAAGGTATAATTGTCCACCTAAAGATGATACAGGAAAAACTCCAACCAATGGACAACCTTGATTTCTGTTTTTAGCATCAGAGTCAGGTTTTTAAATTATTTTGTTAAAGCTTCAAGCCAATCCTCAATTTAAGAGGCAGACTGAAACTTTCAAAGACTTGGGGTATACAGGAAATAATCAAAGTGAAGATTCATTTATGCTCAAGGCAAATTTTATCCTTGCACTTTTCAGTTCCTATTATGCACAGAAGTCATAATCCCTATCCCCTCGAGGAGCTCACTATCACGATCAGTGTGATATGTATCTCTCAAGATACAGCAACGAATGACAACAATTAGGAAGAAACAAGATCCTTTAAAATCCACAACAAGATCCTTTAAATGACTGGAAACCAGAGTGATCTATGACTGACACATCCACATACTTATGCAGATATATGCACATATATTTATATATTTGTATATCAAACAAATATGGATTTGTATATCAAACACCTACATATATTTGTGGGATGTTTCACCCTACATATAAACCACATTACAATGTGGCAGAATTTTAATTGAAACATTTCCTTTATTTCATATGTCACTATTTAATTTACTGGATATGAAGCCCCTGTTTTCCCCACAAATTTATGAGCTCTTTGGGAGATAGACCTCATTTTACATTCTTTATATTCTTGCCTGAATCCAAGGAATCAATAAACTAATTGATTTTCCAATTTACTAAAAGTTAAGTGGAAATCTATTTCGCATATGCTATTTCTGTTAAAAAAAAAAAAAAAGAAAGAAAGAAAATCAAAGTCTTGTATTTTGGTATAAAAATGCAGATTGGGGGAACCTGGGGGGCTTAGTTGGTTAAGTGCCCAACTCTTGGTTTCGGCTCAGGTCATGATCTCAGGGTCATGGTCTCAGGGTCGTGAGATGGAACCACATGTCAAGCTCTGTACTCAGTGTGGAGTCTGCTTGAGGTTCTCTCTCCCTCTTCACACCCCCTGCATTATCTGATGCTCTTTTTCTCAAATAAATAAATAAATCTTTAAAAAAAAAATGCTGACCATTCTTTCAATAACGGTCTGTATTCAAAAAGAACCTTCATTGCACTGCACACTACATACACAGATGAACAGATGGGTAAATGGATGGGTAAGTGGATAGATGAAAAGATGGGTAGATGGATGATACAGTGCATGGTCCTGTATGACTGGCCACTCAGCCTTACCTTTGAGATACTGATTCTAGGTTTTCCACTGATCTATCATGATTTTAAGAATGAAGCCCTGAATCTTCCTCTCTATATAAACATTTTGGAATTCTTAATTAAGGGGGCTAATAAGTTAAATTCTGGTTAACGGAGATTTTATTGTATACTTGGAATATCTGGCACTTATAAGATTCCAAGGATACAGGGGTTAACTCATAACAATAATCTAAAAAGCCCCAAAAAATATACATACCAAGTTTTAAATTTACCAGCCTAACTAAAACATTCAGCTTCTTTCCTTTAAACTGAGAGTACCATTGATTAATTTATGCTGATGGGCTATTAAGCTTAATTAATTTTGGAAAAATTGAGAAAAAAAGAAATGGGTGAAATTATGATTAGATATCAGAATGCAGTTTATTAGAGAAAAATTCCCAAACCTTCTTGATAAATGCTACTTATAATTTTGCCAAAGTTTTATGTCTTTGCAGGCAGAATGGTAAGTACATAAGTAGAAAAAAACAGCTATATGCCACATGGGTCTCCTTTGCATGAAATTGCCTGGAACTATGGAGGATGCACATTTGGAAAGAACAGGGTATAAATGAATAGCCTGTCACGAGAACAACTGAAATCCTTCAATGAAAAAAAAGTTTTATTTTTCCCTAAAGAATTTTGTATTTCATGAGTCATTACTTATGTATGAAACTTTATTTATCTCTTAGGTTCACAATTCAGTGCTCTATTCTATTTCCTCATTAGCAAATCTCTAGTAATACCTTATCATTTAAATAAATTTACCTGGCCAGTCATCCAGAAATCTGTATGACAAACTCTTCTTCTCACTTGAGAATAGCTTGGGAAAAGTATGTAAGTTTGACTCAGGACTTAGAAAACACATATAAGATATTATTATATAAAAATGCTAAGGAAATTCGTAATGCAAACATAAAGAATCTTGCTTGAGAATTCTCAATTTCACAGTTATAACTCTGCTCCTAATACAATATCTAGCACATAGCATATACTCAATAAATACGTAGTGAACTGAACCGAAGAGAGCAAGACAGATGCTCCCTGTAGTGTGGAACTGCAGTTACATTGATGCCATGTCTAGCAGTTGGCCAAGACTAGATTGTAGGATATAAGAAAGAGAAAAGTCAGGGGTGCCTAGGTGGCTCAGAGGGTTAAACCTCTGCCTTCGGCTCAGGTCATGATCCCAGAGTCCTGGGATCGAGCCCCGCATCGGGCTCTCTGTTCAGCAGGGAGCCTGCTTCCTCCTCTCTCTCTGCCTGCCTCTCTGCCTGCTTGTCATCTCTCTCTGTCAAATAAATAAATAAAATCTTTTAAAAAATAAAATAAAACCTTTAAAAAAGAAAAAGAAAAAGTCATCTCAAATTAGACAGGCCTAAGAGGAAAGTCCAAAAGTAACAAAACAAAAAAAGAAAACTAATCCAACATTCAAGATGACCATACGTTCGTGCAGTAATGAGATGAACAATCTGGGCCTGCCTATACAGATCATCCCCCTCATAAAACTCCTAGGAGGTACAGATGGTACAGTATATAAGGATTCTGTAGTGCTTAACATTAGCCCATTACAGATGGCTAGCAGTTGTTAACAACCAACTAACCATTCAAATGTCTAAAGGAAATTTCTCCTTGAACTGAAAAACTCATTTCAGAAATATAACCAGATCATATAAGGCACTGTTTTTCAAAGGGTGGTCCACAAACCACATCTGTCAGAATCCCTCGAGACATTAAAATGCACATTTCCATGGACATTGGGAAGGGTATGTGCAATGGTGAGTGCTATGAAATGTGTAATCCTGACGATTCACAGACCTGTACCCCTGGGGCAAAAAATACATTTATGTTAATTAAAATAATTAATTAAAAAAATAAAATGCACACTTCCAAATCCCACTTGAGACCTACAAAATCAGAATGGGGAAGAGGAAGAAAGGAAGGGGAGTACTAAGAACCTGCCTTTCTAATAAAATCTCAGGTGATGGCACACTAAAGTGTAAGGCCTTTGATATAAAATATCTATAATTATATACGTTAGTAAGGGAAAGATTTTCTTTTCTACTCCTGACTTTTCACTCTTTCCACTGTTCCCTTATTTCCTAGACATATGAGTTCCCATACTCTTACCCTCATTAGGTAGGCATTTTTCCTAGTTCTAAAACAGTATTTGAAAGATTCCTTCCCATTCTGTTGTGCATAACCCAGCCTCGAACTACAGTACAACTGCTTTTTCTATTGGAAATAATCTACCATGTTGTATATATAAAATCAATTCTGATCCAAATAAATACCAAACCAATTTGATCAGTGAACAATTGGTTAATGAACCATTTCATTTTTAATTCAGGTCTATTTGGATTTAGGTAGTCAAGATTATTAAGCAATATTACTCAAATAAGATAAGACATATCTGATCTCTACTTGCTGACAATACCTTGCCTACTTGAGTAGTTTCTTTCAAGATCATGTTGTAAGAGTCGACCAGAGAATGATGGCGTTTCTTTATTTAGCTTGAATTCAACCTAAAAGACATATTTGGGGGGAAATTTAACATTAAGTCATGAAGATAATTATAAAATTATGTACAATACTGACACAAGACACAACACAGATGAACCTTGAAAACATGCTGAGTGAAAGAAGAGAGACATAAAATGGCACATGGCATAGGATTCCATCTATGAAAAACTGATAATAAAAAAATCTAAAGAGACAGAAAATAGATTTGTGGTTTTCAAAGGGGGTGGGAAGGGGGGATGGGGAGTGATTGTTTAATCGGTACAGGGACTCCCTTTTGAGTGACAAAAGTTCTGGAACTACACACTGATGATGGCTGCACTACCTTGTGAATGTATTTAATATCACAGATTTGTACAACTTAAAATGGCTAAAATGGCAATTTTTATGTTAAGAGTTTTTAGCGTACACACAAACGCACACACACAGTCAATTTCATGGGGTCAGATGAAACTATGCTATAAACCATTTGTAATTCCTCCATACGCTCACCACAAATACAATGATTAAAAGAACCATTTTCTAGAAAACAAAAGCAAAAATCATATAACGAAAAGTAAATTCTGTTGAAAAAAAATCAGTTTTTATCATCAGAATTCCTTTTAAGAATCCAAGTGTAATAAAACTGTATATCTAAACCTTCTAAGAAGGGTATTCCCTAAATTGATTTTAAATTATTTGATAGGACTGAGGAAAAAAAAAAAACCTCGTGATTAGCCACCAAAAAACCCTAAATATGTATCATAAAAGAGTTATATGCTTCTGATTCATCCATAATATACATTATAACAGCATTTGTACTATAACTTTATTAATTCTATGAGCTGAAGGTATTTTCTCAGAACATATGTCCACTCTAGGGAAAGTAAATGGTTTGAAAAGAATCTGGACAAGGCACATAGTTCCTAGAAATACGTTAGAATAATAAAAAGGGATTTTTCCAGCAAAATCAATTAGCAAAACTTTGGCAAGGATCCATTATGTCCAATTATAATAAAGAATATTTTCAATTAATCTAGCTAATTGCTATTTATTCAAGATGATCAAATGGTCTATTTTTCAAGGGTTTATTTTCACATTTAATATAATCAACTACTGCCTCCTCGACTAACAGTGTCCTTCCATCAACCCTCTTCATGCCCCTCCTTACCCTCCTCATGCTGTTGTTTGTAAACTCTGTCCTTCACTTTAGAGTTCCCCCAGTGACATCTACTGAACAATCTTTTAGGAAAAAAACTGAATTGTGATGGTTGGAGGTATCCAACTTGGGCAAAGGAGGAAAAATTGTTTTGTGTCTTGAGACAGTTCTGTGGGAGGTAGATGAGTATGTCTGAGTGCTGAGGTGAGACAGGAGAGAAAGAAAAACATGTATCTCAAAAATCAGATCTAACGCTAGAAATAATGGAAAGGCCAGCGGATATTGTATGCAAATCTGGGGAAAAAGAATCTTGTGTTTACATCTTAACTTCTAAATAGTATTAAGCCCAATATATTTTCACTGCTAATCTATTATGTTCTCACCTGATTATAAATGAAATCTGTAGATATATCCCCCATATTATTACATTTTATCCATTATAAGATGCCATCAGTAGTAAGACATACCATCATTTTACTCACTACTAAGAAAGAAAAAAACTTTCCTAACTCGACTATGATGTGCCATCAATTTTAAGAAGAATCCTGACTTAGGAAATGTTTAAATATAAAAAACAAAACAAAACAAAACCCACCTCTTGTAATCGGTGAAGTAAGAATCAGTTTTTTAAAGAGGTTTTTTTACTTTAGGTGGGCAGAGAATAAAAATTATTTTAGCTCTACTCTTTAAATCATGGTGTTATTTGTGTAGGTTATAAAATAATTATCTTCGATTTAAATATAAATCTGCTTAAATCTTACTTTGCTTTTTTCAGGAAGCGATGATGTCTGAATAACCAGATGAAGCCCACAATTCACCTGCAACATAAAAAATTATAGCATAAAATACGCTCTTAACTTAAATACACACATATTTCTCCCCAAACTGGTACAGAGAAAGATATAACAAACACTTAGTATAAAACAGAATGCTTGCTTTTCGTTTGTGGTAAATGATCATGTTCTGACGATCTGCTGAAAACAATAAAATCACGACTAAGAATTAAAAGGTTTCCCTGTGATTTATTTCCCAAGATGTCTGCAGCGATGTAACCCTCTACCTTATAACCTGAGGTATCTGACACTTGCCATTTCAAGTCTACGTAAATATCTCAATGGGACAGGTTAAGGAGGTGGAGTGCCTATCAATAATACATTTTTTTTTCCCCCTTTAAATAAGAGAAGGGGTGGTGGGAAACCGACTGGTTAAAAGAATTGAAATGAGTCTTAGCCTTTCACAGCAGACCAGCTCCACCTTCTGGAAGCCAAGAACCTGGACAAGACTTTGACTACCCATCACACAATATTAAATACCCTCCAAGTGCCTTGGTCCAGTCCACGAATCTCAAGCCTCGGTCAGACAATAGCTTGAGTGGATTCAGCGATCCTGGTCCCAATAATACAGCCCATCACCTAGGACAAAGACGCCAGTCAGAAAGAACGATACGAACGGGGGAGAAGGGAAGGCAGGAGACCCAACCTACGTTATTCGCAGCCCGGCCAGAAACAGAGCGGTACTTCCCGGGAATCATGGCAGGAGACAGTCCAGGATCTGTTAGATCTGCCTTGGAAGCGACGATACAGCGGAGACTCAGACACCGAAAGGGGTCATCTCCCAGGCAACCCGCTCAGGGGTTACCATGGAGACGACCATTTCCGGTCTGGTCCTCTCCCAAATCAGGGGGCCCACCCGGTCGGTAGAGCCTCCGCTGATGTTTGCTGGGGTCCGGTGCGTCCGCACTTCCTCGTCCTGCTTTCCTGGCCTCGTGCAAACGGAGCGGGAGTGTGGGGAGGAGGACACGGGGAAGAGGCCGGTCGCCTCGGTAGCTGTGACAACCACCACTTCCGGTCCGTCCCTCTTTACGGCCCACCTCAGTTCGGCCCGCGCGAAATTTGGATCCCGCTGCCGGTGGCGCCCTGCTCTCCGGGGAGGACCGCCGCGGGCGGACGGAGGCCGATATCCGAGCACCGCGTACTCCCCTGTGGGGCCCCAGCTCGGGACTTCCGGTGGCCGGAGGTAGGGGCACGCACGAGGCGCCGCGCCGCGCGGCCTGGCGCAGGGGGACCGGCGTCTCCCAGGCTGGGAGCGCGCGGGCGTGCGGAGGCTGAGGCCGCGGCGATGCCGGCGCGCTGCGTGGCCGCCCACTGCGGCAACACCACCAAGTCCGGGAAGTCGCTGTTCCGCTTCCCCAAGGACCGGGCGGTGCGGCTGCTGTGGGACCGCTTCGTGCGGGGCCGCCGCGCCGACTGGTACGGGGGCAATGACCGCTCTGTCATCTGCTCGGACCACTTCGCTCCGGCCTGTTTTGACGTCTCTTCGGTTATCCAGAAGAACCTGCGCTTCTCGCAGCGCCTGAGGCTCGTAGCGGGCGCCGTGCCCACCCTGCACCGGGTGTCCGCCCCGGCACCTAAGGGGGAAGAAGAGGGAGAACACGCGGGCGGCCCCGAAAAGGGAGGAGAGCCCCAGGCAGGCAGGCAGGCAGAGGCCGCCCCGCGGCCAGCCTCCAGTACGCTCCTCCGGGCCAGGAAGAGGGCTGCGCCTTCACAGGTAAAGGGACATCAGAAGTCCACCGAGGGTCGCGGAAGGACCCCCAGACTGTGGCTCGGCTGTGCCACTAGTGTCACCTGGGGAAGGTCATCTCACCTCGAAGGGTTCCGTTTTCCCATCCGTAAAATTAGGAGGGTGCTGTAGCGAGGATCGCCAGGTCCTGTTTGACATGAACGCTGGGGAGTTACATAGTTTGCTTCTGCCTCATCCTCCCTCCCTCGGACTCCCACAAACGCACACTCTCATCCTTTAGATTATAGAGTCGCCTTCACGGTCCGCTGCAGACTTTTTAAATAAAAAGGGTCCCATTTGCGCAAATCTCAAGGAAAAGGATGCTTGTAACTGTTCTTGCTCGACATTAACCTGAGCTTTAGGAAATGACTTTAACTGCCAATATGGTGAGGGAAGGGGGGGTGTGGAGCCACGGATGAAAATGGGGTTTGCTGACATATCTCTTCGCACCCCTCAACTTCCTCTTGACTCGCTCCCTGTAAGTTAAAACATCCTAGTGAGCTTCATGTTCTCACCTTGCCCTCTTCTGCTGCCTGACTAGTCCTCATAAGCACGGACTAGACTTGTTTTGCATCCGGGCACCAGATCTTCTTCCCCACTTCCCATCTTAATGAAGACTGCCCAGCCTTCTTTGAGATAATCAAGCATCAGCCCTATCACCATCCCAGAGATTAAATTACGACTTTTGGTTGGATCTAAAAGGTATCCATTTCGAGAGATGGGAAGAGTTCACCAAGTGATCGTCAGCTGATCCGTAACTGACATTTTGGCTTTGACTAAGCGCTCTTTAGCCCAGACTCAAACTTTATACACAAGGATGTCAATCCAGGAGATTAAGAATTTCCTCACAGGCCTGTAATAGTTGCTCTAGATCCAATTGCCAGACCAAAACATTTTCTGAAATACCAGCCTGCTTCCTACATTGGAATGCATGCTTAAGACACTTTTAAGGTATCCTGGTATTACTAGGATTAAGAGCAAAATTACTAACATCCTACATGTCCTTGCACGCTTTTTGCCTACCATACTAGTCCTATGCAAGGCCACTGTCCCTTGTTGCGCCATATACACCAGTCATGTTGATCTTTTCCATTTTTGAACATGCTATGTTCCTTCCTACCAACAAGCCTTCACTCATTTGTTTCATGTAATGCCCTGGAATTATGCTCCTCCCATTCCCCATTATCATCAATTAAGTCTTTTTACTTCAAAAATCAATTCAAACATCCTTCCTCTTTGGTCCCCTAATTATGTATTTTCATTCTTCATATAGTTCATATGCTTTGGTATCATACATACTTCAATAACACATCACAGTTGTCATGAAATAATTGTGTCATTTGCTTAATGTCTGTCTTCACATTAGAATGTAAGCTCCGTGAGAGCAGGGGTCCTATCTGACATGTTCATTATTGTATTGGCAGTATCTAGACAATATTTCGCAAATTTTAGGAATTCAATAAATATTTGTGGAGTGATTATGAGACTCTAAGAACACTTTTTTGTACTATAATGGAATTTTCAGTTCTCAGCCAGCTGCCCTTCTCACCAGGCTGTGTACCAGTCAAGACATCTGCCCCTTCCTTTAATTATCTGTCCACTATCACACTCATCCAACCTTTACCTAAGCACATATATAATACACAAATTCAAATATGTAGTAAAAGGAGCATTGAACATGCCATGCACACCCTTTTACCTTTTTACTTCCTCATAATTATACCACCCTATCAAAACTCGGGAGAAGAAAAGCCAGCCTAGTGAAACAATCAAAGATTTTATAACAAAGGCTAACCTTGAGGAGATCCAGAGTACATACCAAACGTACTTTGCTATTAGAATATTATATATATTAATATATCTAGCCAACATTTCTAACAATCCATATTAATGCAATTAATATACTTGCTGTTTATTAGGAAACTAAGTAATAGTTACTTTAGAAGTATATAAGGTTAAAAAGAGTTTAGAGTTGATAGCAATATATTTTTAGCCAGGTCTGGATTGAGTAGCCCTAGAAACATTGCTAAGAAAGTACTTGTGCGACCTCTGGCTCCTTTCCCCACTCACTGTTTTTCCAATTCCAGGAGCAACTGACTAAAAATCTAATTTCCAGGCATTGTATAACATTTACAGAGGGCTATTATAGATACTGTTCTGGATAGTTGGGTTTTATGTGGATAAATGTAACTGAATATTCCCTATCTGCAGGGAGCTTTCCCAGGAGAAAGGAGGCTCTGAGGAGTACTATGTACTATCTGATATCTTACTTCATGAGGCTGTGATTATTTTCCTTCTTATTTTTTATCTAGCTGTATTTTTAAATTGTCTAATTGAAATGTAAAAATATGCAGGGAAGTGGACAAATATTGTCATTAAATTAACGCAGACTGAACAAGTGTAGCCACTAGACAGCTCAAAGAAATCGAACACTGCTAGCAACCCAGGGACCCCTGTATCACCTGAGCTGAAGCCTTCACTCCTTGGAGAAAACAAGTTTGCTTTTTTTTTTTTTTTTTTTTTTTGTAAGCCTCATAAAATAGAACCATTATATAGGCATTTCTTGCCTCTGGCTTCTTTGTTCAACAATATATTTGTGAGGTTCATCCATATAGTTTCATATATATCGGAAATTTGTTTTAATTATCATATAGTGCTCCATTGTATGAAAATGCCAAAAAATGTCTCTATTCTACTCTATTTGGACATCTAGGTTGTTACCACTTGGGGGCGATTATAAGTAATGCTGCTATATGCATTTTTGAACATGTCTTTTTCATACGTGCACACATTTCTCATGGTATATACCTACAGTTGCTGAGACATGGTATTATGCTAAACTTCAATAAATAATTCCAAGTGGTTTTTTAAAATAGTCATACCAGTTCACACTTTTCTAGCAGCCTGTGAGAGTTTACATTGTTCCTCATTCTTGCCTACACTTGGTTTGTCAGACTTCCACATTTGAGTCCTTTTGCAAGGTGTGTAGTGGTGGTTTACTTTGCATTTCCCATTTTGTAAATGAAATTAGTAAGGGAACACCTTTTCAGATGTTAATTGAACATGTGGATAGCCTCTTTGGTGATATGCCCATTTTTCTATTGGGTTATCTTACTTTTATTGATTTCGGATTCTTAATAAATTCTGGCTTTCTTTGTCAATTGAATATGTTTCAAATATCTTCTCCCACTGTGCCTTTGCCTCTTCCTTCTTAATAGTGTCTTTTGATGTACTGAAATTCTTAATTTTAATGCCAACCAACTTACCAACATTTTTCTATATGTTTAATGCTTAAAACACGCTTATACTGCCTTCTATAAATTTAATTGCTTTTAATTTTTACATTCAGATCTACAGCCCATGCAGAATTGACTTTTGTTTATGATGTGAGATAGGGTTTAAGTTTCATTTTTTCCCACATATCCAATTGACTCAGCCTCTTCTATTGAAAAGACTAGCATTTCCTCATCCTATAGCATCAACTTTGTCATTAGTTAAGTTTCTATGTACACATTACGTCTGTTTCCACATTTTAAAATTCTGCCCATTTATCAATTTGCATATTTTTGCAACAGTATGATAGTACCTCAATTATTGTAGCTTATATTAAGAATCAACATTTAATTAATTTCTCTTACCTTCTTCATCTTCATAGATGTCTTAGGCTATTTGGGGCTCCTTAAACTTCCATATATATCTTAGAATTGGTTTGTCGATTTCCACAAATTATTTACTGGGATTTGATTGGGGCTACATGGAATTTATAAGTGAATGTGGGGAGAAAGACATATTGACAATAATAGTTCTTCCAATCCATGAATGTAGTGTATCCCTATATTTACCTGGGTTCTTATGTTCCTCTTAAAAATATTTTATGGCATTCTATGTAAAGGTTTTGAACATCTTTTATTAAATTTATTCCTATTTGATCTTGCTATTATAAACAGTATTTAAATTTTTATTTTTATGTATTTATGTAGATAAATTGATCTTTGTTGACCTTGTATCCAGAAACCTTGTGAAAACCTATTTATTCCAATAATTTATAGATATTTTCCAACTTTCTACATGTCTATAACATGTCAGCAAATAGTTTTTGATGTTTGTGCTTTTATTTTCTATTCCTGCTTTGCTAACTAGAAACTCAGTACAATGTTGGGAACCAAAAAGGTGATGAGGAATCCTTTTTCTCATTCTTATTTCCAGAGGGAAAGCCTTTAAGTTTACCATTTTATATGATTTTTGCTACAGTTTTTTTTTTTTGCAGTTTTTTTACTCCTGTCTATTCCTAGTTTTTGCTACAGATGTAAATCATAAATGATGTTAAATTAGATCAAGTGCTTTTTCTGAATCTATTCATGATCATATATTTTGTCTGTTATTCTGTTATTGTGGTGAATTATATTACCTGGTTTTGAAATATAGAACCAAACTTGCATGGCTGAAATAAACACATTTTGGCCAAGGTGTATTACTCTTTTAAATATTGCTTGATTTGATTTGCTAATACTTGGGATTTTTACATATGTGTTCATGGGGAAACTCAGTCTGTAATTTTTCTTTCTTGAAATGCCTTTCTCAGGGGTGCCTGGGTGGCTCAGTAGGTTAAGCATCTGCCTTCAGCTCAGGTCATGATCCTAGGATCCTGGGATTGAGTCCCACATTGGACTTCTTGCTGGGCAGGGAGCCTGCTTCTCCCTCTGCCTGCCTCTGTCTGTCTGACAAATAAATAAAGAAAATCTTAAAAGAAAAAAAATTGTCTTTCTCAGATTTGGTATCAAGATTATGCTGACTAATGTGGAGTTATTTCCTCATATCATTCTCTGGAAATGTTTCTAAAAATTGGCATATAGTCATTAATAAATTTGATATTAATATTTGGTAGAGTTTGCTGATAAAGATACTAGGTCCTTACCTAGTCCTGGAGTTTTCCCTGTGGGAAGATTTTTTTTAAAGATTTATTTATTTATTTTAGAGTGTGTGCACACAAGCAGGAGGTGCAGAGAGAATTTCAAGCAGACTCCGTGCTAAGGACAGAGCCCACTGCATGGCTTGATCTCATGACCTTGAAATCACAACCTGAGAGGAAACCAAGAGTTGGATGCTCAACCACCTGCACCATCCAGGTGTCCCTTGTGGGAAGATTTTTAATGATGGATTCTTTTTTTTTTTTAACAGTTATAGGGTTATTCAGTTTTTTGTTTCTGTACTTACTTTGATAAATTACACTTTTCTAAAAATTTGTCAAAGTTTTCAAATATATTGACCCAAAGTTATAATAATTTTTTACCTTTTAAAATGCTATATGATCTATATTTCATTCGGTTTTTTATCTGCTACATCAGGTGTTTATCAATTTTTATTAATCTTTTCAAGGAATAAACGGACTTCTTGGTCTTCTTTCTAGGTTTGGTTTTTCTTTTTTCCATTATTTTCTGTCATTTTTCCTTCCCGGCACTTATTTTTTTCAACTTTGATTTTTTAGTTGGTAGGTTAGATTTATATAGTACTGAGCTAAATGATTAACAGATATTTGCTTCTATTTTTCCATTAAGCAAGCTTGTTAAAAAAGTGAAAACTTCACTTAAAATTATCTGTACATATTAAGATGTGGTATTTCATGCGAAGAATATTAGAATAACCAACTTGCTTGCTTATGTGAAGACAAAACACGAATTTCCAAATACTTCATATTTTATCCCGCTGCTTAAATTTTTAAGAAAATTTTCCAGTAGTGGGGCATCTGGGTGGTTCAGTGGATAAAGTGTCTGCCTTTGGTTCAGGTCATGATCCCAGGGTCCTGGAATCAAGGCCTCTGTGTGGCTCCCTGCTCAAGGGGAGCCTGCTTCTCCCTTCTCCTCCCCACTCTTACTCTCTGTGGCTATCTCTGTCTCTCTCTGTCAAATAAATAAACATCTTAAATTTTTTTTCCAGTATTTTAAAAATTATTTTTGTAAGACTTAGGGGTTTTTTTAAGAAGTTTTAGGTTCACAGCAAAACTGAGGGGACTATAGAGACACATGCGCAGTCACCTCCAATATCAACATCCCCACCAGAGTTGGTACATTCGTTAGAACTGATGAACCTACATTGACCCATCACTATTACCCAAGTGCCATAATTTACGTTATAGCTCACTCTTTTTTTTTTTTAGATTTTATTTATTTATTTGAGAGCCCGATGTGGGACTCAATCCCAGAACCCTGAGTTTGACCTGAGCCGAAGGCAGAGGCTTTAACCCACTGAGTCACCCAGGCGCCCCTATAGCTCACTCTTGATTCCTCTACTTTTTGAATTTTTAAAAAAATTTTTATTTACTGTTCTTGTAACTTCTTGAGAGTTTAAATTGGATCATGGGTTTCCAGAACTTTCATATTAATAGCCAAAGAGGCATTTGAGTTTCACATGCTTATTTCCCAATTGTAGAATTCCCTATAGTGGTTTTAATATAGGAAAAACTGACTTCTGAAATGAGGATATGTTAGAAATATTTTGTGGAGTAAATGTTTTGTGTGGTGTTAATGATTCTACTCTAAATTAATTAAGCCTAATTAGTTTTTCTATAGTCTTTTGTGCATTTAAGACTATAAATTCCCTTGTAAGCATGGCATTGAGTCCCATAAGTTTTTTTGATATAGAATATGATTCTTTAGCTTAAAGTATCCTTTTATTTTCATCCTAAATTTCTCATCTTTTCATGGGTAATTTTGAAGTGGGTTTTTAAATTTCCAAACATACAGGCATTTTGTAGTTCTATTTTTGTTATCGATTTCCAGGTCAGTTACACTGTGGCCAGACAGCTTATAGCATATGAATTTAATCATTTGAATTTATTGAAACTTGTATTAGGCAAAACATAGATCAGTTTTTATAATGTTCCACATGCACTTGAGGTGAATGCATGTTCTGCAGTTGAGTATGTGTTCCACATATGTCTAGTAATTGTGCTTACAGGTTCTCTATCCTTATTGAATTTTTGTCTACTTACTGTATTAATTACTGGGAGAGGCATGTTAAAAATCTTCCACTGTGATTTTGAATTTATGTATTCGATCTTCTAATTCTAACAGTTTTTGTGTTATGTAGTGCTAATATAGCAACATCAGCTTTCTTTAGGTTAGCGTTGGCATAGGACATCTTTTTACATCCTTTTATTTGCGATCTTTCTGTATCCTTCAGAATTTTGGCATTACTCTCCTCCGATTGCCACCTTTGAAGAGAATGTATCTTTTTCCTCTGGCTGCTTCTAATATTTTTTTGTTTTCCAGTTTTACTGTAAAGTGCATAGGCATGTCTTTCTTTGTTTTTATTTTGATAAATACAAATAGCACTTTTGTAAAACCATGTCTTAATATCTTCTCTCCATTTTGGTGAATTTTCAGATATTATTTGCTCAAACAGTGCTTCTGTCCCATTTTCTCTCTCTTTTCCTCCGGTACTACAATTTATATCATATATGATACTTTCTCATCTTACCCGCTTTGTCTCTTGTGATCTTTTCTATAATTTCCAAACTTTAGTCTCTTTCTGCCTCATTTCAGATGTTTTCTTTTAACTTACATTCCAGCTGATCAATGATGTATTTGGAAATTCTGCATTTTAACCTTTTAATATGAAGAAGAAATAATCAGATATGTGCACAAAAGATTTATTTTCAAAAATTTCTAATATAGGGACGCCTGGGTGGCTCAGTGAGTTGGGCCTCTACCTCTGGCTCAGGTCAGTTGGGCCTCTGCCTCCGGCTCAGGTCATGATCTCAGGGTCCTGGGATCAAGCCCCACATCGGGCTCTCTGCTTAGTGGGATCCTGCCCCCACCCTGCCTGCCTCTCTGCCTACTTGTGATCTCTCTCTCTGTCAAATAAATAAATAAAATCTTTTTAAAAAATTCTAATATAGATTATTTTAATAGGTTATAGTGTATCTATGCAATAGATGTTATACAGCCATAAAAATTATGTAGAATATTTAATAACATTGAAACATGATATATTAAAGGAAAAAACAAGGTTATAAAACAGATGATTCCAATTAAAAAAACATATATGGAAAAGACCAAAAAAGTTCTAAAATACAAAGTTCTAGCTACAGATAAAGAGATGATGGCTAATTTTTAGTTTATTTTTGCTTCTCTGGCGCAAATTTTTCTCAGTGATAAAAATTATTATTCTAATGGGAACAGAAGTCATTTTTAAAAGCCTGATTAAGTTCCTAAAATGCCATTTTTCCAGGCATAAACTTGTTTTCTAAAGAAATATTACTTATTATAGATTTTTATAATGCTTGGCTTAGAAGTAGATTCAGCCAATAGAAATTGGTCATTATTTCATAGACACAAATGAAAAGATAAGCCTTATATTTTGATTTAAGTCCTCAGTAATATTAGGTATAATTATTCCTGTTACAAAATCACTCTTCAGGGCACCTGAATGGCTCAGTCAGGTAAGCTTCTGCCTTCAGTTCAGGTCACGATCCTGGGAACTTGGGTTCGAGTCCCATGCCAGGCTCCTGCTCCGTGGGGAACCTATTTTTTTCTCTGCCTCTGCTTCTCTCTCTGTCTCTCATAAATAAATAAATAAAAATCTTTAAAAAAAAAAAAAACTACAACAAAGGGATTCTTCACAAAAGTTTCTTCACAGTTTCTTTAACTTGGGTGTTAATGGCCTATGTTCCAGCAACTATGGAAGCCAGCTAAAATATTTTTCAGTGGTGATTCATTAGTTGCATAGAACACCCAGGGCTCACTCCATCAAGTGCCCTCCCTAATTCCCATCACCCAGTTACCCCATCCCCAGCACCTCCCCTCCAGCAACCCTGCTTGCTCTCCATAGTTAAGCGTCTCTTATGGTTTGCTTCCCTCTCTGTTTTCATCTTATTTTATTTTTCCTTCCCTTCCCCTGTGTTCATCTGTTCTGTTTCTTGAATTCTACATGTGAGTGAAATCATATGATATTTGTCTTTCTGTGACTACTCAGAGAAATAATACTATTATTTAATATTTTTAATATTATTATTTAATATTATTATTACTATAATATTGTAAGAAATAATATTTATTCTTTTATTTAGCTTAGCATAATACCCTCTAGTTCCATCCATGTCATTGCATATGGGAGATTTCATTCTTTTTGATGGCTGAGTAATAGTCCATTATATATATATATATATATATATATATATATATATATATATATATATATATATAGCCACATCATCTTTATCCATTTGTTGATGAACATCTGGGCTCTTTCCATATTTTGGCTATTGTGGACATTGCTGCTATAAACATTGGGGTGCACGTGCCCCTTCGAATCATTATGTTTGTATCCGTTGGATAAATACCTAGTAGTACAATTGCTAATGTTACCATCTAAGAATCCAAGTCCTTTTTCTTTCTACCTCTTACTTCCCCCACAGATCAAAATTTCCATTTCACATTGTAATTTTTCTCAGGAAGGCATAAAAACATTAAAGTCAGCCATATTATTTTGTTTAAGTATTTCTCTATAAGGTACAAAAGACCGATGATCAGGCTTTCCAGAATAATGCTACTGCTAGGATATCCAATAATTTAATACAAGTAGTATTAGCTCTCACAGCTATTGATTTAGGGAAAAATAATGAGTTGTAAGCAAATAATAACTTAAATATTTGTTTACCCTGAATGTTGGCAATTTATGATTTACAAATAGTAAACAACAGTATGGCAGAGTTCTTACGAACTTGGACTTTGGAGCCAACTTGCCTGGGTTCCAATTCCAGTCTTCCTAATATGTGACCTTGAAAACTATTATTTATACTCTTTTACTACTTCTCCCTTTTGAAAGATAAAACCATACTCCTTAGGCTACCTTTGATATGGTTCTCCTCTGGTTTATATTTTTAGATTACATGTGAAAATGAAGTTAAACAAACACAAGTCCCTGCTAATAATCTATCTTATGGTGTCACTTCAGTACCTACTCACTGTGAAGACGGCCCAGTGCATAAAAGTACACAAATGTCTCTGAAAAGGCCCCCTCACCGCAGCGTTGGTACGTTTGGACTCTTCAACTGACTGATCATTGAATTGATCTTTTGTATATGAAAGATAAATGACAAGCAAAATGTAATTCACAGGCCAATGTGTTTATTCTCTTTCAGGTATTCAGGCCAAAGTGAAAGTGTTCGGAAAACAATTGTGTAACGCCACTACTCAGACCGAGGGATTGCAGTCTAGAAGTGCCTCCGTCTTTGACATTTACTCCAGTGACCCAGATGCAGACTGGGATGTCAAGAGTGAGCAGAGCGATTTGTCTTATATAGCAGTGCAGGTGAAAGAAGAGTCCTGTTAAAAATGCAACGTCAAAGGACTTGATGTCCCATAGGTTTTCAAATCTTCACTCACATAATCACTTCTTTGCTCTTGCAAATCTTTCACTTTGGGATAATTGAGTATCAGCAAAATTGGTTCAGCTCTAAGGCAAAAATGTGTCCACC
Organism: Mustela erminea; assembly: GCF_009829155.1. Classification (NCBI taxonomy): domain Eukaryota; kingdom Metazoa; phylum Chordata; class Mammalia; order Carnivora; family Mustelidae; genus Mustela; species Mustela erminea. The sequence continues at coordinate 34,878,522 of NC_045618.1, read as the reverse complement.
TGCCAAGATAACGAAGCTAATCCTGCCCACAAACCTCCCCACCTCCCACTTTCATCTCTTGTTTCTTTTTTCTTTTTATCCTTTTGGTGGAAATCGAGATATAAGACAAAATGCACAATAGCATTTCCAGATCAAGATTAAGCACTGAATATTTAAGCTTACTGCAGAAGCAACACTCATCTGGGGCTTATAGGACATTCACAAGTTAGAGTGTCACTCTTCTAAATAACTTGAAGGTAGTAGTAAGCACAGGCAAGTGTGGTACTATGAAATGATTTGGGAACCAGGAGACTTATCCTTGATTATTATTTTTTTATGTTGTATATTTATTAGTTTGCCCATTCATAATACTATTGGATCTATAGATCAGTCCCTATGAGCATTTCTGGTGAAGTTATGGCTCTTACAGAAAATTTTGGAAGGGAATAAATTTAAACATGGATAGAGTTGCATATACTTGGATTGCCTTGTTAATGAAATCTACTTGCATTGGTTCCTATTACAACGAACCAATGAGCTTGATTAATTTAGATTGAAATTATTAACATCATGCAAAAAAAAAGTATTATATTTCTAACATATCCCAATTTCAAAAATTAGGTTTTTCTCATTAATACCATTCTATCAAATTCTACATTTGGGAACTAATGGTGTGAAACATAGCTGCCCCATCTGCCATTTACCAGGAAAGTTTCTAAAGCAGTTTTGTACCATGAAGTAATTTGTTACAGTTGTTTCTGAGAAACTTACTATAATTCTGATCTTCTACTGAGAGTAATAAAAATAAATGTCCATTTTATACCTCACATGTCTTGTTAATTACGCATGATTGGAAGACCTTGCATGCATTTTATCCTAGAAGGTTTAAATAATATACCAAAGTGATTTTCTTTCAAAGCTAATTTCATGTGTGACTTAATTTGAATGGTATAATTTTATTAAAAAGAATAATAAAATAAAATATTAATAGAAGTGAGCCTGAACAATGATTATCTAAACACATAACACTATTGTTGTTGTTGTTGTTACTGTTTCTTTGGCTTGAATTTGAGATGACTACTTGGTGTTTTGAGAGAACATTGTGTTTTAAAATTAAGCATATAAACCTTCTGAAGCTAAATGCTATCAGTAAGTACCTGTTGTTCCTTGAGCTTTTAAATAGCCTACCACCTTAATTAATTACAATCATATAATTAATAAAATAATTAATTATAATGAATGTCATATGCCCTTTCATCCCCAAATTTCACTGCCAGGGGTTTACTTCATTTTTATGTGTTAAACAACTTTGACAACCATAACCTATCTACCTTTCTTCCTTCCTCCCTTCCTTCCTTCCTTCCTTCTTTTCTTCCTTTTTTTTAAAACAAAAGGCCTGAACTTTATTAGTTCCCCACCAGTTACTGCCCCCTCCACCACCCTCAGCCCTAGTGAGAAGCTGCCCCTGTCAGAGGCCACAAGGCCTCAGGGCCAGAAGGGCCAAAGTTCCTCAGAAGCTGCTCCTGGTCTTCCAGGTCCTTCCACTCTTTCTTGCACCTATAGAAGATGGGGCAGTCCCAGCTGGTGCAGATGACATCCTTGTGCAGGCTGCCTTGGCAGCGGGAGCATTTGGGTCCAGAGGTGCAAGAAGCTCTCCTCCAGGGCGTGTGTTCCTTCCTTCTTCTTTCTCTCTTTTTCTCTCTTTCTTCCTTTCTTTCTTTCTCTCTGTCTTTCTTTCTTTTTTTTCCTTTCAGGTTTTTTTCTCTTACCAATTGAGAATTTATGTTTGCTTTGTGAATTCACATGATTCTATAATGTATTGTGCAATTTTCACTGTCCTAAAGTAATGAAATACTGGCTTTATTTTAAATTAAATATGAGGAACTTAGTTTATCTAATTTTGGTTACTTTTTGCATATTTTCAGTATCTTAATTTCTTTTGTTGCCAGAAGAGTTTAATGGGGGAAAATGAGGTACACCTCATCACCTGCCTTCTCCTTTTTCATTTGTTTATGTAATAAGTACTTATTAAACATACTCTGTGCCAGATAACTGTTCTAGCCACCAAGGATACATTGGTGAGTAAGATAAAAATTCTGCCCTCTTAGTAGCTTCCTTTTAGAGGGGAGCCAGACAATAAACTAAGATAGGGATGAATAATTTTAGATAGAGTAAGGTGTTAGAACATAATCGTAACAATTATGTTAGAACATAACTGGGGTGGGAGAGAGGGTTTGCTTTTTTAGGTAACGTAATCAGGAAAGGCCTCTCTGAAGATTCAATATTTTCTCAGAGACCTGGGTGATCAGAAGAAGCAGTCATGTCATGACTGGAGAGAAGAGCATTCTGCATGATAGGAATGGCAGGTGCTCTGGTATTTGAGGAACAAAAAGGAGGCTGGGGTATCTGGAGATAATAAACTAAGTAGAGAATTGTAAGAGAGAAGATTGGAGTGGTATACAGGACCAGACCATGTAAGGCATTTGCTGTCACTATCAAGAATTTTTATCTTATTCTAGGCTTAAATTCTATTTTAAGTGTATTTTATGGCTGGCTTATCTGCTAGTATTTGTTATATTTAAAAAACATAATTGGATTCACACATAAAGTCATTGGACTTTAGGCAAGAGAAGAGAGACATTATCAAGAGTGTGTGAATATAAATCTTGTTCTTCAAAAATATTGGGAATTCTGGAGAGAGGATGGTGGTGATCGTGTCATTTTGTTTGAAATCTTCCCAAATTTCCCTGTGGAAATAAATAGAGCAGTTTTTATTCGGTTAGTGGCAAAGAAGCTTGTGTCAGATTAACCCTCCCATGGATAACATGTATAGAAAACAAGTAACTTTGATGGATCTGGGGAGCGTCGAAAACAAGTAGAAGCAGCAAATCAGCCTTAAAAGAGGTGAACCGCAGTGGCGGGATGCCCTTTGTGTGCCTTCCCACCTGAGTGCACTCCCCACTCCATGCTGTGAGGAGCAGCTAGAACTCAAGCAGGAAGTTGCCATCTTACTGGCTCGAGGAGTCAGAGTTGAAAATGAAGGGCTACTGGAGTGAAAAGGGGTGAGGCAAGTCATGGAAAAGTAGAAGCAACTGGGGAAAAGGACCAAAATCTGCTTATAAACCACCCAAGTCTTGGACTAACCACTGAAGTACACACGAGTTGCATGGAGAGCCTCAGGGGTCCCAACAGAAAGCAACAGTTGGAAGTCTTGGCTTAGCTGCTACCCATCATAGAGGAAGCAGAGTTTGGAGTTTATGAGTGGAGCCAAGATAAGATAAGTCTGTTAGAACAAAATCTATCATGATTTAGAGTAAGATGACAGAACTTATCATCTAAAATGCCTCATACAATATTAAGAATTACTAGTCATGTGGAGAAATTGGAAAAGTGTGATCAATAATCAAGACAAAAAGGAAGCAACTCCAGGATAACCAAACTTATAATTAGCAGATAAGAACTTTGTTTTTCTTTTTTCTTTTTTTTTTTTTTAAGATTTTATTTATTTATTTGTCAGAGAGAGAGAGGGAGAGAGAGCGAGCGAGCACAGGCAGACAGAGTGGCTGGCTGAGGCAGAGGGAGAAGCAGGCTCCTCGTCAAGCAAGGAGCCCGATGTGGGACTCGATGCCAGGACGCTGGGATCATGACCTGAGCCGAAGGCAGCCGCTTAACCAACTGAGACACCCAGGCGTCCCAAGAACTTTATTTTTCTTAAAAGATTTTATTTACTTGAGAGAAAGAGAGAGAAAGAGCACAGAGGGAGCCTGATATGGGACTCGATCCCAGAAGTCTGGGGCTATGACCTGAGCTGAAGGAAGACACTTAACTGACTCAGTCACCCAAGTGTCCCCCACCCCCTTTTTAGAAAGATTTAATTTAGCAGACAAGAACTTGTTACAATGTTAAAAATGTGTTCAAACATGGAAATACAGCAATATTGAAGAAAGAGGTGAGGAATCTCAGAAGAGAAAAAGAAACTCTAAAAAAGGACCAAATGGAAATTCTGGAGCTGAAAATAGACAAACTATCAAAACCAACATAAGAAGAAACAGGAAATCTGAATTGCTCCATATCAAAGAATTGGATTATAATCCTTTCACAAAGCAAAGTCTATTTCCTGATGGCTTCACTTATAACTTCTATCAAACACACAAGGAAAAAATGCAATTGTTACATAAACTCTTTCAAGAGAAAAGAATGGGGAGGGCGCCTGAGTGGCTCAGTGGGTTAGGGCCTCTGCCTTCAGCTCAGGTCATGTCCCAGGGTCCTGGGATCGAGCCCCGCATTGGACTCTCTGCTCTGCAGGGAGCCTGCTTCCTCCCTCTCTCTCTGCCTGCCTCTCTACCTACTTGTGATCTCTGTCTGTTAAATAAATAAGTAAAATCTTTAATAAAAAAAAGAATTAGGGAACACTGCCCATTTTGTGAGTTCAACATTATCTTATTACCAAAAGTAGGCAAAGACATTATAAGAAATTACAAAGCAATGTCTTAACATGAATGTAGATGCAAATATCCTTAACAAAATATTAGCAAGCCTATCCCGCAATGTATTACAAGAATAAAACATCATGTCCAAATAGAGCTTAACCCAACTCTGCAAGTTTAGCTTCTCACTCAAAAATCAATCAATGCAATCACCAAATTAAGAGAATAAAGGAGAAAAATCACACGATAATCTCATTAAATTTAGAAAGATCATTTGACAAAAAATCAACATCCATTTATAATAAACACCCTCAGTAAGCTAGGAATAGTAGTCTGGTAAATGGCAGTCATGATATATACATCAATAATATCATAGTTAATGTTCAAGGGCTAAAAGCTTTATCAGGAACCAGGCAAGAACATTGTACTGAAGATCCTAATTAGTGCAATAAAGGCAAAAAGAAAAAATAATAAAATGCATAGTAGTTTAAAAGGGAGATATAAAACTCTTTTTAAATAGAGATCATGTACATAGAAATGCCTAGGGGATCTATAAAAAAGCTGATAGAACTAATAAGTCAGTTTAATAAAGTCAAGTATAAAAATCAACTATTTCTATACACTAGCAAAGTGAAATAAAAAAATTTACAATATGGAAAGACAAAAGGTTTAGAACAAATATTGGGTAGAGAGGAGCAACTGGAATTCTCATCATGGATGATGGGAATGTAAAATATTAAAACCATTTTAGAAAACAGTTTGACTTATTCAACCAAACAATTCAATTCCCGTTTATGCAAGAGAAATTAGAATATGTATCCACACAAAGACTTTTACACAAATGCTTATAAGAGCCAAAACCTGAAAACTACCCATATATTCATCAACAGGTGAATGGAGAGGCAAATTATAGCATATCCAGACAATGGAATTCTCTCAGCAATAAAAGAGAGCAAGCATGTTTGTAACAACATGGATGAATTTTGAAAATATTATGCTGAGTGAAAAAATCCAGATTCAAATAAGAGTACATACCCTGAATTCCCATTTGCACAAAATTCTAAAGAGAGAGAGAGAGAGAGAGAGAATTAATACGTAGTAACGAAAAGAAAATCAGTGGCTGCCTAGGGCTGGAGCAGGAAAGACACTACCCACAAAGGAGAGAAGGAAATGTTTGGGATAATAATGTGGGTGTTTAAATCCTGATGTGGCGATAGGTACATTGATACATATCCTTATAGTTGTGTGCAATATACCTTTATAAACTTGACCAAAGAAAAGACCCATAAATCCTGATTGTCAAATGACTAGTACAGACCATAAATTCTGTAGTTTTTAAAACTAGGCTTCACAGAAGTGGTAAAATTGGAATTGCCCTTTTAGGAGAGATAGGCTATAGATAGGCTACATTAAAAAAAAAAAAACTGAGCAAAGAGAAAGTCAACACAGGGTTGAATGCAGGAGGGGCAGGGTGGGTGGCTTGAAGGGATGGTGGTAGTATTAGACTGAAGGCAGAGGCTCTGACAAGGGAATTGTGGGAGATTCAGATGGAGGGAGGAGAAAGTTAGGGGCAGGATGTCGCCAGAACATAGAGATCGATCTTTATCCTTTGGGTACTGAATAAGCTTTTGAGATATTTGAGCAGAGGAGTACGTTAGGCAAATGAATCTGGATTGTGGTGCAAGAAGAATCAGCAAGGAGAGAATTTGCCGAAGTTCAGTTGACAGACTTGAAGTAGTCATGACTTGAGAAGATCAAAGACTGAACTAGAGTGGGGAAGGCAAAGAATGGAGGGGATACGGAGAAGGAAGAATTGACAAGGAATGTTAGGTTAGACTCTGGATTTGGGAACAGGGACAGAATAAACAATGGGTAGCTAAAATGGCAGGATAACTAGTAGAGATAAGAAGCAGCCAGTCTGGGGAGAAAGATGTTGATTTCAGTTTTAGAAGTCAATGATCTGAGAAATCTATCCTGACCTTACCTCTGTCTTAAGACCGGATGAAATGTCACTGCGTACACCGAAGTGTGTCATGCCTAGCCTACCACATTTGTGGCCTTGTATTGTGACTGCCTACTGGTCTCCCACAGTAGGCTCCATAAACCTCGAAAGTAAGGACTATCTTTCATTAGTATTCTCCTATGCCAAGCACTGTTCTGAACCCAAGCGTTGTACATATGTGCTGATAAGTATTTCCTAAATATGTACTGAATGTGGAGTTTGAGAGGATAATGGAAATGCAAGAGGAAAGTGGATATGATCCTCGGGCCATTCGAGCAGGGAGTTTAAGATATATAGTCTGGGAAGGTATTTACAAAAAAACTGATGGTTGAAACCACGCTGTAAGATTCCTAAAGAACAGCCTATAAACAAACCTCCTGTGGCACTTAATGTCTTCATTACTTACCTGGCAAGTTTGCTCCAAAATGAGAAGCAGGAGAGACCAAGAAAAGGTACGCAAGCCTGCATAAACCATTAGCCAAATTAATAACTTCTGCTGAATATTCAGGAATTGGCTCTTCAGATAATTGGCACGCACACACACGCAAGGCTTTGCCTGGCATTTGATGTTTGCCTCTTCCCTTTTGTACCAAAAATAATGAAGCAGTGACATTTAAGAAAGTGGGAGAAAAATTCTAACAGCATGACTGTATTTGGGGTTTTCACCCTGGCTGAAGACTGATGCTTATCAACCGTGTGAGCCTAGACAAATTACTTCTTCTCCCTGGGTTTATGTCTTCTCATCTGAAAAACTGGAGTTTTAGTATCTACATCATATTTTTGTCAAGAGGATGAAATGAGGTCCAATATACAGAACGCCTCCACATGGGAAACACACTGAAACTCTTAGCTACAGGTGGGAAAGTATGGTGGAGAAGAAGATGCCTTTTGGTGACTACTACCTGGGCTTGAACTTGGGCTCTGCCACTTACTAGGCAAGTTGTGTTTTTGTGCCCCGTTTCCTCATCTGGAAGGTAGGGATGTTTAATTATTACCTCGATCACAGGTTTGTTATGAGAATTACATGAATAATAGGCACCTGGAACACCCAGCTGACATATAGCCAACATCATGTCAGTATTCGGTAGGATTACCATCACTCCCTTACCCCAATATCTCCATTCCCAAGCCCATCCCAAGCCCAGCTCTGTCTCATCTCTTCCCTGCCCCTCCTCCGTCAGTGAGAGGATGACTGGTGGATGTTTTCTACAAAGTTCATACAGTGACACTAGATGGGGTTGCTGAGCTAACACACTTAAGAACTGTTGGGCCCCCGCATTGTATTTTTGGACTGAATGAGACTTTAGGAATGCGTTGGTCAGCCCTTTTTACTTTGCGGAGGAAGAAACCAGGGATCAGAGAAGTTATCTGATGTAATACCTGCCTGCAATTGTCTCAGCAATCCAGTCTTCCCATTTCTGGCAAACCCAATCCCATTCTTCATCAGAAACGACTGAACAATAAAGGTAGATGTGCTTATAAATCCTAATTTTTTTTCTAGAATCATTTGAACAAACCCAAAAGATCCTGGAAGCGCCACAGGAACAGGAGTAAGCTGCTGTCATTCACTCACCGCTCTGTCTGGCCTATGGTAGGTCCTCAGTTAACATTTGTTGAATGAATGATAGGGATCTATCATGGTTTTTTTTTTTAAGATTTTATTTATTTATTTGACAGAGAGAGATCGCAAGTAGGCAGAAAGGCAGGCAGAGAGAGGAAGAAGCAGGCTCCCTGCTGAGCAGAGAGCCCGATGGAGGACTCAATCCCGGGACCCTGAGATCATGACCTGAGCCGAAGGCAGCGGCTTAACCCACTGAGCCACCCAGGCGCCCAATCATGTTTTTAAAAGTTCTAGAGATTTCAGATCTTCCTTAATACTTGTTCTGATGCTCTCTGAAGGGGATTCCTCCTAACATAATCTCATTTTCTAAATACATAGATCAATCCTTTGGATACATGGATACATGGATCAATCCTCTGCTTCCTCTAGTTTCTGTGAAGATGTTAGAGCTGGAGAGAACTAAATTTCTCCCACCGGTCCTTTAAATGTTCCCTAGCATTTCCTCCAGGTCATAGTCTCCAGAATATTATTAATTTTGATTACTTCCCGCTGGGAGCAGGCTTACTATTCCTATCTTTCCTTTTCCTGATTCCAGGACAACTAACCTACCTTATTATTGTTACTCACCCATCTACGATTTGCCTCTCATGGTTCTTAATCCCTGCCCTTGAGAAGGAAAAAGTAGTTCTGATGAAGTTCTTAAACCTAGGTGGGGTGAGGTGGGGTGAGGTTCGGAGCCGACGGCTAAAGAAAGAATTCTTAAGATGTCTCTGGTGCAAAAAGGTGGTTTATTAGAGCACGGGGACAGGACCCCGTGGGCAGGCAGAGATGCGGCAGACCCGTTGTGAGGGTAGGCATGTTATATACCCTGCTGTTGGGGGAAGGTGAGGGGAAGGGAGGTTTCAGTGGGGTTTTCATATGCTAAAGAGGGCCTACAAGGTGCCAGGATGTTCCAGGCCTGCCGGAGGCCTTGCCCTTGCTGCTGGATCAATGTTGTCTTTAGGCCAGCCATTAACATTAAGATAGTTGGGAGACTTTTTGGTGGGGTGTCACAATCCTGCTATCAATCGTCTTTGTTAGTGAGATTTAGGACATCTGTAAGCCAAGGGAGACTCCTGTCTAGCAGGATTGTGAGCTCTGAAAGTTAACTATTTGCTTATTGTTCATGGCAGTCAGGGCTGCCTGAGGGATGCTACACTTATGGAGGGGAAAGGGTGAAGAGGGGGTGCAAGGCGCCAGATTTTGCTTTGTCCTTAGCCAGCCTCCTGCTCCCTCATCATTCCCCCCTGAACAATTTTGACCCTTAAATCTTTAAGGTGGTTGAAGGTGGAAGGTCTCATCTTCTGTAACTTCTTCCTGCTGAATAGGGGCGTAGAGCTGTCCCTACCTACTGGGGTCAATATTGATCAGTGGAGGAATGTATAGGGGGTTACAAAAGGCGGAGGCAGCCGAATCCAGTGCTGACAGTGAAGGAATGTCTTTGTCTGTCCTGAAGTCATTGCAGCAATGGAGTCTCTGCACCAAGTAGAGAAACATGGAACAAAGCAACATATTAAGGTTAATTGAGAGGATAAGAATGAGAAGCCCGAAAAGGAGATTCGGCCATAGTCCTCCTTCAAACCAGGAACTTAACCATTCACTGAGAGAGAGAGAAGGATCTTGTAGGGCCTTAATTTGGGTATTCATATCTTTTATTAGTCCTGTGACATTTTTGTGATAGTCTGGGATGTACACACAACATTCTGTCTTGATAATTGCACATGTGCCACCCTATGCTGCTGTCAGGACATCTAAGGCCATCCTATTCTGTAGGACTGCCTTGCGTATTTGTGACACTTCGGTATTAAGTAGGGAGATGCTGTTCAGTGAGTCATTGAGTGCCTTTGTAGTATATTTATTTATTAAGGGCTTCTACATGCCACATGACATCCTCTAGTCCCGCAGATGGAACAAAAATGGATGCTAAGTGATCGTACCATTTAAAAACAGATCGTGTCCATCTTTGTTTCAAGTTGGGGAGATTAGCTGGAGTTGTAATGGTTTTAGTAATGCGCCCATGAATCCAGGCAAATCCTAAAGTACAGCGTCCTATCCACCCTGGAGGAAGCCAGGGCCACAGGTTGGTTCCACATATCCAGTGGGTTCCGTTTGGAGCTGGCCATCTAATGCCAGGTCGCCTTACCTAGTCAGTAGCAAACCAGTCAGTAGCCTGGAGTACTATTATTTGGGAACACATTTCTAGTGGAAGCCATCCCAGATATCGTGTGTTATTTGCCCAAGTACCACTCGTATGATTCTTTTGTTCCCAGCATAAAACTGCCTTTTGACTGAGCCGTCCAATCGTGGGCGTGAGCCACAGATGCACATCCCGGATTTGATATGTATCATCCTTAGTATAGCGATAAGGAGGGTTTCGTAACTTAGGCCCATACTTGATTGGGGAGTAATGGCTTGCTAGCAATCCCCTTTCCTTCCAAATAGCTCCATGAACATGTAGTACCAGGAAAGCATATTTGGAGTCAGTATAAATGTTAATTCTTAGGCTCTGGCAATTGCAAAGTGCTCGTGAGCACCATGGCACACCTAGCTTATCTTATTTTTTCTATGAAAACTATTGTCATCAGAAAACCAACTGTCAGTCATATTTTTAACAGGGGCATCTTAAATCTGGACAAATAGAGTAAGCAAGATCAATAACCTCTTTTGCTCTATAGAGAAAGAAGTACAGGTCAGGTTCAGGCATACAGGTAACTAGGTTTAAAGTTTGACAAGTTTTAAGTATTATTTCTGGCATATCTGTTAGTGTAGCCCAGTATTTAATAAGTTGGCCTCCATCATCCATTGGTGGCCTTTGGCTTCTAAGACAAATCTGGACCTGATGTGACATCATTACAGTCAAGGACTGTCCCATAGTGAGCTTTGAGGCTCTTTTATAGGAGGGCTGTTCCATAGTAAGCTTTGAGGCTCCTTTTGAGGGCTGTTCTATGCTTAGCTAAAGCATATGTTTGCAATTGCACCTCAACAGAGGTGGCCTCTAGGATAAATGACTAAGGGATGAAACCAATAAGAAGACCTTTGAGTGGTCCAACCTTAACAATATCCTGATTACAGAGGATCATTGTCAAGTGGGAGAAAACTTGTCAAGAGATAAGGGGAGTCCCCCATGAATCATCCAATCCACTCATAAAGAAAGTGGGGTCATCCATTATCTCCACAAGTCCATAGTTAATCCTAGGGAGTGTGATAGGTTGGCTTTTAGGCAATTTCCTTATCCCAGTTGTTTAATCATGTGCTGTGGGGTCTGCTAATATCCCCACCAAAACAGTAAGATCGACTAAAGAAGCTATTGTGTAACTTCTCTGAAGTTTACCTCAAATTGTTTAGCTTAGGTAAACAAACATTTAAAGACAATCAAATCTAGAATAACATCCATAAAGGTGTGTTACTAGAACAATTTTTCTCTCTAAAATAACCCTCATTTACAGAGATAGCCAAATCAGGACTAATTCACTTGTGAAACAAGTTCAGTTTTAACAAACTTGGCCCATTATTTACATAAGCTCAGCAAGAACAGTTGAGTGTGATCATATAGATCTTTTAGAATCTGCTTTGCTGGAACTTTGTATAAGGAAATCTCTAGGTTGAACTTTTAGTAGCCTCTCCGGGCCAGAAGCCAAGCCCTGTACTTGCCATGAGGCATGCCTGCAATACCTTTGGGCGAATTCCTCTTCACCTACCAAGGAGTGACATTCTTTACTCACCTGGTGAGGCTGCTAGGAACTCTGTAAGCAAGGTATCAGGCCAACAGTCCCAAGGGGCTTTATGGCTCCACGTTTCATAAAGTCAACCTTAGTTCCTTAAAGCTGTCTGGTCATATCTGAGTCTTTTCAAATATGACATCCCAGTCAAAGCCTTGGTAAAATAACCCGTGTTTCCAATTCTTTCCTGTTACAAGGAGAACAGATTCTTATTGAACTTATGCAAATGACTGATTGCCATGGAAGAAAGAATACTTACTAAGACCTTTTGGTTTCAGAGGGTTCAGACCAGAGAGAAAAGGTGAATGCTTTGAGCACTTTTACATCTCTATAAGCTACAGATAACTAGGAGGGAGTATCCCTAGTCTGTAAGAGCAAACATTAGAGAGAACCAGCAATGTTTAAAGTAAGAGACACAACACTGTAATCTTTTAGTTCATTTAGTCCCATGTTACTAATTCTGGTGAATGCGGCTTTAGTCAGTTTTGGAAATTCTTACCCATTTCAGTTTTAGGATTTTCAAGTATATCAAATATCTGTATTTGTCCTGAAAGTCCTTTATAGGAATATCCTTGAAGATAAAACTCATTTTACAAGAGAATTAAAACAATTATAAATGACAAAAACTCAGAATGGATATGGTTAGAGCTAAAGAGACACTGGAGTTTACAATTTAGCTGCAAGAAAATCAGGTTATTTCTGTGATACATAACATTTCCATAATTACAGTATCAAGCGATCATCTCTCAAAACGTTAAAACTTTAGGAAGTGCGTAGAATCTCTAGAATAGTTATAGTATTTTCCCAAATGTAATCCATCCAAGGTTTGTCATTGGTTCAGTAGTACTTCATGAGCAACTTCACATACCAAGGAAAAGCCTGAGTTAAAGAGATTTACAATTTAAATCTTGTCAACATTTGCTAAAATCTTAGAAAGTTTTAAAGCACATGCCTAAATATAATTAGGGATGTTAAACACCTGATAAAACTGAACATAGAAACTCGTTTTTCTGGGCAGGCAAAGAGAAAACCATTTACATTTTCTTAACAGCAGATCAATTGATCTAAGAAAACATTGTCCTTTTGAACAGAGACAATTTCAGTCTTGTACCAATGTACCTTTAAAACCCATTCATTTCAATCTTAATCCATTCTTGACCATAGCTAAAATTCCTTTTCTGAAGATTTCCCTTCACAAACCTTCTACAACTTTCCTTTGCATTCAGATTTTGTCCCAAGCCATTTCCTTCCAAACAACCATCTCATTTAGGACAAAATTACCTTCCTTTACGTTCACAAAATGTATTCCCATTCCTTAAATCTTTCTTACATATCTCCTACTTTCCTACATACAGTTTCCCTTTATTTCCATCAGTCTTAGTTACACTAAGCAGAACTTTGTATTCTTAGAAACACCTTTAGTTATTAACCAATTGTGAACTGTTACAACAGAATTCTTCAGGTGGCAATTTATGAATCAGTTAAGTGGAAAACAAGTTTACCAACAGATTTAAATACTCTTAGTTTCTTTACAGTAAGAAGTCAAAAAGCACAAACCTACATCCAGTAATTAACGACTTAGCATTTTATCCTGTTTGGTTAAGACCTAGATGTCCACAATTTAATTCCATTTGTCATCCAAGCAAAACTTTAAAACTTTCGGGTTACCAAAGACTTTGAAAGCTACTTCAGCAGTTACCCATTAGAAATTTGAGACAGACAATTAACCACCAGTTTAGTCATTTCTTTGCTAACAAATTTTAACAAGTAACACAAGCTTATTTGACCTTCAGTAAACTTTAATGATAGAATAAAAGCTTCACATTTACTGCTGTTAACTTAAAAGACACATCTTATCTTAATTAAACCAACAAACTTAACTTAGTTCCAACACTGATTTACGTTCCACCTGGACCCACTCCACTTTGAAATGTTTACCTGAGACATGGTTGGGAAGATCTGGAGTGGGGGGGTGTTAGGTCCAGGGGCTGCTCTTCTTGCTCCTTGACAGTGAAGAGAGGAACTATGGTGCATGATCTAGAGGCTAGTCATGCAGGCTGCACACACGTTGGTACAGAAACACGTAAGGGTGAAACAGAAGAAACAAAGCGCCGCCAGGAGGCAGAGAAAATATTCCCGATTTTAGAGCTCATGAGCCCCAACAGAGGAGCAGACACCATGCTTTCCCACCAGCAAGGGGGGAGGGGTTAGGCAGTCCAAGTCAGGCCAGAGAACACAGGGAAACTTCCCCGAAACAAAGAGAGTTTCGGCAGCTGCTTGGGAATATTCCTTATAGTCTCTGTCTCGAGTTAGACTAACCCCAGTTGGCTCCAGCTATAGCATTAACACGGGAAGTGAGTGAGGGAGAAGCTCCCACATCTATTAGGAGAAACAGAGAGAAATAAAGCCAGAGTCCCCTTTGCTAGGGATGGCCCAGCAACCTGGGTTTACTAGAAGGCGGCTTATTTACGTAATTACCATCCAATATGTCAGGAGAAAGTTTACTAGGTGACTCATTTGGGCAAACACATTCCGCAAAAGCCCCTTAGTCTGGGGTCCTGGTGCAGAGCAATGAAGGCCTAGGTATGAGCAATGCAGGCACCCTAGGTCCATTTGCCCTGTTTCCTGCAGAGATCTAACTGATAGATCCCACTGAGGCCATGCAGTGTTACAGGAGCTCAGTCCTTTCCTAAGTTTTGCAATCCAAATTATTTCCAGTGGGTTAAAAGGCACCCCAAGGTGGAGTCCTTGGGAACTGAAGAAGCCTGCTGAGGCCATGCTTCCAGAAAGTAATGAAGGTCCATTACCAAATCCCCCAACTCCTGGGTGGAGTCCCACACAGGATATGTCAGAGGTTTTAGGTGTCAAAAGCGACCTGAGGCGTCCCTCAAGATAAGCTATTGATCACCATCCTGCCTTCCCCAGAAGGCATTCCTGCCGTAAGAGGCCCTGGAGGGGTGCCGGCGTCCCTCCACTTCCCCATCGCATCCTAGGCTACAGATGGGTGCCTGGTGAATGGACTAAAATGCTTGTGCCATGCTATCGCATGTCCTGAAGACTGCATACTGTTTTGCCATATTAACCCACAAAAACGCTAGAGAAGTTTTGGCAAGGGAAATTACTCAATTTCATAGCTGGTTTGTAGAAGACACTGACCAAAAAAAAAAAAAAAAAAAGACACTGACAAGAAACAGTAAAGTCTGAAATCCATCATGGTCTATGCGACATTCCAACACATGTGGCCCTTACAGCCAGCTTCCCTAGGAAACGGTCCCCGGTTGTGTTTTAATTCAATCGGGTACTGGTTTCGGCCGGCTCCCAGTGGAGGTCCCGCGGCCAGAAGTGGCTAGACCAGGGATGTGGAGGGGATCACATTAGATCAATCAGGAGGAAACCTCACACGGGAGTCTTAAGATTGGCAGCCGTCCTGGTGACTTAGTTGGCTGTCCCGTGCCCAAGAGAGACAACTTTATACAAGAACAGGATAAAGAGAGGCCATCAAGTTTCTGGGTCTTATTGCCATTCCGGCCAGGGTACTAACTTACAGCCAAAAGGCAGACGCTCTCCTCCCCATAGAGTAGCCATGGGCCAGAGGATTACAGTCTGAGCAATTGACATGCAAGTCTTCCAATAAGACCATACTCCTTGAAAAAGCCCTGGAATGAGAGTACAGGAAAAGGAGAGAAAGTACTCACCAATTTTGCACCGAAGCTCAGAGTCCAAATGTAAAGACTCACAAATCTCCTGGCTGGCTCGCCAAAAATGATGAAGTTCTTGAACCTAGGTGGGGTGAGGTGAGGTGAGGTTCGGAGCCGACGGCTAAAGAAAGAATTCTTAAGACGTCTCTGGTGCAAAAAGGTGGTTTATTAGAGCACGGGGACAGGACCCGTGGGCAGGCAGAGATGCGGCCGCCCCGGGTTGTGAGGGTAGGCATGTTATATACCCTGCTGTTGGGGGAAGGTGAGGGGAAGGGAGGTTTCAGTGGGGTTTTCATATGCTAAAGAGGGCCTACAAGGTGCCAGGATGTTCCAGGCCTGCCGGAGGCCTTGCCCTTGCTGCTGGATCAATGTTGTCTTTAGACCAGCCATTAACATTAAGATAGTTGGGAGACTTTTTGGTGGGGTGTCACAATCCTGCTATCAATCGTCTTTGTTAGTGAGATTTAGGACATCTGTAAGCCAAGGGAGACTCCTGTCTAGCAGGATTGTGAGCTCTGAAAGTTAACTATTTGCTTATTGTTCATGGCAGGGCTGCCTGAGGGATGCTACACTTATGGAGGGGAAAGGGTGAAGAGGGGGTGCAAGGCGCCAGATTTTGCTTTGTCCTCAACCAGCCTCCTGCTCCCTCATCAGTTCCTCTTTCCCACCTGGACCAGCAGGGATGGGTTTTCAGATATTCAAAGGAAGTTGTCCCCGCCTGGTTAGTTTCAAAATAGATGGATGTATCATATGGATGGGGGTTTCTGTGACTTGTCCCGCGCTACTGACCACCCTGTCCGCAGGTACACATGCAGGCTAAAGAATGTTGTTTGTGCTGCTTGTGCTGCTTAAGTGACCTTGGGAGCCTGAGGAGTTGACATTAGCTGGCTTTCCGATCAGAATTGGCCCTTCTGGTCTGGACGCCAAGAGCTGAAAAATCTTGCCTTACATCCCCTCTGGGCTCCAGGCTGGGCTGCCCAGCACCTCCCCCCCCCCCCCCCCCCCCCCCCCCCGCCCCAATGGAATCCAGGAGCAGAAAGAGAGGCAAACACATCTCGCTCAGGCTCCTTGAATATGTAAAGACATGACAACAGGAATGCAGCTCGCTTCAAACTGCACGTGGGCAAAGGAATGTTTAACTTCAGACCCTGTCATTTGCCCTGTAAATGTGGCCTTTATGGGATTGTCAGCTGTAAAGTCTCACTTGAAGGGAGGACACTGCCGTGGCCTCTCAGTCAGGACTCCGGCCTGGCTGTGTCCGCGGTTTTCCCCAGCTAATGAAGTTGGATGCTGTAATTACCCAGTTTGATGTAACTTTGCCTTATCTTCCTTTACCGCTTACTGTGAAATCTGCACAGATTTTCCTTTTCTTCCTTCTGTTTCTATTAGGTTTTTATAATATCAGTCAAGTGTCTTTTCTGCTTCGAAATGGAGAGTCAGGCTGCTGTGAACGTTTTGTTTAGAACAAAGGACCCCCGACATCTAGGACACTTGCAGGATTGTTCCAAGATAGTGTTTGCAGTTCTATTTAGAGCCTCAGTAGTGTGCTGGGCTCTGGATAACGTAACCCAGGGCAATCCCTCAACCCCGTGTTCCCTGGCTGCGCAGAACCACACTCATGTTGTTTTTCGCTAACACCAGGAAATGAAGAATTTCTAGAGCCAAGCACTGCCTCTTTTAACTATTTCTCTACAGTTCTAAGAACTTAAAGGTTTATTTCTTTACCGGCCCTCCCATTGTGCTGTGGTAAATTTTTCCAAATGGCCATAAATTCTTCCACACCTATCCAGAGGTGAAATCTACTCATCCACTCCTTAAGCCTGACATGGCCATATGACTCTTTTTGGACAGTGGGACATTAGCAAAGGTGATTCGTGTTGGGGCTTTGAAAGTGCTTGAGCACCGAGGTCATCCTCCTGCTGTGCTTGGAACCCTGGAACTACCATGTGAACGAGCCCAATCTAGCCTGCTGGAGGATGAGAGAAAAGGCAGCCAGACCCTTGCCAAGGGCCTTCCAAATGCCAGACATATCTGTGAGATCATCTAGCCACCTAGATCATCTAGCCACCGCTGCCACGCCGCCAAAGGGAGAGACATAAGTGAGCCCAAGCCTATCAGCGATGCAAAATGGTGGTGTTATGAAGACACGGAGGGCAGGACCCCCACAGGAGCTGCTGTCCTGCCTGGGGCTTTGTGAGGGGTGGTTGACTACATCCTTGGGAGCTGGTGGCAAGAAAAAAAGGAGATTTTCAAGAGAATTCTCATATGCTAGAGAGGACCTATTAGATACTGCAGGCCTTGCCATTGTCAAGCTCAGGTAGTTTCCCCCTCCAGCAAGGTATTCTCGTTAACACAGCTGGGAGCTTCCTGCAGGAACACTGTAGTCTGTTGGACTCTAGTATTCGCCAATCAGCTGCAGATGATAAGGACATTGAATTTTATTCACATTGCCTTCTGGAGGTTAGGTTAGGATTGTTAGGTCCCCCAATAATGGGTCCATGATCAAAGGAGCGAGACTGATCTAAAGCGAAGGTCAAGCAAAGCTTTATTCTGCCCCAAGCATCAAGAATCAGACTGAACATTCAGGGCCGCACCTCTTATAAGAGAGGGCGACCCTTCTCTGTTTCACAGCCTAGCTTTTAAGGGCAAAGGCCATGCGGTTGGGCCTGGCCACGCACAGGTGGCCAATAAGATTGTAACGCACAGAGAAAACTCCACAGTCATGTTAGGTCACACATAAGTGAGCAATTGAATTACAACTTACCCTATAGTAAACATTTGACCTAGCCTATCACCTTGGTTAGAATTGGCATCCAAAAGGCTCCCAAAGGGCGGGACCCATACTCCTTGGTAGCTGGGGAGACAGTATGCAACCCCCCACTGATCGGATGTCTCCACCTGGCCTGACCCACCCTTGTATCTGGGCTTTGTTACCTGGGGCTGGTTTCAAGTAAGTCCCCTGGGGAAAGGGGAGCAGGGACCGTTTAAGGGTTAAACAACAAGGTTATTGTTTAACCTGGATGGAGGCCTCTGGCTAAATAGGTCCTTACAAGGATAAGAACGCTTTTTTCTTGTAAATTACTAAGACATTCATAAACTGAGGGAGACTCCTGTTCTGCAGGACTGGAATCTCTGTAAGTTAACATTTGTTTTCCTTCCGTTAGCTTGAAGGCAGCCGGCAGTGCCTGAGGAATGGGAGTGGGGGCTGAGGGGGGCATTTTGTGGGTGTCAGCTAGTGCTGTGTCCTCAGCTTGCCTTCTGCTCCCTCCTCAGATTCAGCGCACAGTCTCAGACCCAGACCATTCTCCTCATGGACATGACAGCATTTTCAGATTCTGCCAATGGAACTTAACTTCTCTGCCTGAATTTCCTCTATTATTTTTTTTAAAGATTTATTTATTTTAGAGAGAGTGTGTGAGGGGGGAGGGGCAGAAGGAGATGGAGACAAGCAGATTCCCCATGGAGCCGAGAGCCCCATGTGGGTTTTGATCCCAGGACCCCGAGATCGTGACCTGAGCCGAAACCAAGAGTCAGATGCTCAAGCCAGTCCAGGCGCCCTGAATTTCCTCTATTATTAAAGTGCCAATAACTTCCTCTGTCTTGACAGACTCCTCATCCTTTCAGAAAACACACTTTTGGGGCACCTGGGTAGCTTAGTCGGTTAAATGTCTGCCTTCGGCTCAGGTCATGATTCCAGGGTCCTGGGATCAAATCCTACATCCGACTCCTTGCTCAGCAGGGAGCCTGCTTTTCCCTCTGCCTGCCACTCACCCTGCCTGCCACTCACCCTGCCACTCACCCTGTGCGCGCTCTCTCTCTCTCTCTCTGACAAATTAATACATAAAATCTTTTAAAAAAAGAAAGAAAGAAAACCCTACATTGTATCATGACTTTATCTCCAGCATCATGCCAGGCTTCTAATCCACAGTCTGGGTCCCCTGGACCCCTCAGGACGTTACTTGCAAGGACTCATCCCTTTGGTTCAGCTCTCAGCACAATATGAATGGTTTCTCACTCATTCAACAAACATGGCAGAATCAGTCCTTCCCTTAAATATCTTACAGCGTATCTAAAAATTCTGAAAACCAGTTCCAGCCATGTGATAGCTAGAATTTGATTCCCAGTGGATGAGAAGTTGAGCTATTGACCTTGAGAGGGATCAGAATTGCCTAGCAGGCTTATTCTGAATAGTCCTGCCCTGAACCGTATTTATTACCCTTGGGGTTGGTTGATGCAACTTCACATGAATCTGACGTGTCACAAAACAGGGGTAAGCAGCTCGATGGCATTCACTCATATTCTAAAAATGAAAAACCACAGTTGAACTGGTGTGATATTGCAGCAAAATTTTTATGACAAAGTGTGGGCTGCTCTGCCAGAATCCCTCCCAGTTCAATCTGAAGATGACTCACCCATTCCAATCTTTGAGACGATGGGGAGAACCACACTCTGCATCTTCCACCGGGCATCTGTCTCTGCTGTTAGGATCCTCAGAGAGTTGCGGGGGAAAATGACAGAGCTCAGATCAGTACCGGACAAAAATTTTGCATGGACATTTCCAAACTTAAAATAAACTGTCCCCTGGATTTTGAACCAACCTGAAAGAAACCAAGGAAAACCTCTGAAAGTCAGAGTGTCAAAAATAGGAAGTGAGGGCTAGTAATCAACTAGGAGGCTCTCCAGTAAGTAATTATTTTTCAGCCGCAGCTCAGTGTTTTCAATATTTTCCTGTAAGAAAAGCAACAATACCTTCAGTGTGGGAGATTAAGATAAAATAAACCTGTATGAATAAACAAAAGTTACCTGTTATTTTAAGATGCAATTGCAAAGAAAAGAAACCCTCTCTAATTAGCTCAAGGCAAAAAACAGAGATCGCTGGAAGCATAGCAGGGACAAAAGTATTACAGCTTCATATTTATATTCTTTCCACACTGTGCTTTTTAAGGAAAACAGATATTTTAAGATTTTATGTATTTATTTGAGAGCGCTCCCAGACGTCCCGCACTGGGCTCCCTTCTCAGCAGGGAGTCTGCGTTTCCCTCTCCCTCTGCCTTTCCTGTGCCTTCTCTCTCTTTCTGCTCTCTCTCTCTCTCTCAAATAAATAAATAAATAAAATCTTTAGAAAAAGAAACTTAAGGGAAAAAAAAAAATCCCTCTTTGGACTTAGAAGGGTGGGGCTATGGGTAGGACGTACTATTTTAGAAGATCGAGTAGGGAGGAAATGATTGACATCCATAGCACAACTATTTTGCCATCCCATTAACATTTCAGTGTGTTTGCTTAGATGATATGCTGTTTATAACAGTATACATGTATTAACCATAAGAGTCTCCTAATCATAGCAAACAAACTGACAGTTGCTGGAGGGGAGTTGGATGAGGGGATGGGGCAACTGAGTGCTGGGCATTAAGGAGGACATGTGATGTAATGGGCACTGGGTGCTATAAAGACTGATGAATTATTGACCTCTACCTCTGAAACTGTAAATACACTAAGTGTTAATTAATTGAATTTAAATTTAAAAACTATAGAAGAATTTAAAAATACAGATTTATTTTATTTTTTTAACAACCGTTTTTTGGTAAAGATTTATTTATTTTTCAGAGAGAGAGAGAGAGGGAGTGTGCACGTGTGCGCACACACCCAAGAGCACAAGCAATGGGGGGAGGGTCAGGGAGAAGCAGGCTCCCCGCTGAGCAGGGAGCCCATGCAGATTCAGTCCTAGGACCCTGGGACCATGACCGGAGCTGAAGGCAGCTGCTTAACTGACTGAGCCACACAGGCAGCCCCCAAAATACAGATTTAAAAAGCAATAGGCAATGAGAACTTTTACGTTTTGAGTCTATTAAAATTAGTAAACATCTTCAGTTCTCAAATATATCTAAGTACTAAAGGAAACCATGCATCTGATACTGAAAGTAAGTTTTGAACCACATTATATTGTGATTGAATAAAAGAGACATGATATTATAACTAAAAAAAACCCAAAACCTCAGAACAGTATACATGTATTAATATGATTTATATACTTTATGCATCTCTGTCCCTTGGGTTTTTTGTTTAGTTGATATCATAAGCATTTCCTCCATCATTAAAAATTTTCTCCAAGTACTTTGATGATTGCATAATACTCCATTGTATGAATATGAATATTCCGGTACATATGTGTGTGTATATGTATATTATTATAAATTAATGTGATTTTCAAGTCTCCAATACTTACTATAAAGTTGCAATTAACATTCCTATACCTTAATCTTTGTGCATATTTCTGATAGTTTCCTCAGAGATACCTAGACCTGGGATTACTAGATCAATGCCCATAAATATTTTTCTAATTAGTTTTCTAGAAAGTTTGTACCAACATGTCAACCCATTAGCAATGGCTGTGTGGTCAGCTCATTTTAGCAACAGCTCTTATCCGTTTAGAAACACAAAACAAGGGTGCCTGGGTGGCTCAGTTGGTTAAGCGGCTGCCTTAGGTTACGGTCATGATCCCAGGGTCCTGGGGTCCTGGAATCAGGCCCTGGGCCAGACTCCCTGCTGGGCGGGGAGCCTCCTCTGCTTCTGCGCACCCCCCCAAACCCTGCTTGCGTGCGCTCTCTCTCTCAAACAAATGAATAAAATCTTAAAAGAAAAAAGAAAACAAAGCACAAAACTCGATATTGCCCCTGCATACAGTTTTTGTCAATCCCATGTATTGTATTTAATTCCTCACTTACTTTGACTGAAGTTTAGAGCTGAGATTTTCAAAATACAGTCCCCAGGGCAGTAGCATCAGCACCACTTGGAGTTTATTGCAAGTGCAAATCCTTGAGCTCTACCTTCCACCCACTGACCTGGAAACTCGAGGTGGAGCCAGTCCATGTTTTAATAAGTCCTGTAGGTGCTTCCGATGCCTGCTCAAGATTGAGAGCCACCAGCTGAAAGCGCTGCAGAGTCCTTTCTAAGCCCTCCCAAGTGTCACCCCCTTCTGAGTGCCATTTTCTGGGCCCCGACCATTTATAAGGAACAGTGTAACGTAGGATAAAGGCAGTCGTTTCTATTAAGAGGGCTCGAGTTATAAATCCTGTATGACTCCCTGTTGGGTATGCATCCAGACACACATAATAATGACTTATTACACTGTTGTAGCTTACATTTCGAGGTGAACATTTTTCTATATCATTTAGCCTAAATGAGACACTGGAGGGAAGTTTTAAGCTAAGTTACCCCAGATGTTTCATGGTTACGCAAGAGTGCAAAACAAAACATGTTTTCCCCGCTGAATGAAAACACAATATAAGTTTTCTTTAGCAGCTGTGGCTGAGGATTGCAAAATGGAATAATCTGGCTACCCTCCAGGCCATTAGTTACCCTCCCTCCTCCCCCAAGAGCAAGGACAATCAAGCCAAAGAGAAGGAAAAACACAATGCTCTCAAGTTCACAGCTCATACCCAGCCACGGGGCTGCTGGAGCAGCTGGAATGTGTCAGAACAGAGGTGACCTGGAGGAGTAAGGAGCGTGCCTCACCCCACCACTTCGTTGGGAATGGCCCTAGGGGGAACGACCCCCAGTCTTCATCTCAAAGATGTGCATGCCAGAATTTCAAAGCACTGTGGTAGGTGTGGTAGAAAAAACAAGATTTTCCGTCTTTCCGGGACCCTTCAGACAACATGGGGGCAATGGCTGTCTTCTTTGCCTGAATTTGAAAACTGCCCCCCCCCCCCCCCCCCCCCCGCCTTCTGAGGTTGTTCTAGCCTTAGCCCCATTGTTCCTCTAGAAGAATGCAAGATGGGAGAGCTTAAAAAGTGTAGATTTGGAGTCAGCACACGTGTAAATCTTCATGCTACTCCACATCCCAGGTGCATAACCTTCAGCAAGTCACTTAATTTTGCTAAATCTGTTTCTCAACAGTACCTCACTGGGACTGCCGCGAGGGCGAAATGAGGTCATGTGCATAGCACATGGTCATTGCTTCATGCAAGCCCATCCCCTCTAGCTCCTTGCAGGACTTGCTGTCTTCTCACTAACTCAGCCCCCACCCTAGTATGAGGAACATATAAATAATATTCTGTTGAAACTCAGAAGAAAAAAAAACAATCTCATCATGCAGTTCAAAATCCCTTCACAGTGAGGAAGTTGTATTTTCTCTAAACCCTCTTCTTGGGCACCTGGGGGGGCTCAGTAGGTTAAATGTCTGCCTTTGGCTCAGGTTATGATCCTATGATCCTGGGATCGAGCCTCGTGAGGGGCTGGGGAGTCTGCTTCTCCCTCTCCCTCTGGTGCTCCCCTCTGCATGTGCTCTCACTCTCTCTCGCAAATCAATAAATGCATAAAATCTTAAAGAAAAAAGTAGATAAATGCTCTTGTCTAGCAGTTTCTGATACTTCACATTGACCTTGATGCCACTTTCTCTGGTGAGCATCTGAACTAAGAATTTTGCAAAAAGCCATCTTATCATGAATTAGTCTGGATCTCAACCAGAGTTTCCTGTCAGGAGGGAGAAGGGAATGAGAAAGCATGCAATGAGAGTGGAATCACCTGCTTGGACCTTGCTAGTCCTGGGCATTGGGCCTTCAAGATTCCAGCCCAGATCAGTCTCCAGCTGAATTCTTTACCAACAGGTACCCCATGCTACTTCAAGTCTGTCTCAAAATCCCTGGTCCAGGAGACTTCCCCAAGGCCAGACTGGACCTAAAGCTCAGGCCTTGTCCAGAATTACACCAGATTTCAACTGCCCGCCCAGCCCCAATCCCTCCTTCCAATCATTGAATGGCACCGAGGGGTTCAAATCTGGAGAACAGGACAGAGACCGAGGAGAATTATTATTTTAATTTCTACCTGATTTCATGGAAATTACTTGCAGTGGGATTGACTTCCTTAGGACCCTGGTACGTGGACCCATGTTACTCAGCCATTGGTTGTGCCTCCACATTTCCAGATATTCCCTACCCCTCTCTGTCCCCCATTGCATGAAGCCTCTGAGAACTTAGAAGCTAAGGTCTGAATTTGATCTTGATTATTTAAACTTCCAGAGTCTCACCTGTAAAGTCAGGACAATTGCATAGGCTAATTATTAAGATTTGCAGAGGGCCCCCTGGGTGGCTCAGTTGGTTAAGCATCTGCCTTCGGCTCAGGTTGTGATCCTAGAGTCCTGGGATGGAGCCCCACATCGGGCTTCCCATTCAGCGGGGAGCCTGCTTCTTCCTCTCCTTCTGCTCCTCCCCCCGCTCATGTGCACTCTCTCTCTCTCTCTCGAATAAATAAAATCCTTAACAAAAAAAAAAAAAGGATTTGCATGCAGACAACATAACCTAATAATACTCAGTAATCAAGGTACAGAGAGTGTCAACCAGAGCTTACTGTTTAGTCTTCTTGTTTAAAAATATCTTAGCTGGTCCTTCCAAAAGCAGATGTTGAATTTTATTTTGTACATTGACTCCTGAAATTCTTTGACATCATTCAAGCATTCCTTCATTCAATAAATATTTAATAATATTGATTATGTACCATGCTTGATATGTACCATGCCCCAGAAGTACAGGGATAGAGTAGGATTAGAGTCATGAGGATGTCATACATCCCTGCCTTCATGGCATTTACTATCTATTGGGAAATTCAGACATCAAACAGAGAGCCAAAATTATATATGAGCACTCTGAAAGGGTCAGCACAGAACACTGTGAAAGCATTTATTGATTGAGTGCAGCTATACCCTACTGGGTTTCGATTTGCAGGGTTTTATCCTGTGCCTTGCGAACATTCAGGCAAATATCCAATTTGGTGTCTCCTTGCTTCTAGTGTGACCAGCTCATCCTTGCTTGTATGGCACTTTCTGAGCTTGGGCACCAAAAATCTCATGGCCAGAGAAAACCTTCAGTCCTGGGCAACACCAAGATGGGTTACTTACACTTCTTACTTCACAAGAAGTTTGAAGTGGAGTAGTCTAGTTTTGTGTCCAAAAGTGTGAGCCCTTTAGTATAAATGACCCAAATCCTTCAAAAAATCAATGCTGTGAAACAGCAACACCAAGAATAAAGAGTTGGAGGCACCTTCTTGATTAGAATGGACTAGAAAGACATAAAGGGAAAACGTAACATCTGACTCTTCATTGGATCTTGGTGTTTATTTTTAAGCGTAAAGCATTATGGAATGGAACATTTCAGGGGAATGTGAATATGAACTTGATATTTGGTGCTATTTGTGGAACTGTAGATAATTTTCTTAGATGTGACCATGGTATTGAAGTTCTGTAGGCAACTGCCCTTCTTTTTAGAAGACCTGGGCTGGAGTACACAGAGGTCAGGCCACAATGATGACAAAATTTTCACAATTTTTTTAGAAGACTTATTTAGTCATCTTAGCGGGGGAGGGGGCAGAGGGAGAGAGAGAATCTCTAGCAGAATCTCTGCTGAGTACGGAGCCCTACTCGGGGCACTATCTCACGACCCTGAGATTGTGACCCGAGTCAAAACCAAGAGTCGGGCACTTAAACGACTGAGCTGCCCAGGTGCCCTAAATCTTTAACAATTATTAATGCAGTGGAATTTTCAGGCATGTGTATTTATTATTCTTTCAACCTTTCTGTATAAAAGTAATACAAAATGTTAGGAAAGAAGCCAGCAACCATCAAGCAGGTTAGGGTTTGAGATGAAGCAACTTCTCCTTGAACCAGAACATGATTCCTCTAGAATGGAAACAAGACTAAAAGGGAGGAAAATAATTGTGTGTCAGTGGTGTTGACTCTAGGCACATGGAGTCATCGTGAGCCTAGCAAAGATCCACATGCCCCAAACTTGGCATTGAAGCAGTCAAGGGAGCCGCTGACTGATGATATAGACTTCCCAGTGGGTGGGTTCCTGAGCAAACAGAAGACCGGTGACCAGTTGTCTTGAACCTTTATCCAGGTCTAAGTTATGGGAAGAGCCTGAACTAAAAATGACACTCAGTTCCTGTCACCCCAAGGGGTTACATTTTCTCCACATCTGAGTTTATGGATTTAAAAAAAAAAATTTTTTTTAAGATTTTTATTTATTTGTCAGACAGAGATCACAAGTAGGCAGAGAGGCAGGCAGAGATAGAGGAGGAAGCAGGCTCCCTGCTGAGCAGAAAACCCGATGTGGGACTTGATCCCAGGACCCTGAGGTCATGACTCAAGCCAAAGGCAGAGGCCTCAACCCAATGAGCCACCTAGGCACCCCTGAGTTTATAGATTTTATTGTCCTATGCACTAAACTGCTGATTCCAGAAAGGAAGGTCTACCCAAGTAAGTGATAGCATCTTAGTCCCCCAGACACTCCCCAAGTATCTGTGAGCATATCCTGGTGTATCTCATGTGTCTGAACAGACAAGTGCAGCTGGGCATCATCTGGTGTCTACAGACTGTCCTACTGTCTCAGCACTTCTCTGCTAGACAGTGCTCTCTGCCCTGGACACAACTGTGTCCACCAGGTGCCACAGGCTCCCCCTGCAGCCAAGGAGGGGCACAGGAAATGTCAGAGCTATGAGGTGTTGTTCTATGCAGTGGCAAAGAATGCCTCCCCCTTTGTGGGTATGTTCAATCAGTGAGGTCCCAAAGTCATAGTCCTTCTGCCCAAATAGTTAAATGGGTTATAGGGAAACAAACTTTTTGGTGTTTTTTTTAAAGGATTTTATTTATTTTAGTTTTTTGGGGGAGGGGGCAGGGGAGAGAAGCAGAGGGAGATAGAGAGAAGCAGACTCCCTGCTGAGTGCAGAGCCAGTCACCAGGCTTGATCCCAGGATCCTGAGATCATGACCTAAGCTGAAATCAAGAGTCAGGCGCTTAACCGACTGAGCCACCCAGGCGGCCCCTCAACCCTTTCAGTTTTGTTTTTTTTTTTAAGATTTGTATTTTTTTTTTTAAGATTTTATTTATTTACTTGACAGAGAGATCACAAGTAGGCAGAGAGGCAGGCAGAGAGAGGGGAGGAAGCAGGCTCCCGGCGGAGCAGAGAGCCCGATGCGGGACTCGATCCCAGGACTCTGAGATCATGACCTGAGCCGAAGGCAGCGGCTTAACCCACTGAGCCACCCAGGCGCCCTAAGATTTGTATTTATTTATTTGAGAGAGAGAGTGAGAGAGAGCATGAGAGGGGACAAGATGGCGGGGGAGTAGGAGGAGGTGCCTTTTCAGCCGGTACCCCAAAGTGAGCTGATTACCTACCAAAGAACTCCGATCACCGATGAAATCAGCCTGCGATCAGAATTATACACGTGTGGATCTCTACAGGAGCAGAAGACGCCAGTGGGCAGGTAAAGCGGAGTGGGAATGGTGGACTGATATCGGAAGATAAACAAAAGGGGGAGGGAGCCATCAGAGGCGACCGGTTGGAAAGTAATACCCCAATATGAGCGAGAGTGCCCTGCGTCTGGGGACCAGCATTAACTTGGAGACTGGTTGAAAGCACTCCAAAAGAGAGAGAGCATGAGAGGGGGGAAGGTCAGAGGGAGAAGCAGACTCCCCATGGAGCTGGGAGCCTGATGCAAGACTCGATCCTGGCACTCCAGGATCATGACCTGATGCTTAACCGACTGAGCCACCCAGGCGCCCAACCCTTTCAGCTTTAATGCACAAGCCTCAGCTTTCCTTGCACACTCAGATCTATAGCCTTGGGGCATAAACAAGGGTGGGCAGTGGGGCCTTGGCCCACATGCAAACACGTGTCAGACACTAAGCTATCCCCCAACTCACTCCTCCTTTCTGACAACGGAGTCTTTGTTAGTGGGTCTGGCTTGTGGTGCCTGGCTCTCACTTCCCTGGGATGACTATTCTCCTGGGAGGAGCTTGAGTCACTCCTGCAGAGATGTCTGGGTCTGCTCTCTGGTTCTCCGTAAATGCCAGACCCATCTGAACCCGAGCTTGGGCCTACATTTTCTGTTCGTGTCTCCTGTTGGATGGGGATGCCTGAGTAAGAGATGGAGTCTTATTTGCTCTAATATCCCTGCAAGGTGGCATGGGCCTGCCATGAAAGAGGCACTCGATTTATTTCTATTGAAAGACCATACCAACACTGGTGCAGTGGTCGCCTGACTTCAGATGGAGACCAAAACACAGGTTGCTAGGGCCCCACCCCAGAGACCTGATTCATTAGATCTGGGGTGGGGGCCCAGAACCTGTGTTTTAACAAGATCCCAGGTAATCATGATGTGGATGGTCCTGGAATCTCTCTGCCTCTATCTCGGGAAGGCTTGAGCCACGAACACTACTAGCCCTTCAGCTCCTTTGTGAAGATTAGAAACAGGCACCCTTTCCCTTCCTCCCTCCCTTCCTTTCTTTCCTTCTCTCTCTCTCTCTCTCTCTTTTTTTTTTTTTTTTTTTTTTTAAGATTTTATTTACCCTACTGAGCTGAGAGCCCTACACGGGCTCGATCTCAAGACTCAAGATCATGACCTGAGCCAAAGGCAGAGGCTTAACCATCTAAGCCACCCAGGCACCCCAACCTTTCCCCTTTCTAGCTGCAGCAAGCTCAAGGCCAGAGGCACAACTCAGTGAGCTGACTTTAGGCTGTAATTTCAGCCCCTTTATCCCTTTCACCAAGCATGCTTGTGTTGTGCACAACATGCACCACTGTTTGCAGCAACCTGGTCTGAAGCCCGCTTCTGCTAGGAAATGGTACAACAGAGAAATTCCTCTCAGAGTCACCCAATATCTCAGTATATTCTAGGAAAGTTCTTGGGTTGAACTGTGCTGGTTATTTCCTCCTGGAGATCAGGTGAGCCAGTAGGCAGTCTCCAGACCTGTTGAGGGGAGGGGCCTGAAGAACAGGAGCTCAGAAGAACCTTGACCACATATCAGAATCACTTCAGGAGCTTTGAAGGATTCTGATGCCCTGGTCTCACCCCCAGTACCTCATTGAGTGGATTCTGATACAGCCTGGGCATCAGAGTGTTTTAAAACCCCCCAGGTGATTCTAACAAGAAGGATCTCCAACTTACTAGAGCCCTCACCCCAATCAGAGAGATGTATCGGCCGCTCTGTGTCTTCCTAAGAACTGGAGGACCAAGGGTGGGCTCACGCTTCCGAGAGAATGCAGCTGGCTCTCTAGCTCTGTGTGGTCCAGCTTTGTATAAGTTCTTCAGGCTTTTCCTCAGTAAGACAGTGAGCACTTTTGTTTGTGCTTCTTGGCATTTCTGCCGATGACCAAACCCGTGCCATTTCTGAGCACTCTCCCAGCCCTGCACTCGCTTCCCTCCCCCTGGGTCAAATCCATCTATTTTTAATGTCTCATACTCCCCATCCATTTGAGAAGCTAAACTTCCCCAAGGCATACATGGCAGGCAAAGCTTAAATACTCTCTCTGAAGTGGGTGCCAGCGCAATCTGATAGTGTGCCAAAAGGAAATAATGTCATAACAGCAAGATGTTACTTTCACATGGTAGGACCCAAACTTGACATGTGGTTGTTTTGGGCAGGGAGGGACCTCAAACTTAGGGGAGTGGGAGACAGTAGCTGAGAGCCTTTTGGAAGCCCCCACTGTTTTGTTCCACTTGTGGTAATGGCCGGACTTCCACTACAATGCTGGTCATGCCACTCTCACGAAGGGATGAGAAGAAAGAATAAAGAATCCAATGCTCCTCTGAGAACACGAACTCCTAGAGAGAGAGACCACATTCTAGTCCTTTTTTAATTCAACATCATTCTTAACCACATGTGTATATTTTTGTCACACAATCCGTGTTAGGGAGTTGTCAGTTTTCAAATTCCAACTCAACACCAATCTATTGAGAGTCTACTACATCCTGGATCCTGACCTAGGTGCTTTCATCTGTTATCCCATTCAATCTTAGTAAATTCTCACGTTTTAGTGAGGACACAAGCTAAGCTGCTATAACAAAACTATCTCAAAGTACAGGATCAAACAGAGTTTCTTTTTTTCTTAAATGATGGTCCAGATTATGGTCCACTGAATAAGTCCAGGGCTTGGCTGTTGGTTCTGCTATCTTTAACATGAGCTGGGTACTCCCGTGCTTTCGTCCTCGGGTCCTTCATGGCTGCTCTGGCTAATAGTTAAAGGGAAAAGGCCAGGGAAGCAGACCTGCGTTTCTAGAAACACAACCTGGAAGTGGGAGCAAACAATTTGCTCACATCTTTTTTTTTTTTTTTTAAAGATTTCATTTATTATTTGACAGGAAGAGAGCACAAGCAGGCAGAGAGGCAGGCAGAGGGGGAGAGGGAGAAGCAGGCTCTCCGCTGAGCAGGGAACCCGATGTGGGGCTTGATCCCAGATCCCTGAACCCAACGCAGCCGTTCAACCAACTGAGCCACCCAGGCCCCCCAGTTTGCTCACATCTTATTGGCCAGAATTTTAGTTGCGTGGTTAGAGGGATTTGCAAAGCATGCTGGGAAATGTAATCTCTGATTAGGTGGCTCTGTCTCCATCTAAAACCCGATTTGTTTTTATTAAGCCAGGGAGGATGTATATTGATGCCAAGTCTCATAAAACACATCATGCGGGTGGATGGGTATTGAAAGGGTCCGCAGACAAAAGGACGAGATACAACGCGAAAGTTAAGCAGGGCTTTATTTCGAGCAAAGCATCCAGACTCAAACTGACCGGCCAGGGCCTTCTCTTGCAAAGAGGCAACCTCTCCCAGCCTCACAGACTAACTTTTATAGAGTAAAGGCCATGTGGTTGAGCCTGGCCACACACAGGTGGCCAACTGAATTACATTCTGCCCCATGATAGTCATCTAATTCAGCCTATGACCTTGGCTAGAATTGGCGGTTTTAGTCTGGTGCCCAAAAGGCGGGGGCTCACACTCCCTGGCGGGTAATACGTGCGCTTTTACTTGATTGGACGTCTCCACCTGGCCGAAGCCGTCCTTGACAGGTAGGGAGGTAATATGTGCACTTTCACTGATTGGACCTTTCCACCTGGCCAGATACATCCTTGTATCTGGGCTCTGTTATTTTTGCCCAGCCTGACATGTCCTGGTGTCTGTGCTCCGTTATTGGGGCTATTTGGCCGTATTTCATCAGTTCTGTTTCTAAGCGCTTTCCTCTTGGGGGGAAGGGGCAGGTTCAATCTAAGTTTACTGCATAAACAACAAAATGGCTCGCTCTGGCTAAGTAGGCCGTTACAGGTATCTTTGTTCTTTTTTTTTTTTTTTTTAGATTTTATTTATTTATTTGACAGACAGAGATCACAAGTAGGCAGAGAGGCAGGCAGAGAGAGAGGAGAAAGCAGGCTCCCCGCTGAGCAGAGAGCCCAATGCGGGGCTCAGTCCCAGGACCCTGGGATCATGACCTGAGCCGAAGGCAGAGGCTTTAACCCACTGAGCCACCCAAGCACCCCTGTATCTTTGTTCTTAAAGAAGCTAGAAATGGACCATAGGAAGAGGCTTATTTCCTGCCTAGAGAGGTTTTCTGTTTCGTCGGTGTATTCAGAATTAAGTTGGCTCTGAGAGCCTGCTTCAACTTTAAACAGTCTGCCATACTGACCCCCCCCCCCACCAATACCCATTATTTAATTGACAATGGACGGAGAATGTTTGGGTCCTGCATTCAGACTGAGATTTTTCCTGGTTCCGAGGTGCTTAGAAGGTCACAGGGCAGCTTAGGCTCACAGATCCTGAGCATCTGATGATCTGGGCCACATGTTGCGCTAGACGTCCTCTGCGATGTCATATGATCGACAGACCCAATTCAGTGAGGTAAGGACCATCGAGGGCATTTTACAGGTAAGGAAACCAAACAGCAAAAAACTTATGTAGCTGAGGTGTGGCAAGGCTGGTGGTGGGATCCAAGTCTCTTAAATTCGAGAGCCAGTCCTTGTCCACCACACACTACTGCTTATGCGCCAGATTCAAGACATCCTCCGTCGTTTTCACTGGCTGTGCCTCTTTGGACAGATTTCCGCTGTGGCCTTTAATGGGATAGGCACGTTCTGTTACTGAAGGCCATCTTTTCCAGGCTCCCTCCAGTTCCCAGTATTTGTGGATCACGTCTTAGTCATTTTACAAAATTAAGGCTAGCACAGGGCCTGGTGTTTGTTACATGCTGAAACAAATGATGACGTAAGTAAAATCATCCTCCTTCTGCTACAGTTAAAACCAGACCCTTTGCTGAACGCCCACCCCCATTTTACTGATTTTCCCTTTTAGTACTTGGCCCACACTCCCAATTTCCCCACATCAATATTTTATTCTAAGTCCTTGGTTTGTAATTCTAGTGCCAGGAGCACTCAAAAATATTTCCAGTTGATTCCCAAACATACTCATTTCATTTACTGAAAAGGTCTCCCAGGGTTGAATTTTTGCTTCAACCTAACCTCAGTCCATCCTGATGACTTGTTAATTAGTATTTCCTTTTGTTTCATTTTCAGAAGCTATGGGGAAAACTATTTCCCACTTTGAAATTGTTATAAAAAACGAGCCCTCAGGATTCCAGGGAAAGGGAATGATGCCAACTCCAGGCTGAGGTCATGATTTTGCTGAAGAAGACTCTGCCCATCATCTCTGTGCTGATGCAAACTCCTGCAGAGATGCTGGACACAGGCCTGGGTGGGACTGGTCCCCCCACACACTCCCTCCGCACCCCCCACCCCACTGTAGCCCTGCAAAGGAAGGATCTGGAAATGAGAGGCGCCCTTTAAAAGTTCCTTCTGCAGTGGCACAAAGGTTGGGTGTGTGGGTAGGACAAACCAAATCGAATCAACAAACATTTGTAGATGCAGGGCTTTCTGCTAGACAGGATGGGGGCTGTAACAAGGACAGAGAGGTCCTGCTCTCAGTAATAAATTTACCCACTGAATCATTCGTTTAAGCATACAAGAAATACCAGTGAACCTCATGTGAACTCACTTTCCCTGTCTGAAGAGAGACTGAGTTGGATTCCTCCCATGAAGCCCTACCCATCATGCAGATGGGGGTGTCTGTCCTTCCCTCTCCCAGGTATCATGCTAAACCAGCTACTACAAATGAAAAACATATGAAGTTGCTTTAAAAATTCTATGCAAGTTTTGCATTCAATTCCAAGTATATATTCCAAGCGGTGGTGTGTGTGTGTGTGTGTGTGTGTGTGTGTGTGTGTGTTTGTGTTTCTACACTCAGGGGAGCCCTGGCAGGAAGGTTCATTCTTGGGGATACCCATTCCCTAAAAGGAGGAGCTCAAGACTGGATGACGTCTGACATCCTTTCTAGATTCAAAATTCTTCTACGAGGAGTCAGAAATAAATATCAGAGAAAGCCTAGGTAGATATATTAGAACCTAAGGGCATATCGATTCCATTATTTTTTCTAAACTCCAACCAAATAAATGCTTCTGCAGATGAGATTCACCCATTGACTGCTGGTTCTTAAGCAATAGGAGCCCAGGAGTCTCTATTTGCAGAACATTCCCCAGCAGACTCTTAACAGGTAATCAGAAACTCTGAGACAGGTATGTACGAATGCCTCATAAACTGTAGAGTCTGGTACAAATATGAGCCGTCATTCTCGGTAAGGATATTAATCTTTGCTGTCTTTGCCACCCAGGAGGGTTTAAATGAGATAATGTGGATTGCTTGTAACATCAGGAACTAAAATTATCAGAACGGGAGATGTGGGAGGTCTGCAAGTCTCTCTCCTCTTGATCCTCATCACAGTGGGCCAGGTGTAGAGAAGTTCTAGAATCTCTACAGCCCCGGTGGGAGGCATGGCTTGCCCAGAGCCGATCCTGGCATTTCTTGCGTCTTCCTCCCTGGAGCTTAGACTCAGAATGTGAACTTTTCTGATATAGACCCCAAGGGTCTCTCTCTTCCTTCACTTAATCATTCTATGGCCCCTTCAATCAAAAGAGAGATCTGACAGGGGCGCCTGGGTGACTCAGTGGGTTAAAGCCTTTGCCTTCCTCTCAGATCATGATCCCAGGGTCCTGGGATCAAGCCCTGTGTCAGGCTCTCTGCTGGGCGGGGAGCCTGCTTCCTCCTCCCTGCCTGTTTCTCTGCCTACTTGTGATCTCTGTCTATCAAATAAATAAATAAAATCTTAAAAAGAGAGAGAGAGAGAGAGATCTGACAAAGAAAGGGACAGGGCTTCCAGTCAAATCTTAAAAAGAGGGGCTGCCCTTGCTGCAATCCTGGGCCTCTCCTGGCCCCAGCCCAGACCCCCCAGAGTCCCATGATGGTGTGGTTTTGTTTGTTTGTTTGTTTAAACAAGGACATTGATTTCTAAGAGACCCCACTTCTTGAGCTTCTCTGATTTGCTTCCCTCTATCAAAATGTATTGGTCCAGGGGTCTGTTCTTTTAGAGCCCTCTAGAGGTTGGCAAATTAATATTGTAAATGATACTTAAGGAGGTAGATGAAGAGCTTCATGAAAGCACATTCAGGTTTTATTTATGTCTCTGCTTATGCCTCTGGTTTCTGGGTTGCTTGTTCCAGGTTGCTATGGAACTCAGTTAAAGCTAAATATGAACAGGGTTTTCTAACATACTGGCATTTCAGTAGCTCCCTTTATTCATTCAACAATGTTTGAGTGCTTAACTGTGTGCAGGGCATATTCTAAGAAGCAAATGAAAGGGGCATTACAAGGCAGTAGCTTTCAAACTTCAGTGAACTTCGGCATCACTTGGAAGACTTGTTAAAACACGAAGTTCAGAATCCTAGATCTTGATTCGGGAGATCTGGTTGGGCCCTGAGAATGCGCATTTCTTACAAGTTTCCAGGTAGGGCTGGGGTTGCTGGTCTGGGGGATCACACTTTTGAGAACCACGGGTTTAGGGCATGGCAGGAACCAAGTCCGTCACAGGGCGCACACTCTCAGTTTGGTTGTACCAAGGACACTAACGGTGGAGATTGAGGTCGTCTAGGCAGGTCCGTAGGGGACACACCGGCAGGCACAGAAGCCCCTTAAGGTGCTGTCCGTGCCTGCCACCCGCCCAGGCCTCCGCACACTGATAAGTCAGAGGTGGGGCTCCCTCCCCTTTCCGCTCCCGGGGGCCGTGCGAGCCGGGCGGGTAGGAGGAGCGAACCGCTGACAGGCCGGGAGGCGCTGGGGGTCGGACGCATCTCTGCGGGACGCGCGGTGCGCGGGACCCGCGGAGGAAGTCGCCCTCCCCCGCCGCGGCCCCGCCCGCTCTGGCGCACGACTGGCGGCTGGCTGCCCAGGCGGTGGCCGCGGTGGCGGCGGCGGCGCGGGGCGGGGCACCGCGACCCCCGTCCCCTCCCGGGCGCGCTCGCCGCGCCCCCGCCCCCTCGTCGCAGTAGCCGCCGCCCGGCTGGCTGGGCCTCGGGGCGCGGGCAGCCGCGGCGCCGCATTCCCGGCCGGCCCGCGAGCCATGGCCCAGGCCGGCGAGGAGGCGCTGCCCGGGCCCGAGACCGCGGTGCAGATCCGCGTCGCCATCCAGGAGGCCGAAGACGTGGAGGAGCCGGAGGACGACGAGGAGGGGGCGGAGGCGCGCGGCGCGGGGGACCCGGCCCGGTACCTGAGCCCCGGTTGGGGCAGCGCCAGCGAGGAGGAGCCGAGCCGTGGGCACAGGTAGGCGCGGCGGCGCGGCCCGGCCGAGGGGAGCCCGCCCCGGGTCCCGGCCGAGCGGGAGCGCGGGGACAACTCCGCGGGTGGAGCCGCTCGGGGCAGCCCCAGCTCGGGGCCGCTGCTCCGGGCGTCCCACCGTGGGCAGAACCTGCTTTCGGCGGTGGCTGGTGTCGCCCGAGCGGAGCTCCCGGGGCTGGCGGCGGGGCTCTGAGGGGCCTGGACGGGGACATGCCCTGGGACCCGGGAGGAATTCCTTCCTGGGCCATCCTGGCCATCTTATTCCCCCCGGAGGAGGCTCTCCGGGCGCGCGCTCCCCCGGGACCTTCCCCAAAGCCGATCCCGGCCGGGTCCTCCGCTCGGAGACCGGCCCACCTCCCCTAGAGACGGGCCCCACCGAGCCTTCACTGCCTCCTTCCTCCTGTCCCCTTGTCAGCCCAAATGGGTGGAGGCAGCCCAGGCCCAGCTGACACTTGCTGCTGGGGCATCCGAGGAGCGATTTCGTGGTGCAGAGAGCTCTCCTGCTCTGATTTGGAATCAGCTCAAGTCTTGTTGCTTGCATCCTCGCGGGCCGGGGATTCCCATTTTCACGCAGCTTCCCCCACCTGACTTCTATGCTTGCATCATCATCTTGCTGCCTTGCTAGTTGGGTTCCTGAGTGATGGGCAGTGTGGAGCTGTTAGGGCACAGGAAGCCACCTGTCTAACCGTGCCTTTGGGCCCTGAGTCTCTCATCAGCCGGAGACCTTGGCCTTGTGTCCACCAACGCCAGCACCTTTGGGGTGTGTGGTTTCCTTCCTGTGGTTGAAAGGACATAAGAGTATGGAGTATCCCTAGCCCGCAGAGTAGAGCAGTGGCAGAACTTGCGAATTCCCAGAAGTGCCCGCAGGAACTTCCTATGAACCCTCTTTCTTCAGAGTTTCGGGGCACATGCTTTCAGTTGTCAGGGCTCTGCAGGGTCATTCCCTGGCAGGCGGATGTTAACTTCATTGGCAGAATGCTCAACTAAAGGGCGTGAGAATACTGGGATGGGAGCCCTTCCCCATCCTTGGCTGACCCTTCCCCAGTGGAAGAGGTCTGGAGGTAGGTACCCAGAGATTCAGGACAGCTCAGTGAAGACAGAGGGATCCAAGGAGGAAAGTCCAGCACCAGAGTTGAAAGCAGAAACACCAAATTATGAGCAGATGATACAGAAGCTACAGTAAATCCGTCAGCCCTCTATATACTGTAAAACCTGATTCATTCACTCAAGCATTGGTTCAGCTCCGTGCTGAGAATAAAAATAATTGGTCCATAGTTACTGACATCTCAATCTCCAGGAGAAGGTGGCCACCTAGACAAAAAATTTCAGAGGTTATGTAAAGGAGCTCAGAGTGCCTGATGTTTCTGATTTCATTTGCCTGTGACTGTGGTGAAGAGCTCCCCCCTATACTGGGACTAAGTTTTGGGATCGCACCATTAGCAGGCATTAAAGTCCTACTTATTTCTTGAGCCTGGAAAGAGCCCCCTGTGGAGAGTAGGAGAACATGATCCTCATTTGGGTAGGCTTCTTGCCCCCACCCCCCATACTCTCTCTCCAGAGCCACCCTTCCTTCCCAACTCCAGGGACTGGAGTCTCATGGAGCTTTCGAGTTGAAGCATTTCCTGCTGCCCACCGGCAGAGAGCTGACCCCAGAAAATCCCTGGAAGCTCTTCTGGGTAGTGGAGCTGACAGAGCCCAGTAGGCAGACATCCAGAGCAGGAGAATGCAGCCGAGGACAGGATCCGTGTTGTCCCCCTGTTTGGGCCGGCCTGGCACAGCAGCTGCCCCTGCCCCATGGGGCCATTTCTCAATTTCCAGAGCCTTCAGGAGAAAGCCCAAGTTCCTGTTTGTTGAGATGTGGCACCCACCCACCTCATCCCCTTGGCCCATGGCTCCTTTCCTGGCTGTCTCAGTAATTCGTGCTCCCTCAGCACTAACCCCTCTAGATTCCAGAAAATAGGGTACAGTTTTGTGTCTGCAGTCTGCACACCTTTACTCTCCCTCCTCCGGGTCTCTCTGATTGCCTGATCAATCTCTAGTCAGCCTTAAAACGTCACTGCACCTAATAGGTATTTCTCCAAAGGATACAAACCTAATGATTCGAAGGGGCACGTGCACCCCAATGTTTATACCTGTAGTGTCCACTATAGCCAAACTACGGCAAGAGCCCAGATGTCTGTTGACAGAGGAATGGATAAGGAAGATGTGGTGTGTATATATGCTGTGGCATATTACTCAGCCATCAGAAAGAATGAAATTTTGCCATTTGCAATGATGTGGATGGAACAAGAGGATATTATGCTCAGTGAAATCGGTCAGTCAGACAAAGACAAATACCCTATGATTCCAGTCCTAGGTGGAATTTAAGAAACAAAACCTATGAACATGGGGAAGGGAAGGAAAAGTAAAATAAGATGATAATTGAGAGGGAGACAAACCATAAGAGATGCTGAACTCTAGGAAACAAATGGAAGGTTGCTGGAGGGGAGGTGGTGGGAGATGGGGGAACTGGGTGCCGGCTGAGTGGGCACATGATGGAATGAGCACTGGATGTTCTATGCACCTGATAAATCATTAAATTCTACCCCTGAAACTAAAACAACAAAAACACTTCACTTCTTTGTCCCCCCAAACTCCAGTCCCCACCCCAAAGCTGTTTGTTTCCCGTCCTCGGAGTTGCCATAGTGCTCTGCACGATTTACACCCAGCATTAACCTTGGCTGTAATCGTGTAGTTCTGTCTCCCTCACAAGAATGTGAGCACCATGGATTTGGGGGCCATGCTTGCCTTGCTTTCATTGTATCCCCAGCACCTGGTATAGAGTGGGTGCTCCTGAGTATTTGTTGAACGAATGCATGTCTCTGCCATTGCATCGTGCCATTGGGTTGAAGTATTTGCGTAGTTTTCACGCAACAAGATAGTGAGATCCTTGAAGCCCGTGACCTCACCTTGGTCCTTGCTCTACCACCAGTACTCAGCCCACTACTTGGCCTTACCCTGGGGTCCCAGCAACACGTGGAAATAAGAAAAATGTTCTTTAGTCTTCTCCCCACACCTCTCTCACCAAAAAGCTGACTTTCTTTTTATTCTCACCTTTTCGAAATAAAAATTTCAAACATAAAATGTGGAAGGGTAGTATTGTGAGCATTGGTATATCTACTGCCTGGATTTAACAGTTGTTAGTATTTTGCCCTATTTGTTTGATAGACTTATGGGCGGTTTTCTCTGAACCAACTGAAAATACACACAAGACTTACTGTACCCTCAGCACTTTGAGAGCTCTTACTAATGACCGCTT
The DNA here is from genome assembly GCF_009829155.1 of Mustela erminea. Taxonomy (NCBI): domain Eukaryota; kingdom Metazoa; phylum Chordata; class Mammalia; order Carnivora; family Mustelidae; genus Mustela; species Mustela erminea. Next base: position 34,839,325 of record NC_045618.1, on the reverse strand, counting down.
CCTGTAAAACCATATACTCTTATTGCAATTAAGAGAATTAACAATGATTCCGTAGTTTAATCCCTAAAATGATCTTATAGCCAAGTTCCATATTTGGGTCTCCCCCTGCCCCAAGCATCCCACATTGTATTTTATACATGTTTCTTTCTCCCCCTCCAACCAGAATCCAGTCCAGGTGGTGCTGTTTGCCTGTTATGTCTCTTCAGAATCTTTTAATCTAGAACATTCACACTTTTTTTTTCTTTAAATGCGTTGCTATTTTGAAAGAAGAGGCCAGATGTCTTGTTGAATGTTTCCCAGTTGGAATTGGTCTGATTTTGTTCTGATCGTCTAGTTTAACTTGCTCCTTTGTACCCTGTGTTTCCTGTCAGTCGGAAGGTAGACTAAGGGCTTGATTCAATTCGGATTCAACATTTTGGCAAGAACACCTCATAGGCAATGCCACAGACTTTTTCCTGCATCACCGCAGGTGGCTTTCACCAAAGTGGTGCTCTAATTTGACCACTTGACTAAGATGATCTCGCCATTGTGAGGGTACGTCTCTCCCCCTTACAATTAACAAGTAATACCTGCGAATATTCTTTCACTGAGGCCTTTTACCTAATGGTTTTAGCATCCACTGGCGATCCTTGCCTGAGTCAGTTCTTCGGGAATTACAGATTTGTGATTTTCTAATTTCATTATCCTTTGTACATTGATTAGCTGGCATTCTTGTATGTAAGAGAGCTTTGCCTCATCATCTGGGTCTGAACAAGAATCCCTTCTAAGGAGGCAACATAAATGCTTAATGACCAGTTTTCAAAGAGAGGAGTGGGTGTAATCGTTACATCAAATAATTTAAATTAGAGCCCTCCTTTCGGCCCTCCTCGATTCATGGACTTTTGTTATTCATTTTTAAAAAATTGGTTACAATCATTATTTTTGATGTTTACAATGTCCCTGATTCAGTAGTGAAAGCCTTTCAGATTGGCTTCAGTATGTAGCCTTTTGGAACATGCCCTTGAGTCTTTTGAGCACTTTCTTGCTTTGTGATGCTAGATATTCTGGGCTTACTTTGTACTTTTCCTACCTGGGTCATGGGATCCAGCCATTTCCACAGGAATCCCTGTGGCTAGTATTTTTCAAATACTAGTGGAAAGGTATTTAGAAACCAAGACCTAGAATTAAGAGTGCTAATTTCCACTGGGGCAACATTGGTTTTAGGCCCTTTCAATAGTGCTAGGAAATACATAAAAAAAAAAAATAAGTTTATATTGATGATTCTAATTCATATTTGACATTATAGGGTTTTTGTTGTACTTCTTTTATTCTTTTGCACTGACAGTCTTGATTCTTAACAGCATTAACATATTTACTCGTTTTGTCTTACAATGTGTAAAAATGACTTAAAATTATAATACTAAATGTCAGCATGAATAATAAAGTCATGGAAGCATACCTTCATTTAACAAACAGAAACATCTAGGTTCCATCCAAAATATAATTATTCCCATAATCCTTTCCAAAGTTGGGCACATCTCCAACATTTATATATTTATATAAATATATTTACATATATTTATATATGTTTCCAAGTTGTCTCTCTGAAAAACCGTTATCTTTTGAATCTGTCCTTGTGTTCTTATATTGCATTATCAATTTGGTTGCCTTTAGAACCTTTTCAGATTCATTATCTTTTTCTAGAATCAAGTCAAATGGAGTTATACGCAGATTGTACTGAACCCTGGTGTTTTTCATAAATGGTGCTTTCTCTTTTCTGTTCAATATCCACCTGGTTGCTGTCCACCATTTTCCTGGTATTGGCAGCCAAAGTACCATAGTAGACCATCCACAAGGATAGATGATGAGGCCACGAAATCTTTTCTGTGTTGAAAACGACAATGAGGAGCTCATTATTCAACCATTTTATTTTGGGTATTTTTATTCATACGATGACATTTGATTGGCCATTCAGTTAATATCTCCAGATTATCTTGATATTTTATGAGAAAGACAATCCGGGAGATTTTATGCTATACTTCTTTCTCTAGATCATTTACAAATATGATAAATATTTCAACTCTGACCCATGGAGCTCAGTCCTCCGTTTTGAAATGTTACCTCCTTATTTCTACCCTTTGTTTTCATTTCTAGCAGGTTTACAGCTATTAAAAAAAAACACACATTAGTATCCCCAATTTACAATGATGTATTTAAAAGGAAACAATAATATAAACATAAAATTTAAATGTACATTTTTTTTTTCAAAGCTCTTTTGAAAGGCCACACATGACATATTTGTCAGTAACCATACTTCTGTCTCAGAGAATCCTGATAGGTGGGATTTGCCCTTACAGAAGCTTTTCACTTTACATTGGCGATGCTTTGTAAAGTCCTACTATGTGTGAGGCTCTGGGTTGTTGCCAGAATGAAAGAAACCAATGTGAATCCTTCCCTCCAGGGGATGAGGGTCCAGGGCATTAACTAGATATGCACATAGTAGCTATGATACATGTACGGACAAGTGTTAGGAGAGGTTGAAGTTATTTCCTTCCAGGGAGTGTTGCATTTGAGTTGGAGCTTGGTATATGGCTAGGATTTGGACCTGAAAGACGGAGGCCAGAAATTCAAGGAGATGGAACAGCGTGCACCAAGAGATAGAGTCCAGAAACCTTGCAACACGTACAGGGACCTATTTGTCTTTCACTTGCTTTTGTTTTAGAGCAAAGGATCTGAAAGAAAATAGACAGAAATGTGTTCAGAAGCTGGTGACTGCCAGATTGGAAATGAATCTGAAAGAAGAGCTAAGGACTTTGGATTTTATTTAATAAGATAGAAAACATGAGTATTAGAATTAAAGTAGAGGAACGACATAGCTGTTCTTCAAAATGTGTAATAAGGCACAGAGTGGTAGAGGCTTAAGCCAAAATACAACAGGAGTGGAGTGGGGGGAGGTGGGAGGAGGTGGGAAGACAGAACCCTAGAAAGATTCTGGTTAGGAAATGTGTGAAGGATGCGGGGATTAAAAGGGATGCTGCTATCTGAGAGGTGATTTAAGTTCTGCCTTTAGAACAATTGCCAGATCGTGAAAAGTAGCAACCAACATATTATTCACTTTCAAGGAGAAAAAGAAGAAATAGGATTATTTTCTAAAGGAATTGAATGAACTAACCGATGAGCTCAGGCAGCTAAGGTAGAGCTAGTACCTGCAGAGGAAATCCTCCTCCATATAAAGCCCCTATTTAGTAGTTACCTGTCTGTCTGCCTGCAAGTGAAGCCTCCCCACCCCACCCCCAGGTCTGTAGAACCACCTAGGAAGAAAAGCAATGGCAGTATACTACTGCGGAGGGAACCTACTCGACCCACCAAGGAAAAGCAACCCAGACCTACCTTTGCTTTTCACAAAGAATAGCCATGGAGCACAACTCCCTACTTGTTAAGTGTAGACCGTGTACTCCCTTCCAAAGTGCACAGTAGGAAAGGTGGGGGCAAAGGCAGTAACTTCACAGTGAAGACACCAGATAACACTCCTGGGTCAACATTACAATGATTAGGTATGTTGAGAGTCCCCTTGATATGATGTGATGAGAATGTAAATTTACCTCTGTCGTCCTCTTCCCTAAAACCCAGACACACCATCTAATCAGTCATAAAAAATAGCAGATAAATCCCAAATGAAGGACGTTCTACAACATATCTGACCAGGACTGCTCAACACAGTCAAGGTCATTAAAAATAAAGAAAACCTGAGAAACTGTTCCACCAAGAGGAGCCCGGGGAGACATGATGACTACATCTAATATAGAATCCTAAATGGGATCCTGAAAGAGAAAAAGGCCAGTAGGTAAAACAAACAAACAAACAAACAAACAAATAAAAAAACTAAGGAAATCTGAATAATCTGGGCTTCAGTTAATAGTCTGGAAATCTGGACTTTAGCTAATAACAATGTATTGATAACAATTCATTAAATGTACCATACTAATGCAAAATATGAAATACAGAAGTCTGATGTAGGATATTTGGGAACTCTGTACTACTTTCACAATTTTTCTGTAAGTCTGAAATTATTCTAAAGTAAGTTTGTTTAAAAATTTTTTAATAAAGAAAAAATGAATTCTCAGTTACATGAAGAAAACCAATTACATGAAATTAGGTGAAAAACTGATCCCAGAGGATATAGAGGTGATGCTGTTGGAAACAAAGATATGTATTTATGTATATTTATATGTCTATACACACACACACTCTGGTTAGTATCCGAGAGAGAATTTACTATATTGCATCCACAAAACAAGAATAGAATGTTTTTTAAAAGAAATATTCTGGGGACGCCTGGGTGGCTCAGTTGGTTAAGCAGCTGCCTTCGGCTCAGGTCATGATCCCAGCATCCTGGGATCGAGTCCCACATCGGGCTCCTTGCCCCGCAGGGAGCCTGCCTCTCCCTCTGACTCTGCCTGCCATTCTGTCTGCCTGTGCTCGCTCTCTCTCCCTCTCTCTCTCTGATAAATAAATAAATAAAATCTTAAAAAAAAAAAAAGAAATATTCTGAAGACATAAAAGTGTTCTTACAGAGTACATAATTCTGAAATTGAGCAACTCATCAACAAAGATGAGAAGATAATGTCAAGAAATCTCTTGCCATGTACATCAAAGACAAGGGCAAAGACAGACAATATGAAAGAGAGGATAGGAGACAGATCAATCCAAGTGGTCAGTCAACTAGTAAGACCCTAAGAAAGAAATGTAGTCTTAGCAAATGACTTAGCCCTGCACAGAGTGATGTTTGTAGTCATAAAAGTTGAAGACAGTAGGGGCACCTGGGTGGCTCAGTCGGTTAAGTGTCTGCCTTCAACTCAGGTCATGATCCCAGGGTCCTGGGATCCAGCCCCACATAGGGCTCCCTGTTCAGCAGGGAGCCTGCTTCTCCCTCTCCTGCTGCTCTCCCTGCTTGTGCGCTCTTGCTCTTTCTCTCTCTCTGACAAATAGATAAATAAAAAAATATTTAAAAAAAATAAGATTAGAAAATAAATAAAAGACAATGGATTGGCTTACAACTTTCAGTATCTAAAAACAAAACGTGGACTATTAGTTACAGAATAGAATGTAAGCATAATGAACCAAGACAAAATAAAATGAAGGTACATCTGATAGAATTTGAAAGATTAGAAGTGGAAGGAGGGGGAAGAAGGTAGGGTTATAACGCGCACATCAAGGTAGGGAGGAAACGAGACATATCATCTAATATTGATGGAATAAGAGAGAATTTTAACTGTATTATTTTAAAAACAATTAGAAGGCTAATAAAAATAACATAAAATATTAAAAAATTAGAAGAAGAGGCTTTGGGAGATGAGTGACCCAAGTCCTCACCTTACATAATAGGAAATGAATAGAGAACATTGAAAATTGGCAAGTGAGAAATAGAATCATGAACATTTTTATAGAACCACAGGCAACTCTCCTAAGAATGAAAGGATTGAATAGAGGTTGCCTCTAGGGAGGAGAGGTAGAACGGGGAATCATTGCTTTTTTTTTTTTTTTTTTTTTTTTTTAAGATTTTATTTGCTTATTTGACAGAGAGAGACACAGTGAGAGAGGGAACACAAGCAGAGAGGGAGTGGGAGAGGGAGAAGCAAGCTTCCCGCTGAGCAGGGAGCCAGAAGCAGGACTCAATCCCAGGACCCTGGGATCATGACCTGAACTGAAGCCAGATGCTTAACAACTGAGCCACTCGGGGGCCCCTCATTGCTTTCTTTTTAAGTTAAGTGCTATTTTGTTTTATTTTTTTGCTCCGTGTATGTATTATTTTAATATTTAAGATTCATTTTTGATGAACTATTAATAGTGTCCAAGGGAGAAGTAATGAGGACAGTTGGAATGGAAAAGAGAACAGATGGGAGACACTGCAGAATAAAATCAGCACTTGATACTTGGCTCGGTGTGGGGGCAAAAGAGAGGGCTAAAAGACGCATCTGGGGTTTTGAGTCTAAATGCAAAGAAGAGTGAATAGGGAAAGTAGTTAGTGGGGCAGTTTGAGAGGAAAGATACATAGTCTTTACAGGACAGTTACCAACGTTCATATTTAAGGGATATAAACTTCTTTGATGTTCGTAAAGGATACAGGGTCTTTTTCATTCAAAGGCTGTTGCAGGAACCAGGAGACAAGGCAGAGTGCTTTCAGATATGCAAAAGGGCCTTGCCTATCTTCCAAGATCCCCCTTTGGAGATGCACAGTTGCTGCTGACAGCACCCATGCAGAGAGAGGGTCCTAGGGGACAGGAAGCTCACCCCTACACTTATATAGGGGATTATTTCACCTCCCCAGGACCGCCCACCTGCTCTGGAATCTGGCTACCTGCCTGTCTGCTCACTGGGTGCAAAGAACTGGTGCAGAGTTGTGCGCCCCACCCCACTCCCCCTCCCCCCTCCCCCAACACAGTGTGGATTGCTTACTGCAAGACTATGAAAAGAAGAGGCGTTTCCCAGATGGAATGTCCCTCAGCAGACCTAGGCCTCTTCAGTTCTCCCCGAGGTCCAGCTCTGCAGAAGGTGATGTTCAGTTCTGGGCATACTGGATTTGGAGTGCTAGGGCTTTCTAAGCAAGCATCGGGCAGGCACTTAGGAATTGAGGATGGGGGCCCAGGAGGAAGAGGAGGGTGGAGGGGTGGGAGGAGGCAAATCTGACTTGGATGAGCTATCCAGGGGCCAAAGTGGAAGGCCACCCGGGGACAAAGAATCAAGGATAGGTCTTTGGAGAAATGGGAGCAGAGTGAGTAGACTAGAAGGACAGTTAAATGGGGGAGAAAAATCAGAAAAGAGCAAGGCCTAGCGGGAGGAGTACTGAGAAGGAAGTGGTCCATTGCCCCATCCTGCAGCGGGGACCAGATGGCCAAGGTGGAGCAAAGGCACCTGGATACGGCCAATGGAGGCTTTGGCAGAGGCCCAGACATACAGAACGAGTTTGCGGGGAGGGAGGGTATGCACAAGGGAGCTCTAGGCAAATCTGGTTGCTTTTCTCAGTCAAGTTGGAGATAAAGTCATCTGCAGGGAGGAAGGGCTCCCCATGGCAGACCTTGGGAAGAATGGGACACTCTGGAATGGGCACTGGAGAAATTGAGAAGTTACATCCCCATCCTTCTACTGTGTTTCGTTTGTGCATTCACTTCTTCCAACAGCGACAACGACTTTAGTTGGGGAGTAAGACTTACTAGGCTGTGGGTCCCTTTGACGGTCTGGTCGCCTCTGCGATACTTGCTAGTCGTACTAAGTTAGACATATTTTGCCAATATCTGAGTCCACTCAAAACTCTTCATTGGTCATTATCCCACACCTAACTACAGCTCCTCCTGTTTATTCTCATCCTTGTCAATGGGGCTTAGACCTCCCCATGCATTTGAGGTTAGTTTATCTGATGTATCGAACCTGTCCATTTTAACTACTAGTTAGGGGATAAGCTTTCTCTAATAAAGAGAAAATCTGTGTTGTCCATCTTGATTCTCCTTTTTCATTCCATTGAATCATTCCATTGATTTATTCCACTTTTCCTTTGGCATGTTTTAAGGACCGCTTTTCTTTCTTTCTTTTTTAAGATTTTATTTATTTATTTGACAGAGAGAAATCACAAGTAGTAGAGGGGCAGGCGGGGCTTGGGGGAGCAGGCTCCCTGCTGAGCAGAGAGCCCAATGGGCTCTATCCCAGGACTCTGGGATCATGACCTGAGTCGAAGGCAGAGGCTTAACCCACTGAGCCACCCAGGTGCCCCAAAGGACCACTTTTATCAATGCAGTATTACTGTATAGTATTTGTTTGTAAGTAACAGAAGACCCAGCCAATAAGTGAATTAACCAAATGGATTTTATCTTTCTCATGTAATCAGAAATCTGCAGGTACGTTGGTAGAGGAATTGGTTCAGCAACTCAATAATATCAGAGCCAATAATATCAATAAATCAGACCAACTTAATTCTCCTGGCCTTTTTCTTATGGTGGTAAAATAGCTGCTACAGCTCCAACCATCACATCCACACTCAAAACATAAAAAGGGAAGAGGAGGGCCAAAAGATTTTCACTTGTGTTTTATTGGCCATGCCATGACAAATAGCTACTACCTGTAACCGAGGCTGAGAAAGTACATATTTAGGTTGGTTTTTTGCTTTGTTTTTGTTGCTGTTTTGTTGTTTTTATAGCCTCCATAATAAAGGGAGGCAAGTCACAAAGAGTTTGCTATTAGATGTTGGGTGAATCTGACTAACGGCTATCAAAGCTATCTTCTAGAAACTTCTAAAATATTCAGTTTGTCTAATGTTTAAGTTGCTTTTGACCTGTTTTATCTTATAGGGTACCCCCATATATTTCCTTGGTTTGCCACCTCATTTTTAAAAGACTTTTGAAAAAACATACTTTTAAAGTTAGTCTCTCATACCATTTTTTCTGCCCAATCAGTATACATTTGTCTTGGGACATTGGTGTGGTATTTCAAAAACATTTCCAGACTGTCTGTAGGCAAATAACTAAACTCTTCATTTTAAAATCAACCAACGCCTACTTTTATGCTAAAATTATAATTTCTGTATTTGAAAAATCGGGAGACAGATTTATTTAGTATTTTCTCTCCTGCCAAAATATTCCATTTTTATTCTCATCTTCACTCTTCCACAGTTGGGTTTTTTGTTGTTGTTGTTTGTTTTTTGGTGGGGGGTTGGTTAAGAGTCAGTGAAAATTTTGCTGGAGTTGAAGGACCTACATGTACATACCTTTTCCAGCTTTAAACTATCTCAGTAATAGTTGACTTTTACATTCTGAGCCCCCTTACACCTTTTTCGATTATTTTATTTAAGGGCTTAATGCCAGTCCAAGGGAAATGTTAACTGCTTGCTTCTTTTTATTTTTTTTTAAAGATTATTTATTTATTTATTAGAGAGAGAGAGAGAAGAGCAAGAGAGAGAGCACGAGTGGAGGTGAGGGGCTGAGGGAGAGAAAGAGGGAGAAGCAGACTCCCTTAGGGAGCCCGATGTGGGGACTCGATCCCAGGACCCTGAGATCATGATCTGAGCCAAAGGCAGAAGCCCAACTGACTGAGCCGCCCTCTGGGGAGCCAGGCAGGTTTTCCCAACAGAGTAGAAGTGCCCAGAATGCTTCAGATGGACTAGGTGTCTGCATCCATCTCCGGAAATACTCTCTCTGGGAGTTCATGGAGACTCTGGGTCTGATCGTTGTGTTACAAGCTGCCATGTAGGAAAGCAGTAATGTTTTCTTCTGAAAGTAATTTTTAGCCAACCCTTTTTCTTGGATAAGATATTTATGATATTGTATAATACGTGATTTAATTTGGTCATTAAATATGCCACAGAGAACTTACCTTCGAGAGATTCTAATTAGTAGTGTCAACTCTGACGCAGATCTTCACAGAGTCCCTGAATGTTTATGATTTTGAAGTTTTTGTCATCCCTTGGTGAAATATTTGCCTTCCTAAAGAAGCTTCGCTCAGAAATTCTTTGGCTTGTTCTCATATCCTAATATTCTCAGGGAGAGGGGGAGGCAGTCTGTTCAGCCGGAGTGGCTGGTGAGTGTGGGTTTCATTTAGAAGGCCCTGCCGAGTGGGATATTTTCCAGATTCCGGGGCAGGGTCCCAACAAAATGTGGAAAGTATTATGTGTGCTGGCTTTGGAGACAGAAAATTTGAGTTTTAGTCAATCCTAGATCTGTAGGATAAATGCACCTACCTGCCACCTCCCGGGTTCCAAGGGTGTGCCAAGCACCTGGGTGGGCATTTCTATGTATTAGTTCATTTAATCTTCTGACCACCCTATCAGGAGAGTGACTCTCATGATTCCAATATACAGATGATAGGACTGAGGGGTAGCAGGGCAGCTCCTTGCCTGAGTTGACTCAGTTACTAATTGGTGGCGGCAGGATTCGAACCTACGTGGGCTACCTCTGGGATTGGGACTCTTAATTACTCTGCTAAATTATCTTCTAGAAATCAGGGTGGGGTGAGGGAGGGAAGAATAAGAAGGGAATGTGGGAAGCATCCACATTCGTGGCACAGCAGCACACGAATGTTAGTAGAAGGTGTTGTTATTTGAATGACCCTCTGCCCATGTTAAAAACAGAAGCTTGATTTCTTTGCCCACTGGGCAAAAGCCAGCCCCGTGGGGCCAGGTGATCATGACCTCTGAGGAGCCCAGTTCACGTGTGTTCCAGTGCCGTTTCCTAGGGCGGCAGAAACAAACTACCACGAACTGGCTGGCTTAGAACCCCAGAACTGATTGCCTCATGGTTCCGGAGACCACAAGTCAGACATCAAAGTGTCCGAAGAGCTCTCCCTTCCCAGGGTCTGGGAATGGGTGGGTCCCGGCCACTCCCCTGGCTTCTGGTGGTTTGCTGGCAATTCTTGATGTTCCTGGGTTCTGCTGCCTCACCCTGATCTCTGCCTTCACCTTCACATGGCATTCTCCAGGTGTGCTCGTGCCTCCAGATTTCCCTGTTTATAAGACACCAGCCACACTGGACTAGGGACCCCCCCACCCCACCCTGGTGTGACCTTGTCTTTTACTGATTACATCTACAAAGCCCTATTGCCAGGAAGGTCACATTCTGACATACAGGGCTTTGGAATGTCAACGTACGAAATTTGGGGTAAAGGGGTGTGGAGGACAACAACTCAGCCTGTAACCCCCGGCGTCTCCTTCTGGTCCCAGTGGCGCCACGACGAGTGGGGGCGAGAACGAGCGTGAGGACGGCGAGCAGGAGTGGAAGCCCCCGGACCAGGAGTTAATCAGGAAGCTGGTGGACCAGATCGAATTCTACTTTTCTGATGAAAACTTAGAGAAGGATGCCTTCCTGCTCAAGCATGTGCGGAGGAACAAGCTGGGGTACGTGAGCGTCAAGCTTCTCACGTCCTTCAAAAAGGTAAGGCTTCCTTCTCACGAGCTGACTCGAGGATTTCGGGGGGTGGGGGTTGCAGTTGTAAATATTTTTTGATAGCTGGTGATTAGCGATCCCCCCCACCGCTCCCCCGCTGTGGGGCCTGAAATAGAGAAAAGTGATCCAGAACGGGTTTAGGATCGCTACGAAGACCATCTTCCCACAGTATTGAAAGAGGCCTGGGTGCTGGGACAGATGTCTGCGGGTGGCGTTTAGGAAATAATAGTGCTTGTTCTGAGCAAAGTTCAGGCACTCTTGCCAGGCGAGTGGGTGGCCAAGAGAACGCTGTGCCAGGACACAAGGACTCAGTCGCCTTTAGAGACACCTCCTGGCCTTGCAACTGTGCAATACACAGGCTCTTCCCTTGCCCAGTTGAATAAATAAGAAGAAGGAGGAACACCTTGGACTTAGAGGGATGACCGCCTTCCAGACTCCAGCAGCCATTGCCGTGTAAGACCAACCTCTCATCAGTGTGGCGACGTGGCGTGCCCAATTGCAACCATGTAGGCAGCAGACCCCGCAGCTGGCCTATTGTGTGAATTTCCTCCGTCTCAGAGCGTGGACAGACGAGCTGGAGTAAGAACTCCATGTCTCCTGTGGGGGACGTGTATTTACTAGAATGGAAAAGCACGGCATGGCCTGTTGCATAACGGGATATGTAACAGCTGGGTCCCGGCCAGGCTGCCTGTGTGTTCTGCCAGAGAGCCCTGGAGGAGAGCTTTCTCCCCGGGGCTGTTCCCTGCCTCACCTGCTGCTATGGTCTGTCTTCTCCTCGTGGTCTCTGTCCTTTTATCCAGTCACCAAACCTATCCATCCTGCACCCTGACTGCTGCGGTGGGCACAGGATAGAAGACACAAAGGTGGCATTTCCCCTGCCCTTGCAAAGTCCAGTGAAGGGAAGAGCTCAGTGCAGGGCTGAACGATGACCTCGGGCAGTGAAAGCGCACAGTCGTGTTCATCAGAGCCAGTTACCCTGCCTGGCTGATGGAGAAGTCTTTCTAGAAGTAGTGACATTGAAATAGGATCTCAGAGGACGAGTAGGAGTTTTCAGGGTACAGGAGAAGGGAAGGGGCTCTTCATGTTCTGCATCTACCGGGAGCTAGCATCTGATCCTATAGGTTAAGGGTTAGTCCCACAGGACCGCCCCAGTTCAGGAGCCAGTGGCCAACAGGAGGCCCCCAGGTCACCCACAGCTCCTGTCCAACGTGGCTAAAAGTCACAGGTTCCCATCACTTCCTCCCCCTTGGATTTGATCGTTTGCCGAAAGAGATCACAGAACTCAGGGAAACACTTGCTTAGGTTGGCCAGTTTAATAAAGGCTGTGATAAAGGATATAGACCAACAGCCAGCTGAAGAGATCTGCAGAACGAGGCCCTGGTGCGGGAGCTCCTGTCCCTTCAGAGTTGGGGTGTGTCGCCCTCCCTGTACATGGATGCAGTCATCAATCTGGAAATGCTCTGAAGCCTGTGGTATTGGGATTTTTATGGAGGCTTCCTCATGGAGGCACAATCAAACATTAACTCAGTTTCCTGCCCCTCTCCCTTCCCTGAAAATTCCAAGCTTCTAACCATGGCTTGGTCTTTCTGGTGACAGGCCCTCAACCAGGAGCCACCAGGCAGCCGGCCCAGAATTGCCTCATTAGAATAAAAGCTTCTCCTAGTGCTGTTGTCCTGGAGGAACTGCCAGGGTTCCAGCAGCTCCGTGCCGGGAAGGGGGACACAGAACAGCGGATATATATGCTAGAGAGGGACTGTTCCATCATTCTCCGTGAGGCCTCAAGTTGGGTTTGATTCCAAGCTGAAACCATCGACACCAGTTTCAGGAGCTGCTGTGTTGAAATATGAAAGATCTTTCAGAAGATCTTTTGTGTCAAATGCAGAAATGCAGAAATGCTGCTTCAGAGAAGTATTTGAATGTTAAAATCCCTGAGTCCTATCAAAATAGTACATCGCAATATCACACGTGTCCAGGGAACGGTGAGCACACCCTCACATGGAAGTGTTTGTGGGGGACCCCAAAACAAAGAAGCCAGTGGGCATCCCTTTATTTCTTCCCTAGGGACCCTAAGAGTCAGCCTGACTTTTTTTTCTGTTGAAGCTGCCACTATGGCACTACACACAGACTCCCCAACACCTCCAAAATGACAACAAAGGCCCTTTCCATTCTAAAGGCTTTCCCGCTGATCATAATAGGAGACACATATGACAAACAGTGAAATGGCAGTTTCTGAGAATCTTAGGAAGTTCTTCCAGTTAATTGCACAAGGAGAGCACCTCCGGGCTCCTTGTCTGAGATGGTGCCCAAGGACGCTCGGGCTTAACCGGCATTTCCCAGCGGACTCTGCTCCTGGCTCTGGAGGGGTGCTGGTTCTTGCCAGTGCCCGCATTCCTCTCCCTTGCATGTGGCCTTCCATGAGCTTCTCTAGCCCTTGGAATAAGGCAGCACCAGCCTGCCCCTGAGCACTTCTTGTTCAGGCTTCAGGCTTTGGCACTCACTTTGTCTTTCCTCTCCAGAATGCTCCCTTCCTCACTGGTATCTTTGGTCAGCATCTTTCTCTCCCCTTGCTGGATCCCTGATGGACTCCATTCACCTGTAGTCTGACCCTTTGCGTGGACCTTCGCTGACCCTCTGTCCTTGGTGTTTGTCACGGAGATCAACCCATTGGTCCTGGGTGTAGGCAACTTGTGGTTCCCACACCCTCGGCCCAGTCTGGGCCTTTTCACCCCAAGACCAGGGCTAGAGCGGACAGTACCCCCTCTGCCTCTGCCGAGAGATCTGCAAGGGGTTTCCCCCTCTGCCCCGCCCCGCCCTGGGCTGCCCAGTGTTAGCCAGCCTTCGATCTTGAGTTCTGGGAAGCTTCTGTTGGGTCTCAGGGGTCCTCTGCACAGCGCCTGTGTTGACCTGGCCTCAGAGGACTCAGAGTGATCGTGCTGTTCCCGGCTCAGGTTCCCCACCCCACCCACCTCCACTGTTCTCTTGGAATGGGATGACTCATTCCCCCAGCGTTCCCTCCAGCGGAAGTGGGCCTCTTGAAAATTACTGTTTTACAATATAAACATAGCCTTCATATAGTGCAGTTTCCACCCAGGGAGGAGGAGGAGGAGGGACTGTTGCATCATTCTCCATGAGGCCCTACTTGGATTTTATTCCAGGTCAAAACGGCCCACATCACTTTCAGGAGATTTTGCAGCGGAACATGAAAGATCTTTTAGAACTTTCTGTGTATCAAATGCGTGAACAGAGAAACACGACTTCAGAGACGTGTTCGGATGTTTAAAATCTCCGAATCCTGTCTAAATGGTGGCACGTAATCTTTGAAGTAATGATAGTACATGATACTTACTGAGCACTCGCTGTGAGCTAGACACTGTTCTGAGTTTCATATGTGGATGTATCATGTATGTCTGCGTGTAGATACGTATCTGTTGATTTAGTCATTTGATCCTCATGACAGCCTGTGAGGGGGACACGATTAGCGTCTCCGTTTGACGGATGTGGTTGTTGAGACCCTGAGACCCTGGGAAATGTCAAGTCTTACCGCCAGCTGGAGTTGGGCCTTGGACTTGGGTGTCTAACAGCCTTGTCGCAGGGCCTCAACCACTTAATGTGTATGCACTGGACTGTCTCCATCCCCACAGAAAGTTCTCTCGGACGGCACTGCTCTAAACCGTTGCCTGGCTTGACGTCATGGAAGGGTGTTGCGTTCGCATCCTAGACGTTTGAATGCCTGAGCCCACCAGCTAGGATGCTGGCCACCAGCGTTCCAGGGGCTGAGGAAAGGAGGGAGGGAGATGACAGAGCCCAGGAGGTGGGCGAGGACAGGTGGGTACCATTCCAGATGTGCTTTGTCTTCTTCAGGTGAAACACCTGACCCGGGACTGGAGAACCACGGCGCACGCCTTGAAGTACTCGGTGAGCCTGGAGCTGAATGAGGACCAGCGGAAGGTGAGGCGGACCACCCCCGTCCCCCTCTTCCCCAATGAGAACCTCCCGAGCAAGATGCTCCTGGTCTACGATCTCCACCTGTCCCCCAAGCCGTGGGCCCCGGCCGCCCCGCCGAAGAATGGGAGGGTGCAGGAGAAGGTCATGGAGCACCTGCTCAAGCTCTTCGGGACCTTCGGGGTCATCTCGTCGGTGCGGATCCTCAAACCTGGGAGGGAGCTGCCCCCCGATATCCGGAGGATCAGCAGCCGGTACAGCCAGGTGGGGACCCAGGAGTGTGCCATTGTGGAGTTTGAGGAGGTGGACGCGGCCATCAAAGCCCATGAGTTCATGAGCACAGAGTCCCAGGGCAGGGAGAACATGAAGGCCGTCCTGATTGGCATGAAGCCACCCAAAAAGAAACCTCTCAAAGACAAGAACCAGGACGAGGAGCCTGCCGCGAGCAGCCACCCGAACAGGTCCCTGAACAAGAGAGTGGAGGAGCTGCAGTACATGGGGGACGAGTCTTCTGCCAACAGCTCCTCCGACCCCGAGAGCAACCCCACGTCGCCCATGGCCGGCCGGCGGCATGCGGCCACCAACAAGCTCAGCCCTTCTGGCCACCAGAATCTCTTTCTGAGCCCAAATGCCTCACCGTGCTCGAGTCCCTGGAGCAGCCCCTTGGCTCAACGCAAAGGCGTTTCCAGAAAATCCCCGCTGGCCGAGGAGGGGCGGCTGAACTGCGGCACCAGCCCCGAGATCTTCCGCAAGTGCATGGACTACTCCTCTGACAGCAGCGTCACTCCCTCGGGCAGCCCCTGGGTCCGGAGGCGCCGCCTGGCTGAGATGGGGACCCCAGAGAGGAGCCCCGGCGTGAGCCCTCTGCTGTCCCGGAAGATGCAGACGGCAGACGGGTTACCTGTGGGGGTGCTGAGACTGCCCAGGGGTCCTGACAACACCCGGGGATTCCATGGTGGACACGAGAGAGGCAGGGCCTATGTATAAATACCTTCTATTTTTCGTATCGGCTCCCTCAAAATACCTGGCATGGCATAGAATGCAATTAGGTCCCCATCGGAAGATTTTGTATACATGTAGACCTCTTAATTTATACATTTGTAATGTATATAAGTTGTCTGGTACGCTGTGGGTTTAAGAACATCTTCTAGTTCAAAACAACCAGCATGACCATTATTTTGCTGATGCCCAATGTGTCTGAATGTCACGGCCCTGCATGGCTGCGGGACGGATGCTCCCCGGGGCCGGTCAGGCCGCCGGTCTCTTCTTCACGGCAGAGTTCTTCCCCGCAGCAACCGAGCTGTCCTCGTCAGGCCACACGGGGCCTTCCAGAGAGCCCATGGGAGTTCTTTTCTGTAATGGCCATTCGTTCAGCCAGTAGCATGGTATCTCACAGGACCAAATGTGTGTTTCCTGTCAAGTAAATAAATAATAAAACACCGACTGGGAGTGCTAGCTCTTGAAGTCACAGGTGGGGCCTGATGAAGGTCTGTGCCATCTCATAAGGCTGTGGGTGTTAAGTCAGGAGGCCCTGAGGAGCCCAACAGAGACGCATGTCTTGAATGTACCCAGGGCAACCCTGGGGCTCTCCTTGTGGGGCTCCAGCAGCCCAAGAGGTCAGCAGAGTTGGAATCCTACCCGGGCCAGGGTGGCTTAGTAGAGACCAAGCTGTCCGGATGTGGTCCCCTGACTGCTTCCTTTTCATTGGTTAATGTCCCTTGTCCCGGGAAGCTGCCCTGTATAGCGGAAAGAGCAGTGGCTTTTGTGCTCCTGCTGGCTCATGCACCTGCTGTCTGGGGGGTTTTAGACCAGTCCTGTTGAGTGAAATTCGTGAACCACTATTGAACGTTGCTTAGAGGCCACAGACATGCTTGGAGTTTTCCAGACATTATCTCATGTAAGTTCCCCCAGAACCGCCCGAGAAAGGTCCAGATACTCTCTCCATTGTACACCGGAAGAAGCAAGCGGGTTAACTCACTTGTCCGGGCCTGACGGCTAGATGAGGAGGGCTGGCTTGAACCTGGCAGTCCGGCTCCAGAGCCCAGACTCCCAAGCAGCAGATGGGACGCAGCCTCTCTGAACCTCACCATCCACATTCAAAAAAGAAACAACCACAGAAGGTGCTAATATTTATTCGGCACCTCCTATGTGCTAGGCATTTTGCTAGACACATTCGTCCATTTGTTCTGCCAGTATCTCTGTGAGAGGCTACAGCGGCGTTACACGTGAAGCTGCTGGGGCAGGGTAATACCACAGGCTGTCGTGAAAATGGGAAAAAAGAGAGTGCGTTTAATTACACAGTTCTATAAAAATCGGCGGGTGATTATTATCTGGTTAGTAAGACAGTGTGTCCCTTAAGTCCTGGGATTCCTGTTAACTGGTAAGCGCCTCCGGGAATTATTTGGATTTGCTGTTTCCACCACCATTCACTGTAGATGGCTCAAAGGCCTGCGTCTGGACCCCACTCACCCCGGGGGCTGTGCCCCAGCCCAGCTCCAGGCCTCTCCCCGTGCCCGCTCCTCACTGGGCCCCACTCACCTTCTCACCATTCCTTCCCACAGCCTCCCCGCCATGCGTGCCCGTCGGCCGTGGGGCCATCTGGGCCCCACCACCTCTTGGCCTGACTACCTTCACGCTGTTCCGGCCCTTGACCCTCCAGCACACCAGCTGCAACTCTATTTTTAGATTCATGCCTGTGGATCATAATTGCTTTTTGTAAAAAGGCTGCACCCTCACCTTTTTCTGAGAATACAGAAGAACTTGGCCTTCTATCTGTGGTATTACCCGGTGTGGCCTTTGGAAAGAACCCTGAATTGGGGGCCGACAGATCTGGGTTGTAGGCCTGACTTTTCCAGTAAATAACACTTTGACCTTGAGCAAGTCACTTCTCTCTCGGATTCGCAGATTCCCATCCAACCAGTGGATGGCATTAAACCGCTCCTTATCTAAGGCCTTTCGTGATGGATGCATGAAAAAGTACTTTGTAGGTGTTAGTCATTACCCTGCTCTCTGGTCATCCCCAAGGACAAACCTTTCTTCCATCGCTCTGGTTCTTAAGCCCGGCCTCACATTAGAACCACCTAGAGAGCTTTTCAGAACTGCCTGTGTTTCCACACTGAGAGAGTCTGATGTCACTGGTTCTGGGGTGAGGCCTGGGGATGAGTAGTTTTTGAAACTCCCTGAGTGAGTCTAATGGGCAAACAGCCTTGAGAAGCTCTGGTCTGTTTGAATGATGCGGGGCCATGGGGTAAACTGAGGAAGGCCTAGAGACATCCAACCTCTCCTCCTTTTTCAAGCTTGAGCTCGCTGTCTTCGGCAGAACCTTACAGGCACATTTCACCCCTCCCCGCTCACAGTGGTCCTGAACCCCTGAGCACCTGCTGATGAACCTAACCTCTCTAAGTCTCTGGCCAAACCTTCAGCCAGGGCCCGGGCTTCCTGTTTGTTAGCACAGCAGGCCTCTCTTGAACAGCTTGACTAGAAAACCCAGCCAACAGTATTTTTACAGATGTTTGGTTATTTTTAATGAGAACCAGCTCCTTCTCCACACTGGAACCCAAAGCCTGCTGGATATCTCTCACTGATGGTGCAGGCGAACATCCAAACACTACACACGTCCCAACACCACCCTACCATCGCCAGCCCCGTCCCGCACTGAGTTCCCCTCTCAGCCAGTGACGTCACCATCTTTCATGTCCCCCAGACTGGGGAAGAGGCTGGGTGGTCGATATGAAGCATGCAGGTTCTGGAGTTCAACAGCCTGGGTTCAAATCCGAGTGACTCTCTGCAAATGACCTAGCCTCTCTGAACATCAATTTCTTCTCCCATGAAAGGTGGATGATAATCATTCCTACCTCATATGACTTGTCCAAATTATTGAGTTAATCCCTGTAAAATGCTTAGTAACTTGCACATGGTAAACACTGGGAGAATGTGAGGCTGTGGTATTTATAGCTTCTCCACGTCCTACCACACACATTCAATCAGCAGCTCGGAGCTGTTAGTTGGAGCCCTGGAATGTTTCCTACGAGTTCCCTGTGTTCCCAGATGCTTATTTACATTCATCTGCCCTCCTCTCGAGGTCTCCCTGTCTCCAGTCAGCCTCTTTAACCTATCCCAGAATGCCACCAAACCCATCTTTCTTTCTTTCCTTTTTTTTTTTTTTAAATCCATCTTTCTTTCTTTTTAAAGATTTTATTTATTTGACAGACAGAGAGCACAAGTAGGCAGAAAGGCAGGCAGAGAGAGAGAGGAGGAAGCAGGTTCCCTGCCAATCAGAGAGCCTGGTGCAGGGCTCAATCCCGGGACCACGACCTGAGCCGAAGGCAGAGGCCTTAACCCACTGAGCCACCCGGGCACCCCCAAACCCATCTTTCTTTCTTTTTTTTTTTTTTTTTTAAAGATTTTATTTATTTATATGGCAGACAGAGATCACAAGCAGGCAGAGAGGCAGGCAGAGAGAGAGGAGGAAGCAAGCTCCCTGCTGTTCAGAGAGCCTGATGTGGGGCTCGATCCGAGGACCTTGGGATCATGACCTGGGCTGAAGGCAGAGGCTTTAACCCACTGAGCCACCCAGGCGCCCCCCCCAAACCCATCTTTCTTAATTAGAGTTATGTTTGCATGACTTCGCTAATTAAAAAAAAAAAAATGCTGGCTGCCTCTTTCCAAACACAGAGTAAGGGCCAGACTGCCTCACGCCCCGCCACCATGCTGTGCATCTTGGGGGTGAGGCTCTCGGAACATTAGCTCGGTATACCCACCAGCTGTGGGGCTGTAGGGAAACCTCGGAGCGGGCCAGCCAGCTTCACATCCGGAGAGATGACCCTGCCTGTGTCTGGGTCTGAGGGACTATTGCGTCACTCCAGGGTGTGGCCGAGTTGAAAAAGGCTCTGTTTGGTTCCAGCCACACCGGACTGAAACAGACAAAAAAGTTCTCTCTGAAGACACATTGGTCATTGATTATTTTTAAAGACTTTCCTTAAAATGGACAAGCTTTTCCCAGTAGTTTTCAGCTGCAAGTTCTCCTCTTTGCGAGCTGTAAACAGAATGAAAAAGCTTCCGAGAAAGAAACTAGTAACAGGATTCTAAGGAGGACAGGGCTGACCCAGGGAATGTCAACTCCTTATTCCCAACCCTGACCGCAACCCTGATGTGTGTGCTCATTCCCTTAATGGAAAAGGACCGGGGTAGGCAACAGCCTGAGTATTTGGTCCTCACAAAGCAGCCCTCGGGATGAGGGTCCTTTTGGTGGGTCTGTCCTTCAGGATGCTACCGCGCCTTGCTCTGGGGGCTGGAATAAATGTGGTGGTGTGGCACGTGCCTGGAGTGTGTATCCAGCCCCTGGGCGAAGTGAGATGCTTTCACTCGGAGCAATTTCTGCTTGAGCAGCTGTTTGCACAACACCCCTGATTTGGAATCAGCAATGGGCTGAGCGGAAGCAAGCGAGATGTGTGTCTTGTGACTGTACGCAAACATCCCATTAAATTCCACAAACATTCCATACTATGGGCAAAAGAAGCAGTGAGCCAACGTGCTTGAAGCAAAAGATGAATCCCAAGTGATCCTGGCCCTTGTCGGTTACTGGAATGTGCATAGGTTCCAACCTGCCTTCTCAGCACTGCGCTTGTAGTTAATGCATCTCCAAAGGTGAATTTGAGGGGCACCTGGGTGGCTTTCACTGGTTAAGTGTCTGACTCTTGATTTTGGCTCAGGTCGTGATCTCAGGGTCTTGAGACTGAGCCCCGCGACAGGCTCCACGCTGGACCTGGAGCCTGCTTGGGATTCTCCCTCTCCCCCTACATACACATGCATGCTCTCTCCCTCTCTGAGAAACAAAGCAAAACAGAAATAAAATGAGTTTGAGAAGGTAAATTGGTTAAGACTGTTCCGAGGTGGCCCCAGAGGCAAATTCTTTCCACTGCTTTGCTCTCTCTCATCGCCCCCTGGTGTGTACACTGAGCATAGCCCGCAGAACCTGGCCCCCGCATAGAGTCCAGCTCACGCTCCCCTTGTCAGGGGATCAGAATGACCCTATTTTGGGCACCTGGGTGGCTCAGTCGGTTGAGTGTCTGCCTTCGGCACAGGTTATGATCCCAGGGTCCTGGGATCGAGCCCCACCTCGGGCTCCCTGCTCATCGGAGAGCCTGTTTCTCCCTCTCCCTCTGCCTGCTGCTCTGCCTACTTGTGATCGCTCTCCTGCTCTGTCAAATAAATAAATAAAATCTTAAAAAAAATAAAGACCACAATGCTTTGTGATTACATATATACAGGAAAGGCTAAGGCAAACACTCTGATCATACAAAGTGCTGGCAAAGGTGTGGAGCAATTCTCACGCGGGGTTGGCAGAACTCAGTATGGTGAGTATGGTGTAGGACAGGCGTTCTGGAGAACAGTTTGACATTGCCGTATGACGTCAATCATACACTTGACCATGTGAGCCAGCCATCTCCTCTGCAGGTATTTACTCTAGAGAAGTGAAAACATACTCACACAAACACCTGTGCACAAATGTTTATAATTAGTATCAGTCATAATCGCCCCAAACTGGAAACTACTCAAATATTCCTCAATGGGTAAGAAAGCAAACCAAACCAAAACAAAACAAAAAGTCCTGTGACACATGCACACAATGCAATACCACTCAGCACAAATTAGGGACAAGCTCAAGCTATTGCTGCACAACAATGCGGAGTAATCACAAATGCATTATGCTAAGTGAAAGAAGCCAGTTGCTAAAGATTATATGTTGGGGGGCATCTGGGTGGCTCAGTCGGTTGAGCATCTGCCTCTGGCTCGGGCATGATCTCAGGGTTCTGGGATGGAGTCCCACATTGGGCTCCCTGCTCAGCGGGGAGCCTGCTTCTCCCTCTGACCCTGCCCCCACTTGGGCACTGTCTCTCTCTCTCACTCTCTCTCAAATAAATAAATAAAATCTTAAGAGAAAAGATTATATGTTGTATGATCACCTTCATATGACAGTGTGGACGAGGCTGAGCTATAGGACCAGATCAGCGGTCGCCCCAGGGAGTGGAGATAGAAACTGAGTACAAAGGGATAGCATGAGGGAATTCTTCTGGGGGTTGGAATTGTTTTGTATCCTATTTGTGGTAGTGATTACAAGAATCTATACTTGTGTAAAACTTTATAGAGCTGTACAACAAAAGCCGAGTTTAGTGTATGTGAGTTTTTTTAAGCACTAAAAATGATTGATGGGTGGTTTCAGGTGTGAACGCAGATGATTCCACACCTCTCCCCCCAACCTGAAAGGGCTTGGGGAATGAACCGAGGACCATTGTGGCTGGAGCTCAAAGATCCGGGGTAGTGCATAGCAAACACAGTAGGGTCAGCAAGGTCCGATGGGCAAGCCCAGGGAGAGCTGTAGAAACATTCGGACACGATCTGTGCTGCTTAAACATCGTCCTTGCTGCTGTGTGGAGAATGGACGTACAACAGTGAGGGGAGTCTGCTTCTCCCTCTCCCTCTGCTGCTCTCTTCCCTCTGGCCCCCACCCCCCAGTTCATGCTATCTCTCTCTCTCTCTCTCTCTCTCTCTCTCAGATAAATAAATAAATAAATAAAATCTCTAAAAATGCTGCTCTGTCTTGTGGCTGAACAGAATTTCCTTGGCTGGCTAACTCTGGTGATACAGGACTGGGCTTCTTCCAATGTGCCTTCTGTCTCAGAACAAGCAACCTGTCGTGTCTGCAGGCCTTCAGAGGGTCACCGATCCAGGGTGACCTGACCCAGACCACAGAAGCTTTATTGCCAGTCTACCCCCGGCTCACAGCTTGGGCCCTGTTGCTATAAACATACCGCCCAGGAGGCCCAGGCAAGTCCGAGCACCTCCCTGGAGCTCATTTCTTTGCTGTCCCAACCTCTCACGGACAAGCAAGTCTTACCCACCCTGGGAAGGGCTGGCAGCTCTGACCTCAGAAAACACCGGAAAATGAGTGTGGTCAATGTTGTGGGAAGGCCTGTGAGTCACCACTTTAGGTGGCTTCTCATTTAATGCAGAAAAGAGGTGATTCTCCAGCACCAGCAAGGGTGTCTGTTTGCTGGACCTTCTGGTGGGCGGCAAAACTGCCAACCCAACCCCCCAAGTCCAGGCCAACAAGATGGCTGTGCAGATGGCAGCTTGCAGGAGACAGGCAGGGAGAAGGAGAGAGACTGAAGTCCCAGCTCTAAGAACCTTTGACTTCCTCCCTTTCGCTGTCCCTGGTTAGCCAATTCCCATTCAAAGGGGGCATTCCATTTGTTTCCTGGATGTCTCTGTACCTCTTCCCTGCTTTTTTCTCCTCTTCTCAACCCTGGTCACCTTGGGCATGGGCAAATGTCTCCTCCATGAATGGGTTAGGCTGGCCTCCGTTGGGATCACTTAGCATGAGGACCACGGTCAAGCTCATGGCTCAATTTCAAGTTCCCTTTTAAATGAAAACCATTCGGGGCGCCTGGGTGGCTCAGTGGGTTAAGCCTCTGCCTTCGGCTCAGGTCATGATCCCAGGGTCCTGGGATTGAGCCCCGCATCGGGCTCTCTGCTCAGCGGGCAGCCTGCTTCCTCCTCTCTCTCTCTCTCTGCCTGCCTCTCTGCCTACTTGTAATCTCTGTCTGTCAAATAAATAAATAAAATCTTTTAAAAAAATAAATGAAAACCATTCAATACACTTCACCTGTGCTATCCTAAAATCTTGGAGTACACTGAAAATAACGGGGAGAGTCCTGACTCAGATTTAACTCTGTCTACACAAACATTGGTCATTCTGCTACTAAAAACAAAACAAATAGATTCTTGAAAAATGGAAGATAAAATTCACCTTTAATCAGCGCCAGAAAACCCAATGAAAAGGTATTGGTTGGTGAGTTCCCCAGACCCCACACATAGTCTTTCATGGGTTCACAATGGTCAATGTTGAAATTATCAGGATCAGGATGACACCTGGGAAAAAAGACAAAAATAAGACCCGAACTGGGAATCAGGAGAGGTGGGATCAAGTCATAGATCTTAGGCCAAACCGGGCTACAGCCCTGGGGACATCAGTGACCCTTGCCCCTGTCAGAGTCTTAATTTCTTCAAGTGGAAGATAGAAGGCTAGGACTTGGCCCATGTCTCCAAAAGCTGTCAAGCCTGGAGGGTTTTCATACTGCTTAGATTCTCCAATTTGTACCTCTGTTCTTAAATTTCCCACTTGTCTCTACCATATATGTCCTCATATCTATAGGAAGTCTCTGCGTGAAGATCCTGGTGCCACCCCAAACTAATTCAGTTACAATCATATTCTAGATCAGCCCTCTCAGTCAAGCTCCTCTTCCCCCTTTACCTCAATAATGAAGGAATTTAAGGTGTGACCTAAAGGACGGCTTTCCCGTCTATCTTAAGGGTCACCCGCCTCTATATCTGGGAGAGAAACAGGGGTTGTCTCCCTTCTCCCACGTCTGAGTTTCCCTGGCCTCTGTCCCTCTGAGTCCTGCTCTCTTCCTGATGGCTCTGGGTTCTGTGTGGAATGACTCAGGTCAACATGGGGCTAGGCCTCCCCCGACGACCATCTTGCTCCTTCCTGAATAATAGCTTCCGGGCAGGCGAAGACAGACTCATTACATCCTTGGCTCTCTTCACAACATGAGTACGCAAATGTGAATAAATGTATCAGACTTTAGTAAAGGTTGGAAAAATTAAAGTGACGTTGTATAAGAGGGAGAATTGTAAACGGCCACTAATACCACATGAAAAAATATCCAAGAAATTAAATATTTCATAGGAGGAAACTCTTTAGGTAGATGTTCTTCAGAACCAATCTTGTTGCCATGACCTTATTCTGTGCCTTCCTTCTAGAGAGACAGGCTTCCCCCTCAAACCTCCCCACTCGGGCGGGCATCCCTCCTGTGCTTGGGAAACCCCACTTCCCATCTCTAGGGACTGGCCTGTCACACAAAGATCTCCCAGCCCCACCAACTCCCCAGAAGTTCTTAGCTAAGTCTTAGTTACTCTGTCCAGATGGATCAGCAAGATAGTCCAAGATGACCTTGGCCTCTCCAAGTCCTTCCCCAAGCCAGATAAACTGTGGAGAGGTGGGTGGGAGCCCTATCTGGTCCTCTTGCAGGTGTCTCACTGATGTGAATTGAAATTTGGGCCTCTTTATTCTTCCAAATATCCATGCGCGAACAGCGGCACACATGCCCCCTTTCCATGACACTCCCCAGAGAGCACAGACTAACTTTAGACCCTTATGGAGAAAACAAAACAAACCTTGTCTCCCCGACTTCCCATCCTTTGCAAGACTTCCCCTTGGGGTTTTACTTTACATCTTTTGGTGACCAGAATACGCTTCTATGTTCAACTCTCCCCTAGCCATGCAACTTTCAAATAGCACTCCCCTAGTCTGGCCAAGAATAAGAAAAGTGTCCTATGGGTCATACACCTTTTGATAGTAGCTGTGGATCTTCTCTAAGGTTCCCTGGGAAACTTGGAAGACATTCCTTATAACGTGAGAGGCAGACTAAATTCTTAGATGACAGGACCAGGCTGCTCCCAAGCTCTGTCTGAATGTGGGGAGTGGGAGCATTATGGAAATGTGAGGGAATAATTCTCCCAGTTACAACGATAATAAAAAGGGTCTGACCAATGCTGACCAATTGTGCAACATTTCTCAATTCCAGCTGCACATTAGAACCATCTGGAGAGCTTTAAAAATACCAATACCTCAGGATGCCTGGGCAGCTCAGTTGGTTAAGCTGCTGCCTTTGGCTCAGGTTATGATCCCAGGGTCCTGGAATCGAGTCCCACATAAGGGTCCTTGCTCAGCAGGGAGCTTCCTTCTCTCTCTGCCTCTGCCTGCTTGTGTGTACTCTCTCTCTCTCTGACAAATAAATAAATAAAGATTTATTTATTTATTAATTTTTAATTAAAAAAATTTTTAAAAGATTTTATTTATTTATTTGACAGAGATCACAAGTAGGCAGAGAGGCAGGCAGAGAGAGAGGAGGAAGCAGGATCCCTGCTGAGCAGAGAGCCCGATGCGGAGCTCAATCCCAGGGTCCTGGGATCATGACCTGAGCGGAAGGCAGAGGCTTTAACCCACTGAGCCACCCAGGCGCCCCTAATAAATAAAAATTTTTTTAAAAAGTCAATTAGATCTTCAAATCTAGTCAGTTGAGTTAAAAACAAACAAACAAACAAAAAACCCCAAAAAGCCCCAATACTTTACCTCTGAACTATTAAATCAGAATCTCTGGGGGATGAGGGTCTGGGCATAGCTGTTTTGTTTGTTTGTTTGTTTGTTTAAGATTTTATTTATTTATTTGACAGACAAAGATCACAAGTAGGCAGAGAGGCAGGCAGAGAGAGAAGAGGAAACAGGCTCCCCGCTGAGCAGGGAGCCTGATGCAGGCGGGGCCTGATCCCAGGATCCCGAGATCATGACCTGAGCTGAAGGCAGAGGCTTAGCCCACTGAGCCACTCAGGTGCCCCCATAGCTGTTTTTTAAACCCTGTAGGTGAGGGTCGTCTGGGTGACTCAGCGGATAAGCATCGGCCTTCAGCTCAGGTCATGATCTCAGGGTCCTGGGATCGAGCCCTGCATTTGGGCTCCCTACTCGACCGGAAGCCTGCTTCTCCCTCTCCCACTCTCCTTGCTTGTGTTCCCTCGCTTGCTGTGTCTCTTTCTGTCAAATTAATAAATTAAAAAAAAAAAAAAAAGCCTATAGGTGATTCTAATATGCAGCCAGGGCTGAGCACCACTGGGTGTAGGCAAGAGACAATACCACAGCGGGAAAAGGTTCCATTTCTTTGCATCTGAAATGAATTCTGCCCCCCCTCCTTCAGCTGGACTCCTTTCAGCCTCCAGGATTCCCAATGAAATCTCCAATAGAGTGGGGAGGGCGGTGGGAGGGTCTCTGATGCAGCTACTATGGAAGGTGGTGGAATGGCAGTTACCAGCAATCCTAAGGTCATGTTCCTACTATGTACTTTTAATGTAAAGAGATGACCGCAAGTACCACACAGTGCCTGGGACTGAGCGGAGTCTCACCAAATTCAGATCTTGGGAGAAAAAAGTACTACCACCCCAGAGCCGAAGCGGAGGCCGTTACGCCCTAACACCACCAGATGGCGACAAAACAAACACCATGGTGGAGCCGAGTCTCCATGGTGCTAAAATGAAAGGGAAGAATCTCTGGGCCTGGAGGTAAAAGATACAGCACAGGTGCGGGGGGTGGGAAGGGGTGGGGGGAGGGGCGTTCCTTTGGCTTTGGCCCTTTATCCTTTTATAGAAGTGGGTCAACATAATTTAAAGGGATTTTTTTTTTTTTTTTTTTTTTGAGACTCCTCGGAGGCCAAGCCACTTGGTTTGGACATCTGCGTGCAAACGGCATCCAGGGAGGGGAGGCCAGGGTCAGCACTCCACCAACTTTCACTGCTCTTTCGGGCTTTGTCCATGTGCATGCTTGCCCATCATCAAAAAGTGAACCGGAACACAACAAACCCCTCCCGTAAGCCTGTGAGTGACCTAGAGTAGCACGTTCCCAAACCTGCCTCAGTTTCCTCAAACCTAGGTGGCTCAGCTTCAGACCTGGGCCAGGTGCAGAGACTCAGGGGGACGTGGAGGGCATAGAAGCCCCTTGGTCTGTTACTGAACGGAATGGATCAACGAAAGTGAAGACGGGGCCCCAGCGATAGCACTGCCAGGGCAGGTGGCGATGTCCCTGAGGCGCGGTCGCTGACCTCGGAGCTGGCCTCAGAGGCTTCCGCAGACTGCTGAGGCTGTGGGCGGGGACAGCCTCTGTCCTAGGCTGCCCTGGACCTCACCTCCCGCCAAATCCCGCCTCCCGTCTCCAAGACCAGGGCCAGAGTGGAAACATGCCAGGCAAGGAGCCTGTCCTTCCTGAGGGTGAGCCGGGGGCAGGAGCAGCCTCGGAAATAGCGCTCAGGGCCTGGGGGTTGGGGGGTGGGGTGGCGGACGCGCTCCAGGCCAAGGTCCAAGTGGGTGGCCGACAGGCACGGGCAAGCTGTGGATGAGCCGGTGACCGGAGGACCTGGATTAGCGGCCAAACAACAGAGAACCCCCACGCTCCAAATCTAGTCTGGGCCATCTTCCAGACCGGCCTTGGCCGTCCCGGCCACGCCTCTCCCGCAGGCCGCGTCTGTCCCCGGCTGCAGTTGCTGCAGGGCTGACTCAAAGGCGTCTGGGATGCCTACTCTTCAATTTTTCCCATCATGACAACAAAACAGCATTGTCTGAGCTCATCACGGTGTCCAGCAGTCGGCTGACTCTTCCACGACCATCATGTCGTCATTCAACCGGCACCAACTCCGTGAAGTTAGGCCGATCTCCTCCAAAAGCTTTGCAGGAGAGGAAACCCAGGCTTGGCAAAACCAGGCCGTCCATCGTCCCAGTTTGGGCTTGTAGCTGGTGTGTGACAGAGCCAGGATTTCAGGCCCCGTTTGACTGACCCCAGGCCCTCTGGATTCCGTGGCCCAAATGTGTGCAACAAATGGGAATTCATTCCAACACACTCAAAAGTGAGAAAAATCTCACTGCTAATGCGGCAAGCCCTCACTTGTCAGGGTCTGCAAGCTGGCCAATGTCAGGGGCACGTGGGTGGCTCCGTCCTTAAGCGTCTGCTTTCAGCGCAGGTCATGATCCGGGGTCCTGGGATCGAGCCCTATAATGGTCTCCCTGCTCAGCAGGGAGCCTTCTTCTCCCTCTCCTCTCACTCTGTCAAAGAAATAAATAAAATCTTAAAAAAAAAAAAAAAAGGTGCTCAGTGGGAGCCCCCAGGAGCCCCCAGCCTCAGCCCCTTTTCCCTAAACAATAAGAGGCAAAGCTTATGCGTTGAGGTTTTGCCGGGAGGGGGAGGAAATCCCAGGGCAGAGACATGGAGAGAAAGGGGAATTGAGGCAGAGGAAAAGAAAACACAAAATGGTCTATTCTGAGCCGGCTGTGGCCCCACAAGTAAGAAAGGACCGCTCTGCCATGTTAGAGATCCCTGGGGCGACCACATGAAACCCCCCAGCCTGGGCTGGGGAGAAGAGTCAGGAGTCTCACTGTGGCTTCCTCCTTGCCTCAGTCTCTTGCTGATCAAAATCCACCCCGTGGGGCACTAACTCACTCCCTCATCCTTCCAGGTTGCGTACCTGGGCCCTCTGGGCATCTCTGCAGCCTGCCTCGGTGGGTCCTGGAGCTGTTTCAGCTCCTCCTATCACAGTGGGGTATAAAGGTCATGGCCAAACCCGGGGCTCATCCCCAGGGTGACTGAGACAGCTTGCTGTGTTGGGAGGTGGGTGACCGTGGCAGCAGGGACCCTCCATTGAGCAGGACAGGAGAAGAGGGGGCAGGGGGGGAGGAGAAGTGGACTCCAGCAAACATGGCTTTCCATTTCTTTCACACTCAAGTCCACGTTCCTTCACAGGACATGCAACACTCTCCCTGGCAGGCAGGGGAGTGGGGCCTCAGCAGACTTTCCCAACCTGCACTTACACACCCTGCTTCGGAGCCCCCATCAGCCCAGGAAGCTCCCAGATAGGAGAAAAAAGGGTACCTAAGAGGTCACAGTCCTGTGGGCTCTGGTTTTGGCTGCCAGAACCATGTTTCTGTATAAATTAGAAAAATAAAACCCTCTTTCTTCCTGGTCATAGCCCTTGCCAGAGTGCACAGCTGGATTTCAATGTCGTCCTTGGCCACCCATGCACAGGGGCCCAGCCAACCGCACTATTCCGGATGAGGAAACAGGCCCAGAGAGGTAGAGGCTGATGCCCCAAATCACACAGACCCACACAGACCTACAATTTCTGACTTGAATTTAGTGACTGCCTCCTGCTTCACCCCCAGGGCCCAGTTGGCAGCCTTGAGACTACCCCGCCCTTATCCTATACAGAAACAGTTTCTGAAATTTTCCTGATGCGTCTGGCATTGACCCCATGTTCTGGTCTGTTCTAGTGCCCAAGGCCACCAGAAGAGGCCTGTTCCCCAAGGTTTCCCTTCCCTAGCCCCATGACCAGCCGAGACTCGGCCCCTGGGGCCTTTGCCCATGACCTCATGGGGAACGGCTGCCTGCTGACTTCCTGTTTTTATACTCTTTCCTCCTCTGCTTGTTTTTTCTACTTTGTTGTTCTTTGGTCATTTTTGGTTCTCCTCCCTTGGCCCACCCTGCAAAACCAAACTTCGCTTTATTGTGATTATTTTAAATCCATGTTTAGACAGGAAGACGTTCCCCCTTATTTTTTTCCATTTGAGGAATTGAAGCTGAGTGTTATTTCTCCCTTGGCTTTCTCTCCCTCCTCATTCCCTGTGGTTTATTTCCCAAATGAGAGTCTTCAGGTCCCACAGCGAAGAAGAAACAGACTCAAAAAGCGAGGACCGTGTGAATTCAGGATTCTGGCTGTACCAGAGATTTTCCTCCTACTTGATGCCCTTGTGGGCGGAAGGGAAGGGGTCTGCCAGCCTCTCACTGGGGCATCCTTAGCTCCCCAAAACAAAAGACTCACCCCCACTTAAAAACCACAGCAGCTCTCCAAATTCCTTAGAATGCTTCACACTTTCCAAAGAGGTGCCCCGGCTGCAGCATTTCAACCTCGTTTGCTCTTAACCCCATCCGCTTCTCACTCCCTTCCGCCCTACTTCCTCCCTTCCAGCCTCAGCCAGGCTTTCTAACTTTCCTGGAAACACCCTGCTCCTTTCTGCCTCCCTTTCCCTTTCTCTGCTCTATTAACTCTTAGTGGGGAAGGACTCGAATGCCCCCTCCGCAGGGATGCCCTCGCCAGCTTCTCCAGGTGGAATTTGTTCCTCCTTCCTGCGTTCCTTTTGCGCTTTGTCCCTTAGGGTAAAGGCAACATACTTAATCGTTAAGAACCTCATTGATAGGCTCTCTTTGGTGGTATTTGCCTCACTTACGTATTGCCTCCTTTTGTATTCTTCTGTCTCCTCTTCTTTCTCCTTGGGTCAGTCACTCGTGTTTAGATCTATTGGCTTCTAAGAGTTTATCTCTGGGATCAGTGGCTTTCTCTCCCATCCTGTGTGAGCTCAGGGTGTGCATGTGGGTCTGTGGCACGTAAGAACACTTTGCTAACTGTCACGCTGAGAGAGAATTCCATCATTAGGGCGGTGAAGCAAGGCCTCTGTGGGAAGGCACGCATTGCAAAGGTCGGCCACTCACAGTGTTGATCTCCCACAGCAAGCTCATGGATCATTTAAGGGGAAACCAGAACCTGGGGCAGGTGGGGGAGGGATGCCTGTGTCTTCAGGGCGGTACTTATCCAAATAGAGTTTTGGAAACAACAGGATGAGAATCACCTTTTGCGGGGAGGGGGAGGCTTTTTAAAAATGTAGGTTCCTGGGGTGCCTGGGTGGCTCAGTGGATTAAAGCCTCCGCCTTCAGTTCAGGTCATGATCCCAGGGTTTCGGGATTGAGCCCCGCATCTGGCCTCCGCAGGGAGCCTGCTTCTTCCTCTCTCTCTGCCTGCCTCTCTGCCTACTTGTGATCTCTCTGTCAAATAAATAAAATATTTAAAAAAAAAAATGTAGGTTCCTGGACCTTGACTTAAGAATCCAGGAATCTGAATTTTAATAAACTACCAGGAGATTCTTCTGTGCCAGTGTTTGAGAACCACTGGTCCATCCCAAGTGTCGAGGCCTCTAAAACTGGGCTTGTCAAGGTCTCTCTATGTCATACTGCCTGCGTGTCTAATTTAGTGGCTGTTTTCAGATGACGTTTGTCTACTATCTTCAGTGGTGTTTCAGTCACTGGAATGTTGCCTCCTTTTTTTTTTTTTTTTAATTTTTAAATCTTTTTGTAAACATATAATGTATTATTAGCCCCGGGGTACAGGTCTTTGAGTCGTCAGGTTTACACACTTCACAGCACTCACCATAGCACATACCCTCCCCAATGTCCATAACCCCACCACCCTCTCCCTACCCTGCTCCCTGCCCCCCCGCAACCCTCAGTTTGTTTTGTGACATTAAGAGTCTCTTTTGATTTGTCTCCCTCCCAATCCCATCTTGTTTCATTTATTCTTTTCCTACCCCCAGCTCCCCCCCACCCCGTTGCATCTCCACTTCCTCATATCAGGGAGATCATATCATAGAACATCGCCTCCTTTTTGAAACTTCAGACTCACTCACTTGCTGTGATGCCTCTTGTTTCTGGTTCAAATCCTAATTTTTTTTTTTTTAAGATTTTATTTATTTATTTGTCATAGAGAGAGAAGCGAGAGCAAGCACAGGCAGACAGAGAGGCAGGCAGAGGCAGAGGGAGAAGCAGGCTCCCTGCCAAGCAAGGAGCCCGACGCGGGACTCGATCCCAGGACGCTGGGATCATGACCTGAGCAGAAGGCAGCCGCTCAACCAACTGAGCCACCCAGGCGTCCCTCAAATCCTAATTTTTTAATCATTCATTTCCACACTCCCTACCCAGCTCCTCTTCCTCCAAATGCCTCCCCGCGGGGCGGGGGGGGCTTGGGTCCTACTCCAGGTCCTGACCTTGGCCCTGTCCTTGACCTGCCATACCCGATCTGTGGCTCACACCACCGCACATAGACACGGGCAGTGCCTAAGTCGATGTTTGCAGCACAGATGCTCTTGTTGGCCTGCAACCTCACAGGAGCTCTCCGCTAGGATGGTCCCAGACATCCCGAGTCACACATCTCTAGAACTGTTCTGTGGATCTTCCTCCTATAGTTCCTGTGTTTGTGGGAGGCATCCAGAAAGACACCAAAGTGGATGCCTGAGGGTCATCCTGTGCGTGTCGCACTAGCTGGGACAAGTTACTTACCTCTCTGAAATATGGACATAATGATGGTACCTAAGTGAGGATTACATGAATTCGTGCATATAAAGGGCTTAGATGGGCCCCTGGCATGGTGGAAGTGCCCAATAAATGGCAGCTATTAATGATAATAATGATGATACTAACAAATACTTAGCTTTTTAAAAAAAATTTTATTATTCTAGTCTCTTCCTTCTCTCTCGCTGCCCGCCCACCAGATAGTCACAGTCCATTTTCTCTCAGTAACACTTCCTTTCTCAGATATCTGCCCCTTCTTCCCCATCACCTCTGCTCACTCTACTTACAATATCCTCATGTCATCCCTGGACTTGCCTAGGACTGACCTTTACCTACACTCCTGTCTCCTTTCCCACCTTTGAGGTTTCTCAAAGGCAGGGTCCATGCTTTGTTTCTCTTTGGATCCCTCAGCACCAATGGAGGGCATATGAGTTACAGCATAAAGAGATGAAATGATGCATGGATGACGGATGGGTAGGTGGACAAAATCAGTGCATTACGTAGAAATCCTTGGATAGGAAAGATGCCTTACCAGTCAAGGTGGTAATGGATAGTCAGGAACTTGGGCAGGCAAACTGTAAAGAAGGTGGGATCCCCTAGAAGGTGCTTCTGAACCAAAAAAATAGCAATGGCTTCATCAATTATATTAATGCTTCTGAGGAAGTGTATCTCCCCGAAGGATCTGTCAGAAGATACATCAATGTCTACCATTGATCAGTGTCCTCTTATTCTTAAGGGAGAGACACACTGGACCTGAGGCTCAGGGTTTCCCACTGCTAGAGAAAGAGCACTGCTGTCAGATGGAGATTTTATTTTTTAAGATTTTATTTATTTGACAGAAAGAGAGATCACAAGTAGGCAGAGCAGCAGGCGGGGGCGGGGGTGGGCAGGGAGCCCGATGCGGGGCTCGATCCCAGGACCCTGAGATCATGATCTGAGCCGAAGGCAGAGGCTTAACCCACTGAGCCACCCAGGCGTCCCATCAGATGGAGATATTTTATCTGCTTTTCCTGACTTGAGTGAAATATTCCCTCTGAACCTTCCCACTTCCTTTCTTCTCATTCCATCCTCTTTGCCGGATGGAGCTTTTCTGAGGACTAATTCAGTCTGGGGAGCCGATAAGAATGGCTGTATCCATGGAAAGTCCTTGTAATTTATTTTGCTAACAATATCTCATGAATGTGATTCCCATACAGCTGGTCCCAAGAGCCCAATCAGCTCTGGACACATCAATAACAATGAGTTTCTGTACCGATGAAGCTGATGACCAGATCTGCCAGCAGAGTAAAGACACTCATACACTGTCCCGGGCAAACCTGGGAGCCACCCAGAGTCTCAAATTGTGGGTGTCTGCAGCCCCAGAACTGTGTTCTCCAGTGACATAAATAATGTCTGCTTGAGTCCACTCAAGAATCCTATCTTCACTGTCACGGTTCCAGGGAAATGTGACTTAACTCATTGGAAAATCCCCTTACCAACTGGCCCTCTGGGCATTTAACTTTGATAATTCTTCTTTCCTTGTTCACTGACCCCTGGCTAAAAAAATAGAACAAACATGGCAAGTCTAAGGCATACATATTGCCACTCCCCTCACTCACGCCCTTTGCGCACATTACTAATGAATTACCACTTTCCGTTCTAGTAACTTGGACTTCAAGTTCTATTCAACATGGCCTTCCAGGAAGACACGACCAATCCATTCAAATTGTTAGATAAGATGTTACTTATTTATCATTCCTGGTCTAAAGGTGTCTATGCACTTTTTTTTTTGACAGACAGAGATCACAAGTAGGCAGAGAGGCAGGCAGAGAGAGAGAGGAGGAAGCAGCCTCCCCGCTGAGCATAGAGCCCGATGTGGGGCTCGATCCCAGGACCCTGGGATCATGACCTGAGCCGAAGGCAGAGGCTTTAACCCACTGAGCCACCCAGACGCCCCGTCTATGCACTTTTTAAAGAACTAGTATCTCAAGGATTTATGACTGCATGATACACAAGCCCAAAGCTCACTATGGATCAGAGCTTGAACTGAGCTCAACTGGGTCCTCCTGACTTCGTCTGGCTGTCATCCTTGGGTAGCTATATGGGGACTGGAGAGTCCAAATAGCCTTACTCCCGTGATGCGTAACTGAAGTTGGCTTGTGGACTGGGCCGCCTGTCCCCAGTAAGCTGGCTGGTCCCGGTTTCACGAGGTGTGCATGTTCCAGAGTGATTTTCAACGTTCCGTCTGTATCACCTTTACTAAGGTCTCTCCAGCCAGGCACATCAAGCCCAGAGCCAGTGTGGAAAGGGAGCCATTTCTGTAACAGTCTATTCCCGATCAGGTGGCATTTCTTGGATCAGAAACTCACCAAGTGCGGACTATAGGAGTCAGGAATGGACAAAGGTCAGGTGACGAAGGACTGGGAAGCGTTTTGAAGACTGGAAAGGTTCTTGCTAGATGCAAAGAGGGAGGAATTAAAACCACGATCTGAATCACTGTGGGGTAATGATCCGTGTGTGCGTGCATGTGTGTGCGTGCTTGCGTATGTGCGTGCCAGCTGGACATTAGCAGGGCATCGAATTATTTAGATAATTTCCTTTATTCTCCCTTTCATGTGGATTTGTGCTGCCTAGGTTAAATGAGTAGCTCTATCGTTGTCCACTGCGATGTATCCCTTCCACCTTTTTTTAAAGACTCTGAAATATTTAAAACAATCACATATGTGTATTCTTTATGACCACAAACAGCTACTTGAGATTTTTTTTTTCCCCCCTGGAAACGTGGCCAATTCTGAGACTGAGACTTGTGCTTGCTGACTCGGATATTTCCTCCCTCCCCGCATTCCTGCCACCCACTGCTGCTCCCGTCTGAGCAAAGTTCAGAGGCCAAATACTTACGGCCCAAGAGCCTCTCCAGGGGCGATGGCAAAGAGACAGCTCCACTTGTGAAAATAAACAGTCAGCCTTCCCGTTTGCATCGCTCTTGAGCCTTCACTTCAAAGCGCATTCGTGTCTTTTCCCTCAACAGATCGGTTCCCAAACCCTTTGAGGTAGGCGGGGTGGATAACAGAAGGGGAAACTGAGGCCCAGAGAGGGGGAAGTGACTTTCCCTGTAAATAACAAGGCTGGAAGAGGAACCCCAGTTTCCCATTCCAGGTCTTGGCTTGTTCCTCGGATCATACCGAGGTAGACAGAGCTGCCTGCTCTCCTCAGCCCTGGCAAGTCTGCTCTAAAAACCCTTCTGGAGTTTTCCACCCCCTCCCTTACTTACTAATCCCCATTTTAAACTTGCTTTACCTTGCATTCACAAAGAAGGAATGAGGGGAAAACATCAAACACTTCCCCCCACCCCAGGGGTGGGGAGGGGTGGGGCCTGGATTCTGGATCTTTTGTTGCCAGGAATGGATAGAGCATTCTCTTTGAAGTTCCAACTTCCAGCCCATAAATGATCCAGCCAGCGTCCTCCTGATGGAAACCAGAGGCCCAGAGCCAATTTCTCTGTGACAACTCACCCTACCTCTTCAAAACAAAATAGGATCCAGAAGAAATCCAAATGAACGTCAAGAAGAGTCTTGGAGAGGGGAATGCCATCGAAGGAAGCTTGGTGTGCACCTGATAGGTGCCCCCTTGCCCCCTTGCTCTCTTGCCCCCTGACGCTAGAAGGTTGGTGAGAAGCAGGCCTGCTGTGATGGCACCGGTCACCTCCTTTCCCCCTAAGCTCATCTTCTTTGGGAGAACTGACTTTTTTTTTTTTTTTTTTTAAAGATTTTATTTATTTTATTTGACAGAGAGAGAGATCACAAGTAGGCAGAGAGGCAGGCAGAGACAGAGGGGGAAGCAGGCTCCCTGCTGAGCAGAGAGCCCGATGCGGGGCTCAATCCGAGGTCCCTGAGATCATGACCTGAGCTGAAGGCAGCAGCTTAATCCACTGAGCCATCCAGGCGCCCCGAGCTGACTTTTTTTTAATCTCCACCCTGGAGCATAGGAACCTTTTGGGAAGCTGGGACTAGAGAAATATCCTGATCCTCAGGTTATAGGTCAGGAAAAGTGAAAACTAGGTACACCACTGCTTCCCTGCATTCCTTGAGCGTGGGGGACACAACCGTCTCCCTAATTGAGAAGGGAAGGTTAGAGTCCGGCACAGTGTGACCCTTGAGGACGCCACCACCGCTCTTTTAGGCTTGCATGATGGATACACTCTCTCTACCAACTCTGGAGTCCCCAGTGACCCAAAAGCCTTGAAAGAAGGAGGCAGAAGTGGGAATTATGGAGGTGACTGTGAGGTCGACAAACATTTCCTTGGAGCTCCTGGGGCCCCTGTGCTAGGCTTTGAGTAAAAGGGGCGTGGTCAGTGCTAAAAAAGAGCTTGTTGCCACGGGAAAGGTGCCTTGAAGGCTTTGACACTGTCTTCCAAACAGTTTCCGAAGTTTTTTCCATGGCCTTAACAGAAGGGTCCATTCCTGGTAGTTCATCCGTAAGAGTCAGAAGACACAAAAGACTGTCAAGAGTCACACAAGAAATGCTCCACTGCGTTCTTAAACCGATGGTACCAGATGAGCTGGTCTGGTGCCCTGGTGAAGGGATGAATCAAGAGGACCAGAGTAGGAAAGCCACTTCCTTAAAGCCACACAGCTTTTTGCGCTGGCCGAACTGGAGCCCAGGAGTCTCACTCGAAGGCCAACATTCTTCGGACCTCATGGCACGATCTCTCCGTTCTTGGACACGCCCACTCGCAGCGCTCTATAAACCTGCTCCAGCCCCTCCCCCACCCGGCCACATCCTCCTCCCTCCCGGGAGGATGACCAGTTCCGGAATTTAGCCACTAGGGGGCCCAATTTAAGCGGTAGGGCTAAAGTGTGGTGGGAGACCTGGGGTGAGAGGAATCTTGCCCTACTTTCTAATAAACAGGATGATTTGTGCTTCTGTGCTGAGGCCCTTGGATTGTTCTCCAGATCTCAGGGCATAGATGTTAAGTAAGAAGTAGGCGCTGCGTCATAACGGGCCAAGAAATTCCTGCAAAATTTAAAGAAACACAGCCCCATTCAGCTGCAGCCGGCTGGAGAGAGGGAAGGTAGAGAGACAGACTGTCAAAACACGCTAAGGGCAGGTGATGCCAACAGGTCTGATGGAGGAGCACATATTTCAAGAGCATCCAGACCTGACCTTCTAGAAGCTTAGTAACGCCCATGGGTGACTTTGAATTCAGAGCCCCTTTGCTTTTACAAGTAATCGTATCTTAACTGCAGTTGCCCCCATTCTCATGGCTGGTGTTTTCCACCGTCTGGGCAATCTGGAGAGTTCCTTTCTGATCTCAGATAGTGCAAATAGCGCTGCATCTGAACCAATAGGTCTGGGTTCTGGCTCATGGGCTGTCTACTCCCCAACCCCACCACCTTTCCTCGTGCTTCTAGTTCTTTAGTCCCATCCCTGGGTTTCATTTTCCTAACATATGGAAATCAAGAAGCTGCAAGCAATTTGATTTCTGGGACTGTGTTCAAAAAAGGCATTAAGAATTTATGCAAATATTTAGCGGCACGAACGTTCATTACAGCACTCTTATTAATAGAAAAAAGTTGGAATAAGCCAAGTGTCCAGCTGCAGGGGACGGGTTACATACGCTTAGTGGCTTAGGAAACAGGATAACACACGGGCATTAAAATGATGTTGATAAATGTATCTACCTCACAGAAAATGTTAGGTAAAAGAGGGGGGAGATCGCAAAAATAGTATCCACAGGATGAATTCATTTTTGCTTTAAAAGGTACATTTGTGGGCGCCTGGGTGGCTCAGTGGGTTAAGCCGCTGCCTTCGGCTCAGGTCATGATCTCAGGGTCCTGGGATCGAGTCCCGCATCGGGCTCCCTGCTCAGCAGAGAGCCTGCTTCCCTCTCTCTCTCTCTGCCTGCCTCTCTGCCTACTTGTGATCTCTCTCTGTCAAATAAATAAATAAAAAATCTTTAAAAAAAAAAAAAAGGTACATTTGTCAGCGGGGAGTCTGCTTGAGACTTTCTCCCTCTTGCTCTGTCCCTCCCACCAATGACAAACAATTTTGTCCCCCAATGACAAACAATTTGACATTGTTTGTCAAATAAACAAAATCTTTAAAAAGTAAAATAAAATAAAATAAAAAAGGTACATTTGTATATGTCTATAAATGTATGTTATATGTATTTTATTATATATAGTATAACATTTATTATACATACTGTATGATGCATATTTTATATTCTGTATTATGTTACGTTTATTAGCACAGATATATATTTTTCCCCAGGAGACTATTCTAATGATCTAACATGTTGTTAATAGTGCAAAATACTATCCAAATTTTAGAATCCCAATTTGACTTCTGGGAATGTATCCAAAGAAAACATTAAGAATTTATGGTCTTTACCTGGAGGGCTGTTTTAATTACCCATCATAGTGTTATCAGTGATTGTCTAAAGTAAGTGAGATTATGGATATTTTACCATTTTTCCCCCTTTTGCTTGTCTGTATTTTTCAATTTTCTATCATGAGCAATGGTGCTTTTTTAAAAAGAAAAAACAATGAAAGAAACTTATTCTGGTGGGGTGGGGGGCTTGGCTATGATTCCTGAGATTCAGTCCAGCCCCAGAATTCTGTGGGGGGGGGCAGGAAAGAGTGGGGAGAGGAGGGAGCGGGGGCCACGCCCTGGCTTGGGAGCTCGGGAAGCCAAGCATCTCCTTCCACTTGGGCCTCTCCAACCAGCTCGGGCTCTGTCCTGCCATTACTCATCCCTAGCTTTCGGCCTCATTTTAACTCACTCTCCAGACCTCATTTCAAAGGAATTTCTGTTTAACCACAGCGCCACATGAAGAATCCTCCAAAAACTTCATTTTTACCAAGTTTCAGGAGACAGATGACTTAAATTAGCTTCATTGGCCTCGCCGGAGGCCCCCCTAATACCCAGCTGCCTGCACGGTTGTTGCTGGTGGGCCTGATCCAACGGCAGGCAAGCTCCATCGTACACACACAGGCACACATACACACACACAAGCATGCACACACACACAGGCATGCACACACACATACACACACAGGCACACTCGCCCCTACACCCACAAAGCCTTGCCAGGCATTGAACCAACTATGTGTGCCCTCCTCTGCTTGAATTCCCAGTGTGGACTGGTCGCCGGGCCCAACGGACGCCGTACTCCTCCTGTGGCCCGGCCCCGACTTCAGGGGCTGAGAGGAAACCACTGGGGTACCACAGGCAGTGCGGGTGTCGGAGGCAGTGGAGAGACTCAGTATGACCCAGAGCTCTGGCTGAACTGTCCTATCTCACAGGCCGCTCAGACATTCGGCCCCATTTGGGGGTGGCCTCTGCACTCTCCTTTTTTTTTTTCCTAAATAATTTCTTAAGTTGTCTTCCTCCTACCACATTCTTTACAATCTATTTTTCATTGTTGTTTTTGCTGCTTTTCCTTTTTTGTTTATCCTTCCCCTCAGGCCCACTCAAGGGAAGCTCTCCCACCCCTCTTGACCCTTGGAGAAGTTTGCGTGGGCCTCGGCATCTCCTGGCTCGCCCCTTGATGTGCTGTTATTTTTCCTTTAATGGTTAAGGTCCCCTGAGGCCCCCTTGACCCTGTGGGCTGGTTACACTTGGCTAAGTCTGTACTCCACTGTGTGTGACCAGAGGCAGTGCCGCAGGGTAGGGTGGTGGGAAATGGGGGTGGGGGGCTTTTCCACGTTTTTAAAGATAATACAACAACATCACGGTTGAGACGGAGATGCAGCTATGCCAGAGGAAGCGAGGTTGTGGGACAGACAGACAACAGCAGCTCCCACTACCCCACCAACCTCCAGCTGCCACCAGGCGGGCTCCCCCCAGCCTAGCTCTTGACCACCCCTGTGTCTGTGACAACAACACTCTCGCAGGGAGTTCTTAAGAGCCCTGGACTTCCTTCACAGAGAGGCCCTCTGCTCCCTGCACCTGCAGTCGGCCTTGTCATGTCTCTGTTTAAGCCTGGGACAGCTCGGAGGCTAACCTCAGCCCTCTGCTGGTTTGCAAGCAGCACCTCTGAACCTTGAACTCAGAAACCCCCTTGCCAGCCTCCCCTGCGAGGGCTCCAGTCCCCTTTCCCCCCACTCTTTTGCCCACATTAAGGGTCTCCTCTCTCTGCCCCTACATCTCTTCACTCTGTCCCCAGAACAGGCAAATTCTCCCTTTCTCACCCCGTCCTCTGCAGCGGGGCCCCCATTCCTCCCCCTTAAGCTCACGCTCTCATTCAGTCATCAGATTAGCCACTACTCCCACGCCTCTGCCTCTGTGCCAAGGTGAAGGCTTGCCTCTCCCTTCCTATCAGCCCCACTCAACCACCACCTGAGGCCCCCAGGGAGCGCTGGATTCCCTGGCTGAGCAAGGAGCTTTGGTAAAGATGAGGACTGGGTCTTTTCTATCTATTATGTTTCCAGCTCCACTTGGTACGTATTTCCTTAACACGCGTTCAAACAGGTATTGAATGAAGTCGAAATGGTGATACGGGAGACAAGAGGGAGTAATTATCCCTCATGGTGGGCTAGATGGTCAATTTGTGCCTGCCTGGCAGGAGGGAAGCCAAAAAAGTTGCCCGAACGGGCAGAAGGGGATTCACCTGTCGTAAATGGGGTCTGGGTGTGGTCCGGCCAGCAGCACCACACTGTAGGTCTCTTCTGAACGGGGACAAGCCCCCGTGAGCCTCCCCCGGGGCCCACCCTATCTTACTCTTTGTCGTTCGATCAACACCCTTCATCAAGCACCAACTATATGCCAGGTCCTATGTTCAAAACTATGGGGAAACTGAGTCACGGACCAAGCAGCTTATCCCAGGTCCCCTAGTGGTCAGTGGAAGAGCTGGAGGGCAAAGAGAACTTGCTGCCCTCACTCTTCACCTCCTCGCCAGATGTTCGAGATGGAGGGAAGACCTCCTACACATTCCCTGGGTTTCGTCCAGCTTGGAATGGGCTGGGAATCTGACCTGGCAGCTTTCAGAGCAGCCGAGGGAAGCAGCAGAGCATATCCCCAAGTCTCTAGTGGGGTCCCCTGTCCAGTTGGCTCCTGCTCTCGACTGACTCCCGCTGGTGACACACGGGCTGGGCATTTGTGGGGATAAGTGAGGCCACCTCCACTTCTCACGATGATCCGTGATGGCTACGCGCAGCCGTGGCTGGCCGAGATGTGGGACGTGGTGTTTCCACTCAACAGCACAACCCGGATTTAGGTTCCTGAAATATCCTAAGCAGCCACCCCCTTAGATCTTTATCTTTCCTCCTGTGTCCTTCCTGCCACCTGTAGTCTAAATTTAGTGCCGAGTACAGGAGAACACCCTCAGCCTCTGCCCAGCAGCTAATGAGCGTGGGGCCACCCTGGGGGTGGAGAGTTGGGGTGGTGTGGGAGACCCACTTCTGCCTGGTGGGCTTCCTTAAAATTGTTTCTTAGCTTGGGGTGCCTGGACGGCTCCATCGGTTGGGCGGCTGCCTTCAGCTCGTGTCATGATCCCGGGGTCCTGGGATCGAGCCCCACCTCAGGCTCCTTGCTCCACGGGGAGTCTGCTTCTCCTTCTCCTGCTCCCCGCTGCCCGTCTGTCTCTCATTCTCTCTCTGTCAAATAAATAAAGTATTTTAAAAAAGTGTTTCTTAGCTTATGTAAATAATATCTAATTTGGAAAATGCAGAAAAATATGAAAAAGATAATAAATAGCATTTGTATTTCCATCACCAAGAGGTTTCCTTGTTATATTTTGCTCAGTCTTATCTCTCTAGATCTGAATATTTTTATTCTGATAATCATACAAACTTTTCAATATTTTCCAATTCATTTTTTGCTTGCAGAGTTGAAATCACACCACCCAAACAATTTTGTATGTCATTTCTCCACTTACCATTCTGCAGTTTTCAACTTTCTATGTTCTCCTTTTTTTTTTTTTTTAAAAAGATTTTGTTTATTTGACAGACAGAGATCACAAGTAGGCAGAGAGGCAGGCAGAGAGAGAGGAGGAAGCAGGCTCCCCACTGAGCAAAGAGCCCTACGTGGGGCTCGATCCCAGGACCCTGAGATCAAGACCTGAGCCGAAGGCAGAGGTTTTAACCCACTGAGCCACCCAGGTGCCCCTCTATGTTCTATTTTTAATGACCATTTGTTCACACAGTATTTCATGGTTTCAATAAACTATGATGATTCCCTTATTCTGAAGGCGCTTCCACTTTTTTGCAATCATGAATTATACAACTTGATGAAGAACGTTGTTATGCCTGAATCTTTAATGACATTTAGAATTACTTCCTTAACATCAGTTTCTAGAAGTAGGATTATAAGGTCAAAGGCTATGAATATTTTTAAGCATTGTGCTCTTTCATGCTGAAATGTTTTCTGTCTTACGTGATCTCCTTCCAGCCGTGCAGAGGACTGACTACGCATTTTGATGTACGTGAAACCAAATTCAAAGAAGGAAACAAAGGAAGGGAGTGAGCGAGAGCGACAGAGAGAGGAACAAAGAAAGAGAGAGGGAGGAAGGAAGGAAGAAAGAAAAGAAGAAAGGGAGGGAGGGAAAGAAGAAAGAAAGAAATCGGATTCACTGGCAAATTTTAGCCCAAAGCAAAAGGTCAGAAAAGGAAAGAGAGAACTGTCCCCTCTTGTAGACAGAACAACT
This sequence comes from Mustela erminea, assembly GCF_009829155.1. Classification (NCBI taxonomy): domain Eukaryota; kingdom Metazoa; phylum Chordata; class Mammalia; order Carnivora; family Mustelidae; genus Mustela; species Mustela erminea. Next base: position 34,796,082 of record NC_045618.1, on the reverse strand, counting down.
TTAACCAAAAGGTTGTAGGAAGGAAAGCCTATGGGGACTTATTCCAGAGTAATCTGGGAAGCCACCATCTGCTTTTCCTCTTCTCACCTCCCTGGGCGATTTCCTGGTCCATTTCTCCTAGGATGAAGAGCTCAGCAGTGGCAGTGGCCAGCTTCCCTTGGGGCAGATGGCTCTGCTCTGCCCACCAACCCTAGCCACTATCCAATAGGAAGATATCTTAAAGATTCTCGGGTCCAGCCCTCAGTTTATCAGATCGAAGCCTCACTTGCCCCAGAAGTGATTCACAACTCACTTGTTGGCAAATCTTGGATTAACACCCATATCTCCATCCACCTTTGCTGGCAGACAGAAACCACCATCCTTCAGCACAACCCTTACTTATGTACATGATTCCGGGTACATCTGCTTCCCTCCTAAGTTTTGAGGGTGGCTGACGTTGAACAGGTGCCTATAGAGCTTGGAAGGTGCACTTTTAAAAAATTCTAATAACCTAAGTTTCAGAGTTTCCTGACTGTTTGGTATTCATTACGAGGGTGAATGGTTTTTCGGGTCTTGGCTAATTTTCTGGATGCGCTTAAAGTAAGTTAATTAATGGGAGGTGTGCTTCCACCTGTACTCTGGTTCATCCGCATACCTTCCGCTCTTGAAGTAGCATGCCCAGCTACGGAGAGAATTAAAGCATGCGGGTATGAGTCTCCTGGCCTTTCTCCTTTCATACACATCGGGACACCTGAAATAGGCTTGACCTTAGATATGAGCTTGCTGTAAAAACCTTAGTTGTTATTCAAGGCTGAAATCCAATCCTATTTCTTTCTTTTTTTTTTTTTTTAAGATTTTATTTATTTACTTGACAGACAGAGATCACAAGTAGGCAGAGAGGCAAGCAGAGAGAGAGGAGGAAGCAGGCTCCCTGCTGGGCAGAGAGCCTGATGTGGGGCTTGATCCCAGGACCCTGAGATCATGACCTGAGCCGAAGGCAGAGGCTTTAACCCACTGAGCCACCCAGGCGCCCCTCCAATCCTATTTCTTTCAGGGGGAAAAGAAATCCTTTGACCCACCTCTGCTAAAGTGTTCACTTTCTCTTCTAAATTTTGGCTACCTATGCCAGTGGTTTGAACAACCTACTTGGATATGATAATCTCTCCTTTTTAACTTCAAAAAAAATATTTACACACCCACATGACAATAGTTGTTCTTTGAACACATATTTTATTTATTTATTTTTTTAAAAGATTTTATTTATGTATTTGACAGAGAGACACAGTGAGAGAGGGAACCCAAGCAGGTTGGAGAATGAGAAGCAGGCTTCCTGCTGAGCAGGGAGCCTGATGCAGAGCTCAATCCCAGGATCATGACCTGAGCCGAAGGCAGATGGTTATCAACTGAGCCACCCAGGCGCCCCTGAACACTTATTTTATTTTATTTTTTTTTTTATTTTTATTTTTATTTTTTTTAAAGATTTTATTTATTTATCAGAGAGAGAGGCGGGAGAGAGCGAGCACAGGCAGACAGAATGGCAGGCAGAGGCAGTGGGAGAAGCAGGCTCCCTGCTGAGCAAGGAGCCCGATGTGGGACTCGATCCCAGGACGCCGGGATCATGACCTGAGCCGAAGGCAGCTGCTTAACCAACTGAGCCACCCAGGCATCCCTGAACACTTATTTTAAAAGGTCATGAAGACCAAAGGATAGCATGAAATCCTATCTTTTTAAGCGGCTCTGCATTTTGCAATCACAATATACATTTTTTTAAAAAGAATGATTTGTCAGGGAGAGAGTAAGAGAGAGCACAAACAGGGATAGTAGCAGAGGGAGAAGCAGTCTCCCCGCTGAGCAAGGACCCCGATGCCGGACTCGATCCCTGGGATCATGACCTGAGCTGAAGGCAGACACTTAACTGACTGAGCCACTCAGCAGTCCTGCAGTCAAAATACACATTAGGGGCGCCTGCGTGGCTCAGTGGGTTAAAGCCTCTGCCTTCAGCTCAGGTCATGATCCCAGGGTTCTGGGATCGAGCCCTGCATAGGGCTCTCTGCTTAGCAGGGAGCCTGCTTCCTCCTCTCTCTCTCTGCCTGCCTCTCTGCCTACTTGTGAGCTCTGTCTGTCAAATAAATAAATAAAATCTTTAAAAAAACACATTTAAAAAATAAGTGTACACACCTTCTGAGTTGTGTCTGAATCATCTTACAGATACAAGGATTTATGATGCTTAGAATAACCCATAGATGATGAGGGAACCAAGGTCCAAAGTTTGGGAACCAATGGCTTATTTCATTTACATACAGAGAATCGTAGACCAAGGAATGATTGTCACTTAAGTCTTCGGGTTGGACTAGAGCCCATAGTTGGACTGAATCCTTCCGGAGGACAAGAATATCCTCTTACCTGCCTTTGTACGTCCATAATGCTAATAGACCAATCAATCAGGCATCATTAACTGAGCACAAACCACATGCGGGACACTGAACTTGACTCTGGGAGATACAAAGTGTAAGATCCACTTCTTAGCCTTGAGATCTGACAGTCTAGTTATAAAGACATGGCAAACATCTCTGTGAATGGATTAACGAATTAATGAATGAAGGCTCTGGGAGCAAGTAGCGATTTCATGGCTGATCTGTACAGGTTATGGGATTAATTATGCTCGGAGTTGTACAGACACTAAGTGCAATGAAGACAGAAGAGAAGGAGTCGGTGTGTGCCAGTGAGTGGGACAGCTCTGTAGAGGAGAGCTTTGAGTGTGAAGTGAAAGACGGCCAGGACTTGGCTGCCTCCGTCAGCCCTGGAAGGTGCTCAGAGAACTGAATGAATTTCTGCAGAAGAAAAGTAGTTTGGGTTATTTGTTCCTACAGAGGTACAAGGTGAAACCCTCGTTTAAAAAAAAAAAAAATGACATTTACTCTGAAACACACAGGAGTCAATTTCTTAAAGGGGGCGGTGGATGAAGAGGAGAGGTAATTTTCCTAGTTCCTTTTCGGAGTCCCTGAATCCCATAATCGCTTAGAATGTTACTGCTGGGATCCAGAAATCATTTAGGTCAACCTTTTATAAGCGAGAGTACTGAGGCTTCAACAGCAAAGTGACCTGCCTAGGATCATACAACCAGTTGCTACCGTAAATGAGACTTGACCTCTGGGAACGGGACTTCAAGGTTAGTGTCCTTTCCACTCTATCTTGCTACCCCTCAAATCCCCTTCCTTTTACTGCATTTGTCAAAACAACTTGTCTAGGGGCACCTGGGTGGCTCCGTCAGTTAAGTGTCTACCTTTGGCTCAGGTCATGATCCCAGGATCTTGGGATCAAGCCCCGTGTCGGGCTCCCTGCCCAGCAAATAGCCAGCTTCTCCCTCTCCCTCTGCTTGTGCTCTTTCTCTGTCTCTCTGTCCAACAAATAAATAAAATCTTTAAAACAAACAAACTTGTCGAAGGTAAGTGTGTCTGAGGTTTACCCTTCCCACCACCTTATTCTAATCACAACGCTAGACTGGCCCTTGTTCTCTTGCTTTCTAAACATGTCCTAATTAGAAATCAGAAGCAACTCCTGGGCCCAGGGCAAGGCTTCAAAGAGACTGTGTATTGGCACCCACCAAGCCAAAACCATCCTTGTAAAAGACAGATGGTTAATTACAGAACCTAAACCATTGCTTTGTGGATTGTCGGGATCTCGTGAGCCTGGGTGGGAGACGGGGGAGCTCTGGAAGGGCCCTCTTCACTGCCATTAACTTTCACCCACAACAGAAAGCTGCCTGCCCCAGGATACTACAGAACAATCAGATGAGGACCTCGCCAGGGGACCTGCCACCATCTGGTGAATATTTAGGCACCGTGGGTGGTCTCAAAAGTCGGTGGGTGGGCACTGGGATAGACAGACATACATGCCTTCTGGCCAAGGAGGTTTAAGACTCCAGGATCTGGAGGGCAAATACTCTGAAGAAATTATCCCCCAACTCCCTGACCATCTGTGGACTGAAGTCAAGCTATCACTTGAACTTGCTCGGTTGTGAAGCAAACGGCAAATTCTTTGCTAAGAGGTCTTGGCCTCTCCTGTGTACTTTTCTTATCTCACTGATAATTCTTTTCATCACTATCAAAGACTTCTAGGCTTTTCGTGCTCTCTCTTCCCTGACCTTCCCCAACAAAGCCTTGCCCTCACAGCCGATTAATTCATTACTCGGTTCACTAGGCGCACATCCATTGGGTGGGGTGGGTATAGTGTGGTCACTACGTGCACTGACCGCTATGTGACTCCCACCTCTGATTCTGTTGCTCGCTAGCTATGTGACTTGGGCAAGACGCTGACTTTTCTGGTCCACCTCTTTGTACCTCTGACCCTATCTCATCACCTATAAAGTGGGGGTGGGGGGTGGGGTTTGGTCTTATGCAATGGTTCCCTTTCTTCTATCAGGATCCAGTCAGGAGACAAACCACAGAGTAGCTGGAACAGAGGAAGTGCTATATAAAGAATTATTAACTCACAACACAGAACGAATGAATTCCCGAGGGATTTACGTGAACTCTGAAGAGTATTGGAATAGGATGCAGAAGGAGCGGCCTGGGGCTGACCCTGAGAAGGGGACAAACAGGAGCATCCCCACCCCCGAGGCTGACCAGGTAGCTTCCTAATCCAGTGACTGGCATGGAAATTCTCTGAGGCGTTCCGGGCTGGGTGGGCAGGCCAGGAATCATCACCCACTGGGGCACTAGAGGAACCTGTTGAGAAACTGCCCCTGGAAGTGCTGTCGGTCCTGCTGGGAGGCCAGCAAGGGTGCTTGTGGAACTGCATGGAAGCTTCCTGTGGTGCTGCCTGAAACATGCTTGAGGTGGAAGTGCCCCACCTTCTGCCCCCTGCCTCGGGAGAGCCACAGGAGTAAGAAGAGAAGAAGGCACATCAGAACCAAGGAGAGAAGTCCCTTTCTCTTGCTCTCTGGTGGTGTCCCTCCAGAACCTTCTACTGACAAAGCGTAACATCATGCCGTCAGAGAAATAGCTTCAGGGTCCAGCTCCAGTAGCACAGGCTGTGTGAGGAAGGGCAGATTTGCAGACGAAAAGTAACAAATCCATCACTGGCACATTATCATTCTATAATATACGATTCTTTGATTCATTCCATTTTAGTGTTAAAATGTATGAAACAAGTAAATCATTTGTGTTGTACCTAGCCTAGACGTGATCTTAACCCATTCTATGCTATCCTCATCCCATTCCTCAATAATGAACAGGTTGCTTCGGAAAACCAAAACCAAAACCAGTCCTGGGGGTGGGGGGGGCTGTGCCTGGGTGGCTCAGTGGGTTAAGCCTCTGCCTTCATCTCTGGTCATGATCTCAGGGTCCTGGGATTGAGCCCTGCATGGGGCTCTCTGCTCAGAGAGTGAGTGAGTGAATGTGAGTCTTCTCCCTCTCTCTGCCTGCCTCTTTGCCTGCTTGTGATCTCTCTCTCTCTCTGTCAAATAAATAAATAAAAATCTTAAAAAGAAACCCAAACAATACCAGTCCTGGGTAGGAAGACCTTTGACCTTAAAACTTTAAGCATGCCATAATTATGTTTATATATGGTTATAAATATGTCTGTGTGTTATATACAATTGTATAAGTTGTGATTAGGTATTAGTGATAACTATGCCTAGGATAGGGACATCAGAGCTTCCAAGGGAATGGGTCCAGATTGTCAGGGATCCATTCAATATCCTTCCAAATGACAGCCAATAACTCAGAGAAGAATTAAGATCAAGAGTGAAGTTAGTCTCAAGCCCAATGCCATGAAGAACCAGGTGGATGACAAAATGTGATAAGAGGTCATAGGAAGGAGAAACATCCACAGGAGGGAAACGTCAAGGAAAGATCTGTGATAGCATCCTGATTCAAGAAGAATGTCACACAATGGGCGAAATTTGCACAGAAGTGCAAAGGGAATAGGCCGAGATATGGCCACAAGTCCCCTGCCCCCAAATTTGCTAATGTCTGAACTGAACCAACCAGTTATCAGCAAATATCACACACAGACTGATGCCAGGGAGATCGGCCTGTGGGACCTCCGGGTCTCTGGACCCCATATAGCCTCGCTGGAGGAAACATCATTATACAGACCTTCCCTGTAATTTAGAGAAACCCAGGGTTCTCATAGCAAGGGGCTGAGTGAGCTTCTGCTAGGATAGAGGATTCACTGCTGTGAAATCACTTTTGCTCTGCATATGGTTTAATTGAAATATTGAAATACCAAAAAAGGAGAGCAAATAAATGTCCCAAATAATTGCGATCAACTGTGCAAACACAGTCTTGTTGCGCTGGGTGCTTCGGGTCTATTTGCTCTCTCATGAGTGCAAATTGGACAGAGGTGTGGCTTAGAAGTGATCTGAGTGTTTGGACAAGCCGTGTTCTCTGCGAGGACGGCAGAAGGAAAGTGGCTGTTGACATCTGTCACTATCGCTTGCATTTAATATTTACCGACATTTGGCCTCTGTGACCCGAGAGTTGGCTGACTTTCCTTCTAACTCTCTTGGCTGGTCAGTGTTTCTCCACTCATCCCCTAAAAAGCAGCCACTCCCCAGGTTCTTGCTAGGCTTGACTCACTCCACACGCTTCCTGGACCTTCCTGTCCATTCCGATGGCTCAGATCACCATTTACACCTGCTGACAACATCCGAATTTATCCCTTCAGTTCCAGACCGAAGTATCCTTCTTGCTGCTGGATATGGATGCGTGATAGGCAATTCTAGCTCAACATATCCCAAGCTGATCACACTTTCTTGTCCCACAGAGCTGTTGCCTCTCCTGTCTGCCCTTTACTAAAAGGCAACCTTATTTCACCCATGTGTGCAAGTTAAAACCAGGAAGTCATCTGAATCTTTCCGTTCTTCCTTTCCTCAACAAACATCCACACCAGTCATCAAAAGGTATTGATGGGGCACCTGGATGGCTTAGTGGGTTAAGCCCCTGCCTTCAGCTTGGGTCATGATCCCAGGGTCTTGGGATCGAGTCCCACATCCGGCTCCTTGCTCAGCAGGGAGCCTGCTTCTCTCTCTGCCTTTCTGCCTGCTTGTGTGCTCTCTCTCTCTCTCTCTCTTTCTTTCTGACAAATGAATAAATAAAGAAAATCTTTAAAAAAAAAAAAAAAAGGTATTGCTGATCGTCCAAAAATCCTTAAATCCACCTCCTAGCTTGCACCATGCTCCAGTCCATGGGCCAGAACCTCTAGCTTGGACTCCCACAACTTCTTGACTAATTTTTAACCATGCGAATTTTTTACTAATTAAAAAACTATATTAGAAAGAATCAGGCCAGATCTACATGGAGGGAGCACCCCTCTGAGATGGTTTTAATTTGCTTCTGCCTGGGGTAGAAAGTGGCTTCAGAACAATTTTCATGCCAGTTTCTTGGCTTCAGGGTACCTGGTTCATGCGACCAATATAGTTTCAAACCCCCAAATGGCGCTGGGTCAGGCATGAAGTAGAGATCCTTATCGGAACTACTTTCTTCACCTGACAACCAGGCTGAGTCAGCTTTCTCCAAGCATCTTTGGCCATCAGCTGGTGAGAGGCTCTCTCTGGTACATGCTTCCACACAAGACCCAGTTTTACGGTGGTTTTCTAGTTCCAACTCCCAGACTTGCATTTTTTCCCAACAATATTTGCTGGGTAAGATACCATGCATTGTTATCTGTCATCACAGAAAAGGTTAGCAAAATTGGAAAATCTTTAATTTTGTCAAATAAAGTGCAACTCCATCACCTGGTTGGACTTTAGAGTGACAGCATGGTCACATATATGTCAGTACCAAGTATTGTAAGGATTCTACTACCTAAAGGTGCTGTTTTGTAAGAGTAGTCCCACTGATGTTATCTTGAATCACATAAATGATGGTAAGTAGTGATATACCGAAATCGCACAAGAAGCAGGAGCACTTCCCTCAGCCTTCCTGCCCTTGGGAGAGTCTGCTACTCCCTCAGGGCCTGGGACTCTGACAAATAGAATATAGGAGAAATCACCAGTATCAGTCCACATATTAAATATCAGTAACGCCTACTTCCTTTTTTAAAGAAAAATCACATAGAAATTGAATTGGAATATTTTCTTCTCTTTCCTCAAAGGATGATCTCGTGCACTCTGAAGGGGTCTCCGCAGACCATTGTTTTCTAGGAGGATGTTGTACGCCTCTCCACCTCCCCACCCCCAAAAATATGTTCGAGTCCCAACCCCTGCGCTTGTGACTGTGACCATGTTTGGAAAGAGATCCACGGCAGGTACAGTCAGATAAATCATGATGAGGTCACACCGGAGGTCACACTGGAGCAGGTGGGCACTTGATCTGATATGGTCGGTATCCTTAAATGAGGAGAAGACAATGTAGAGAGTCCCAGGGAGATGGCCACGAGATAAGGAAAGCAGAGACTGGAGTGATGCATCGATGAGCTAAGAATGGCCAGCAAATGCTGGAAGCTAGAGAAGCAAGGAAGGAACCTCCCTTACAGGTTTCAGAGGGAGCCTGGCCCTGCTGACGCCTTGATTTTGAACTTCCAGCCTCTAGAACTGCAAGATGGTACATTTCTCTTGTTTCTAGCCACAAAGCTTGTGGTCCTCGTTACAGCAGTCCTAGGGAACGAATACAAAAGGGGATTTGGACAATGACTGGAGAAAGTCCAGAGAGGTGACAGGGATACCCGTCAGGCGAGGTGACCCAGAAACCTGGATAGGTGAGGGCTCAGGCAGGAGGGCGTGCTCCATCGTTTCCAGGGCATTCCAGGAAGCGGGAGACTGTGAGCAAAGGTACAGGAATGTGCACGCTGAAGGATGGGAACAGGGAGAGGATGCGTGTCTACTCCAAGGGGTGGAGGTATTTAGGGAGCAGAGGAAGGTGCACCTGTATGAGTGGGTGGCGAGGCTGGAAAGAGCCCTGGATGCCCCTTCCTTCTGCTCTCCTGGCCTTCCCTCTTCTCAGATTTCTTTGGCTGCTTTGTGGTTGTCGCAACCCACTCCAAACTGCGTTCCTTAAGATTTACCTGTGATACACACCTGCCTTCCAGGTGCCCCACCTTTTCTCCAGCTCCCTCCGTGTCCCTTCCCACCCAGGACCAGTCATATTCTCTCTGCCTCAGGTGCCTTAAATTCTACCACATTCGAGTCCCCCTCCTTATGGCCCTATTTATAAAAGCCTACCCTAAGTCCTTGCATTTCTATTTTATGGCATCCTAAGCAGCTGTCCAAAACACTGACCTTGTCCAATAAAAAAGCAAGGTGCAGAAAAGTTTGTCTTGGGAATCTTCCATTTTATATAGAAAAGTTGTCTCTGCAGAGCTAGATCACGCATAACCTGTTAGATCAGATGTAACAGAGGATGAGGAAATAAATACCCTGTTCCCAGAGCAGAGCCTTATTTCTCTGGGAAGGTTCAGATATCATCTGCTAAGCCCAAAGAAGAGACTTTCCCTATAGCAGCTCCCATGAAAGAATAGGTATCTCATTCATTCATTCACCAAATATTAATTAAGCACCCACTCTTTGGCCTGTGTTAACTGTTGGGAAGTGAGGGGCCAAAGTGCTACAGTTTCTGTTCTTGAAGAGATGGTAGGCTTTTGAGAAATGTAGGCCTTTCTAATGCAGTATGAAAAAAGGTCAAAAGGAACCCTGTGTAAGGTTTCTATTCTATGTGTCAGTCACTTGATGTTGATAGGCAGAATAATGACTTCCAGGGATGATCATGTCTTAATCCCCAGAACCTATAAATATGGTACGTTGTATAGCTAAAGGCCTTTGCAGATGTGATTAAATCAAGAGTCTTCAGATGGAAATGTTATCCTGGGTTGTTGGCGGGGGAGGGAAATTGGGGGGTGTATTGTGGTTACAAGTCTCCTTAAAATCAGAGAGTATGTCCCAGTTGATTTCAGAGTGAGAGGGAGATGTGGCTGTGGAAGAATGGTCTGAGAGTTGCAGCGACGCTGGTTTGGAGAAGGAGGAATGGGCCACCAGCCAAGGAAGGAGGGCAGCCTCCAGGAGCTGGGAAAAGCAAAGAAATGAACACACTGCAGACACCTTGATTTTAGTCCAGTGAGACCTGTGTCAGACCTCAAATTTACGGAGCTATATTACCTCCCCCCCCCAGAACTATATTATTTTAAGCCACTAAATTTGTGGTCATTTGTTTTCACAGCAATAGTGAACCAATATACTGGGTTAGCCTATGGGCACATAGAGTTGACTAAAACAAGATCCCTATCTTTTCTTTTTTTTTTTTTTTTTAAGATTTTATTTATTTATTTATTGAGAGAGAATAGGAGAGAGAGAGAGAACATGAGAGGGGAGAGGGTCAGAGAGAGAAGTAGACTCCCCGCTGAGTGGGGACCCCTCCATCCCATGCGGGACTCCATCCTGGGGCTCCAGGATCATGAGCTGAGCCTAACCAACTGAACCACCCAGGCACCCAAGGTCCCTATCTTTAAGAAACTTACAATTTATTGTGGGAGAGAAACATGTGAACAGAATTATAAAAGTAGTAAGACTGATTTGTGTACGTGGAGCCATATATCTAAAATTTATTTGGAAACTTCCTGTTAATCTCTCCAATTTCAGAGAAACTTCTCTTGACCTTATTTGCTCCACAAGCTACTCCCTATTTCTTTACTCCTCCTTGCACTGAACCCCCTTGCAACAATTATCTATTATTATAACTTCCAATTCTTCTCCTGTATCCTTCTAAATTCACTGCAGTCAGGCCTCTGTACCCACCACCCCATCCACTACTTGCTAAATCCAATGGTAGTGTTCAGTCCCTACTGGTGTGACTGGTCAACAGCATTGCCATGGCGAACCACACCCTCCTCCTGGATGCACTAGCATCATGCCCCATTCCGGGCCATTTTGATTTTTCTCCTTCTTCACTGGATGTCACTTCCCTGTACCTGTCTCCTTTCTTCCTTGTCTTCTTCCAATGTATTCGCATTGACATGTCCTTGGCCTTCTTTTCTTTATCTGCATTTCCTTCTCATGGTATAGTCTCACAGTACGTGCTGATGACCGTCAAGTTTACCTCTCCAGAGCTTCTCCTGGATTCCAGACTTATCCAGCCTCCTACCTGCCATCGCCACTTGGATATGTAATAGACGTCTCATATTAAACATGTCCAACATGGACCCTCGATCTTCCCTAATCCCCCACCCTCATAACCTGCTTCACCCACAGCCTCCCTCGTCTCCATATACAACTTCCAGGTGAGAAGATTATAACTGACTCTCTCACAGGTCATCTCAATTCATTGGGCATTTTTATTGGTTCAACCTTCAAAATATATCCAGAATTGGGGATGCCTGGGTGGGGACTCAGTTGGCTAGGCATCTGCCTTTGGCTCAGGTCATGATCCTAGGGCGCTAGAATCGAGTCCCAGGTGGGGAATCCTTGCTCAGTGGGGAGCCTGCTTCTCCCCCTGCTTGTGCTCTCTGCCCCTTTGACAAATAAATAAAATCTTAAAGAAAAAAAAAAAGGTATATTCAGAATCGCATCACTTCTCTGCTGCTACTACCCTGGTCTGGTCACTATTGTCTCTTGCCCAGACTACAGCAAAACCGTGGTATGATTTCCCATATCCCTCTGAAGAGCTGTAAGCCCTCACAATATCCAACAGGCACTACCTGATCGAGATCCCCGCTCTACCTTCCATCCTTCAGGCCATCTCTATCCGTCGTCCTTTATTCCATTCTCTTCCAGCCACACCGGCATTTTTCACTTCTGAATCTTTGTCCTTTAGAAACAATCATCAGTTTCGAGGAGTCCGAACTGTGCCTGGCACTTAGGAGGCACCCAGTAAATATCTAGTGAATGAACAATGAATGTTCTTAATCACAAGATCTCGTCGTGTTGCTTGATTCTCCCTGTTTTCAGTGAAGCTCTTTACCACTTCACTGGTTATAGGCCATGTTTATCTAAATCTCAATTTTGGACAGCATTGGCCAGACTTTTTTTTTTTTTTTTAAGATTTTATTTATTTATTTGACAGAGAGAGATCACAAGTAGCCAGAGCAGGAGGCAGAGAGAGAGGGGGAAGCAGGCTCCCTGCCGAGCAGAGAGCCCGATGCGGGGCTCGATCCCAGGAACCCTGAGATCATGACCCGAGCTGAAGGCAGAGGCTTAACCCACTGAGCCACCCAGACGCCCCATGGATGGCATTGACTAGACTTTTGAGTGTTTTGGTTTTTGATTTAGAATGCAGTGCTCCTACAATACTAGGAATATGGACATGGAAAACAAAAAAATGAAACGAAACAAAACCAAACCCCTATAGGGATCATGTCTGAAACCTTGATTCTACCTTAGAGTCTTGTTTCCACCGGGCTCTCTAAACCATGCTTGTTCCGACTTGAATCAGAAACGAAATGGGAAAGACGTAATTCTGAAAGTTCACATGAAATCACCATGACTTTGTAAATGCTTCACGTTTGTGACTATTCATGTTCTTCGAACTGAAACCAGAAGGTCAATGAATCCTTTGTTTAAAATGGCATTAAGCTAAATCCCTTGTGTAAGAATTGTTTTCATTCAGAAAACTCAGTCACTTTCATTATCCCATAAATCAACACTGGTCGGGCCCTTGCCTGATGAAACCATGTAACTACTGCTCGAGAACACGGGCCTATAATTCCACAGGTGTGTTGAAACCCAGCAAGGGACCACTCTGAATCTCTAGACGTGGTTATGTCTTATCTAATCCTTTCAATATTTAGGGAAAAAGAGAAGACACAGAGAAAATGCAAAGCCTAACACAAGATGGTCTGTTATGCCTGTTCCTAACCCTGATACCAAAAATACATTAGAGTCAGCATAATTCAAGGAGTTCCCTTTCTATTCCACTTACTTGGCTCATGTGGGGGTGGGGGGACAATCATCTCAGACCAAGTGATGCTCTGAGATCTCAATGTTACCCTTGCTAGACCTGCTCGAGGGAACACTGATGGTCCTAGAAGGTTCCATACTAGCTGATTTCAGTGGTGTGTTGGAGCGACCTCACAAGAGCTGACCAGTCAGTTTCAGAGGAAATTTGAGGCGGTTGATGTCACATTGCTGTCTCTCCATGCGAGAGTATTTACACATGGAAATTGACAGTTACTATAACTCAGGGTTTACTCCACTGACCACCAGGAAAAAACATCAGCTACTACGAAACATCATACCAGTACATCACTGGGTGAATTTGTTTTTCAACCGACTTGGTTGTGTCAGCAGGGGTTTCTAAATTTCCTTTTTTCCATTTTGGACTCTTTCTCTGAAGTATTTTAACTTTCTATAGCCAATCATTTACAGGTCTTTTTAAGTTTTGGCTTTATAGTTTTGGTTTTCTTTTCCCCCAAGCAAATTATTTACAAGTGTGAATCCCTTATTAGGCTCTGGTCTATGACGACATGGCATGATTATAATGACTGACTCTCTGATCTGCCCCTTCTCTAATAGTGATATAATTTAGCCTATGTAAACTTCAGCATCATCATTCATAAAACTGGATTAATGGTGCATCATGCTCATTTACTGGCGGGGAGGATTAAGAGAAATAACACATGTAAAGAACTCTGCACTGTGCTTGGTACATGATAATAACTCAAAAACTTTTAGTTACCGTGTTATCACGGTGGTAATAGTACATTGTGCAATGGGGTGCCTACACACACAAGAGTGCTTTGGTGAACAAATATTTAGATCAATCCCTGTCTAGCTTAGGAACACAAATTAACCAATGTTTGCTGCTTGGTAGTTTAGATATTGGGGATCCCTATGTCAGCTGATCCCTTTGCTGGTAGAAAGACATCAGTTGAGAAATTATCATCATACTCTCAAAATCACGTGGGGGATTCCATAGATCAGCAGACCAATTTGGTATTTCAGAGCTATAAGACTGAAAAATATTGGCTACTTTATGCCTTCTTCTCCTCAAACATCCAAAAGCCTGGTTTCCTCATTACCCATCTTCCTTTTAACTGATGATCATAATTCTTGAGAAAACAGAAGCAATCTAGTTGAGACCTTCTTTGCCTTCCACTGACTATACCAACCTATGTGCATCTGACCCTATATTTTCTGCTTTCACTCGTGTTAGTAGAGATGAGGTGTCCAACCTCCTAGCTAAAGAATCACACACCCGTTTTCATCTTCTTAAGGTCTTAACTCCTAACATGTCTCTCTTTTCTGATGGCTCAGTCCTTCCCCTGGGCTGGCTCGTTCCCCTCCCAGCCTCCAAAAAAGTTTTAGTAGCTCCCACCTTAAAATGCAAAGGCTTCTACAGATTTCTGGCCTCTTTCCAGCTACTATCCCCGTTTCTCTGCTTGCCTTCACACCATACTGGTCATAGTCTTCACCTCATTCCCTTCCATTCTCTCTGAACCCAGTTTCCTCAGCCTTCTGTCCCCCAAACCGACGGAAGCTGTTTTGTCACTAGCGGCATTCATGAGGCCAAACCCAATGATCGCTCATCTGTCTTCGTGCTTGTCCATCTTTCAGCAGTATTCAGCAGGACTCGCCTTTGAAAAACCGCCTTCCCCTGGCTGTTGCTGGACCACGCTCTGGGTCTCTGGCTGCCCTCAAGCCATCCCTTCTCCATCTCCTAGGCAGTGTCTTCTCCTCTGATTCTTTTCTAAATATTGCAGGACCCACATCTTGGCCCTTGATCCTCTTCTTCTGTAATAGATCTCATTTTGTCCCATGGCCTTAAGCTCCATGCAATTGCCCATGATTCCCAAGACTGTGTCTCTAGTTCAATCTTTCCAATGAGTTTCCCTCTTGTTCTTTAGGCCACATATGTAATATCTCCATTCTTGGCTCCTCGATGGGCGGCTCCAACCACCATGACCAAACCCTTGACTTTTCCTTCAAAACATGGCTCCCAATATCATCCCCGCCCTGTAAACAGTATTTCCACATGTCTAGTTGCTTGATGTCTCCCTCTCCATACCCAGTCTACCAGCAAATCACATTCATTTCTAGTCTGTATCCCAGTCCTGTTTATGCCTTCCTGCTTTCCCTTTTAGTCATTTGGGATCCATTCTTTCCCTACAAGCAGGAAGATTTTTTTCAGTATCTAAATAAGATCCATCATCCCCCGTCTACTTAGCTTCCTAGTAGAAAAACTTAACAAACTTCCTATAAGAAAACAATCCAAAAACTCTTACTCTGGCCTACAGTTCCTACTCGTGTTGGCGCCGGGCCGCCTCTCCAAACTCTGGCTCGTATTTTTTTCCCATCATGCTTCATCCACCCTGGCCTTCCTGACGCTCCTCCCCTTGGGGCTTTTGCCTTTGTTCTTTGTCTGCCGTGAGCATTCTGCTTCCATATCTAAACTTGGCAGGGTCCTTTCCGTCATTCCGACCTTAGCTCAGTCACTTCTCCACAGAGAATTTCCTTGAGCACCCATCTACAGTAGCTTGTTATCTAGCACATTCCTTCCGCCCACTATCTGCATTTATCTTACTTATGTATTGGTTTACTTTGTCTCCTTCCCACCACTCTTGCTGGACTCCAGCTCCGTGAGAGTAAGCAGGTGCTTTGTCTCTCATTAGGCTTCCCCCAGGACTGCCTCTCACATCACCTGTGATGAACCAGCGACTGCTGTGTGGCTGAGTGAACATTCTGGACACCCACAAAGGCATTTCTAAATACTATAACAGGAAGGATTGTTGAAGAGCCAGTCTGCTAGGTTGCTCGCTGCCCTACATAGAAAGCCATACCCATGGGAGAAATCTGTGGTAGAATGCAATATCGGGAAAACTTTACCTCGATGGAGAACTTGCTGCGCCTTTTCCTTTTCCAGGATTAAAACCATCACAGATTGTTCCCTGTTTTGTTTTGCCCTGGCTTTTAGGAACCCGAAAGCCAAATTTCAGAGTTAATGATGGCAATAATAGTTGTTCTAACAGTAAACATAAATTCTCCCTTCCTCAGATTCATTTCCTACTTTTGTTATGGGAAGTATGGTAATGACATTTGTTGTAATTCACTTCAATTTCTTTCTGGAGAGGTGGGATTTAAACAAGAGCAGGTGGGGTGCTTGGGTGGCTCAGGTGCTAAGCGTCTGCCTTCGGCTCAGGTCATGATCCCAGGGTCCTGGGATTGAGCCCCACATCAGGCTCCCTGCTCAGCAGGAAGCCTGCTTCTCCCTCTCCCACTCCCCCTACTTGTGTTCCCTCTCTCACTGTCTCTCTCTGTCAAATAAATGAATAAAATCTTAAAAAAAAAATAAACAAATCATGTAAAGTGTTAATATTCCTGCATAAACTGGGTAGTGTTGACCAGGATGGTGGAGTAGTGAATGGGGGCTTTCTCGTGATGAATCTTTTAAAAAAATATATAATTTTATTTAAACCAATTAATTAATATATAGTGTATTATTAGTTTCAGAGGTGGAATTCAGTGACTCATCATGTAACACCCAGTGCTTATTCCATCACGTGCCCTCCTTAATGCCCATCATCCAGTTACTCCAACTCCTACCCCCTCCCCTCCAGCAGCCCTCAGTTTGTTTCCTATGATTAAGAGTCTCTTATGGGGGCACCTGGGTGGCTCAGTGGGTTAAAGCCTCTGCCTTCGGCTCAGGTCATGATCCCAGAGTCCTGGGATCGAGCCCCGTGTTGGGCTCTCTGCTCAGCAGGGAGCCCGCTTCCCCTCCTTCTCCCTCTGCCTGCCTCTCTGCCTACTTGTGATCTCTCTCTGTCAAATAAATAAATAAATAAAGAGTCTTTATGGTTTTTCTCCCTCTCTGATTTCATCTTATTTTTATTTTTCCCTCCCCTCCCCTATGATCCTCTGTTTTGTTTTTTAAATTCCACATATGAGTAAAATCTATGATAATTGTCTTTCTTTGGTTGACTTAGTTCACTCAGCATAATATCCTCTAATTCCATCCACATCATTGCAAATGGTTAAGATTTCTTTTCTTTTCTTTTCTTTTCTTTTTTTTTTGATGGCTGAGTAATAGTCCATTGTACCCCTAATGTTTATAGTAGCAATATCCACAATGGCCAAACTATGGAAAGAGCCCCCATGTCCATCGACAGATGACTGACTCTAAGTGCCTATGTGAGAGTGTGAGCAGGTGATCTGCTATGATTCATATTTGGGAATTCCCCAAGGTTACTTCGGTTAGGGTTCACTTGCCTAATAAGAGCCCAGCCCTTTGGATGTTAGGGCTTTCAGGCTTATTTGCATTTGGTGGCCTGATAAATGTCACTGTGGAGTTATAAGCCAAGGAGTTGATGGATCTTGGGAGTTTATTATTCTCCCAGAGCTCCCCGTCTCAGTAGTGGAAGAAACATGCCTTTTAGCTTAGCTTTAAAATGCCATGCCTTGATCTGTGGCAAATTCATGGACCACACCCTCTAAGGTTCAAAGGAACCATTCTTAATTGTTGGATGGTTTTGAAGTTTGTGAAGCATAATCCATACATGTTTCTCCCTACCATGGCAGAATTAAAACAACTCTTTTGAAGTCCAGAATGTGTTGATATTTTAGTTTATTAGTTATTTTATATCTTTTGGTTGTGGCAACAACATTCATAAAATGGAAAGCATGCATTGATCAATTATTACTGAATATATTTTGATGCTTTTTCTAAAGCATTATAGACAATGTAAAGAATATATATGTGGCTTATCCATGAGGGTAGGATAGTGGACGAATCTCTCTGAATAAAATATGCTTTTAAAATAGCCCCTAATGGCTTTTAAGCAATGTAGAATAATGATGTTTGTACAACATCACTAAAAATTATTTCTCGGGGGGCCTGGGTGGCTCAGTGGGTTAAGCTTCTGCCTTCGGCTCAGGTCATGATCTCAGGGTCCTGGGATCAAGCCCCGCATGGGGCTTTCTGCTCAGCAGGGAGCCTGCTTCCTCTCTCTCTCTGCCTGCCTCTCTGCCTACTTGTGATTTCTGTCTGTAAAATAAATAAAAAAAATTTTTTTTTTCTCAAATCAGCATTGTAGTTAAATACTACTTGCCAATTTGATACAGATTATATTTTCATTTTTATGATAATGTAAACACTGATGCAAGTAGTTTTAAAGAAGGGGCATGCAGGAAAATTTTTTTTACCAGCTCCTGTTTTCTAGAAAGTAAAATCTGACTCTTCTGGTAACCAAATCCTCACTGGATTTATTTATCCATAAATTATTTATTTATTTATTTATGGATTTATTTATTCATAAATCCTGTGTGATATTGTGCAACGAACTAATTTTTGAGATTAACCCTTTAAAATATACATTTTATTTACACTTACATGGATTTAATTTTTTACATAAAAATCAGGACTTACATAGAGATATAGTGAATTGTAAAGACATTTTATGAAGTAATTCCAAGTGGTACATTAAAATATATAATATACAATATTATGTAACACAAAACACAATACATATAATAAGTTGTGTTTACATACAACTTTGTTAGAACATCTACATATCCAGTATGTTGCCTGTAGCCTTTCTTTTGTCATAATTTAGACCACTGTAGTCAACAGTAATTTTAACTTAAGTGACAACATGATCATTATTAAATGTACATCATAGGGGTGCCTGGGTGGCTCAGTTGGTTGGGTGTGTCTGCCTTTGGCTCAGGTCATGATCCCACAGTCCTGGGATCGAGCCCCACATAGTACTGGGCTCTGCTCAGTGAGGAGCCTGCTTTTCTCTCTGCCCCTCCTCCCTGCTTGTGTGCAAGTTCTCTCTCTCTCTCTCTGTCAAGTAAATAAATGGAATAATGGAATCTAAAAAAAAAAAAAAAGCACATCATAAATCTCGGGTCATTTACCAAGTGCATTTGAACATGAGATTTATCTTGACTTATTTTGTCTGCAATGTTCTTTCATTAGGATGAGTAGCAAAGATTGGCATGTAGTAACTGGTGATATACTAGTCACATAATTTAACAGTGATTTAGGCTATTCAATGAAGAGTATTTACTAATACCTGGCCAGAATTTTAAAGATTTTATTTATTTTATTTATTTATTTGACAGAGAGAGATCACAAGTAGGCATAGAGGCAGGCAGAGAGAGAGAGAGAGAGAGAGGAGGAAGCAGGCTCCCCGCCGAGCAGAGTGCCCGATGTGGGACTCGATTCCAGGACCCTGAGATCATGACCTGAGCCGAAGGCAGCGGCTTAACCCACTGAGCCACCCAGGTGCCCACCTTGCCAGAATTTTAAAAGTCCCCCTGGAGATCTGGAAGAGGGAAATTTTAAGGAGGACAAGTAAAACTTTCATTTAAACTCTACAAAGATTTTCTTTAATTGCCATATTTTCAACTCAAAAGCAAGAAGCCTTTCTACTCTATTTACTCAGGAGTGCTGGAATCTCTGGAGTCTTTTGTCTCATTGTTTGTGTGTATCCTGGTATCCTAGTTAAGATAACAAAACTCCAAGGTCCAGGAAAGTTTTCTATGGAGTCAGAGAGTTACTGATCCCTGAACCAAATTCCTTACATTTATCTGGGCTCCAGGATGAGTGATACTGCTTTAAAAGATGCAATCAAAAGCTTCTCCCTTTGAACCATGTACACGCTGGGCCATTGATCTTGTTAACGTGAGAAGCCAATGGTATTCTCATTCTCTAGAAGCCAATGGTATTTCTAGAGTTTGTGTAATCAAGACTTACTAACAAAAGTTTATTTTCAGCAAATGAAACAGGTTGGTCCTTTTTAAAAAATGTGTATATATTAAACCTGAATTCAAGGAAATAACTGGGTGTCTTAACTGTTTTTACGTGTAAGCGCAATTATGGAGAGGAAGTTCCTGACTGTGCCACTCCCTGCTTTTTGCTCCCTCTTTCATTTATGAAACCAAGGGCATACTTGGTCTGTCACAGGTCGAAGGCACTCTGTAAAATGACACAGAGGACAGAGAGAGAGAGAAAGAGAGAGAGAGAGAGATGGAAAGCAGCCCTCTTTGGGAGATCGCTAGCAGGCTTAAGATTTCTAGAGCAGAGCACAGAACAACTCTCCATGGGAGAAATTAGAGAAGGTTCTTTAAGAGGGATTGACCTCCCTGGAAGTTTTTAAGCTGAGTAAGAAAACGCACACATGTGTCAATGGGGCAGAAGCTATCCTTCTTCCCACTTTTCTTCTTCCCACTCTAGTTTTCCAGGATGGAGTCATTGGAGAGCTCACCAGAAATGCAGATGGGTTTTAAATGAGTGCCAAAGATGACCTATTTATTTTTTAAAAGCTCTTATGCAATGTGTTTTAGTTTTGGATGTGGCAAGACACGAGGGTGTGAGAATTGCCTTAGGCCTCACATTCCTGGGGCTGCAGTAGGAGTTGTGGCTGGGGGTGCCCTTCCTCATGACCCCAAGGCCACACGTGGCTCTGGCAGCTATCGTCCTGGCATCTGAGCTGGGAGACAATGCCTCCCTCCAAGGAATTATTGACGGGCTTTGTTGGCCGGGTTCCCTGGGCTACCAGCAATGGTGGGAAGCTCTGCAAATGAAGAGGGAAGTCATTGGACACAGGTTTCCTATCTGGGCTTGTCTGGAAGATCTTCCTGTTTCAAAAGTCATCTTTTTATGTGTATGTTTCTGATTTTGTGTGTCAGTTCTTTATTTCTTCTAAGGAATGGTCTTTGTCATCTTGTTGCCATTATCATCAGATTATTATGATTGAGCATCTCCTGACTGTGCTCTCTTACCTGCTCTGGCTGGTCCCCTGGGTATCCTCTTCCCCACTGGTGTTCCTTCTCATCTGTGCACTCACTGAAGCTCCATCCAGCCTCAGGCACCATCCCTTCATGAACACTTATTTCCTGCTCTTTTCCTTCCCTGAATACCATCCGTATCGGCAGTCTTATTCTGTGGGTCCATAAGTAGTCTTTCTTCAATTGAACCCTGTTCCCCAGTCTAGAGCACAAGTTCTTTGACAACAGGGACCAAGGGCCAGAGGTGGTAAGGAGATTAACTTTGCCCTTTCATATTATTTGAGATTTCTTTACATTGTGCATGTATAACCTATTAAAATAATTTTTTAAATTTCATTTCCCTTACTGGTTTCATAAATTATAATACATAAACAACAACAAAAAACCCCTTTCATACAGATTCAGTATGGTAACAAATAAAAATCCATGTAGGTTGGTAAGTGCCTTTGGCTCTGCAGGGAAGATAAAAATAAATAATTGTGATAATAGTTAATGAAACCAAACCAAACCTGTCTGGCTGAATGCTAAGAATAGTGGCTTTACTTCATGTGGGGGCTTCCAGATCAATATAAAAAGCCCTACTCCATATTCAAACCTCTGCTATTTACTTAGCTGTTCTCAAATGGGAACAAGCAGACATCAGCTATCAAGTTTCTAGCCTGGAAAAATCCACAAAGGCCACTGGACACAGACACCATGAGGACATCATGCAGACAGTTCATAAAAATAACTTGCCCAACATTTTTGGAAACTGATGCAAGCTGGACTTGTGGTTCTGTCTGTTTCCTTGACTTTAGGCAGTAACAACAGAAAAGAAGCCAGTTACCAGGGCTATGAGAACTTGGATGTTGCAGAAGACAGCTGGTACTCACAACAGGGGGAGTACCAGTCCTGTGTCGCATGAATGCATGGAAAAATCAACCATAATTCACGTGAAAAAAAAAGCATCAGTTCATTCAGAAATATTTATTGAGCACTTACTATACGCTAAGGATTGAAGGAAATTCAAACATATGTCAGTTATTTCCTGGTTTAAAGGAGTTTGACATCTAGTAGTGAAATAACGCTTGTTCAGAACTTATGTATTAGTTTCCCATGAGATGTACAATTTAGCCATTTGGAAGATGGAGACATCGCTTTCAGTGGAATGATCAGAAGAGGCTCTATTAGAAAGAAGGGCACTTTGAACAGATGTATGATTAAAGAGAGATTTTTATTTAAGTATAATGTACACACATAAAAGTATACCTAGAAAGGCTATAGGCGAACTAAGTTTTCACAGAATGAACACACTAGTTCCATAACCAGCACTCTAGTTGTGTAACCACATGGACTATTATCGTACTCCAGGAGCCTTCTTCCAATCCTTCTGGGAGGGAGTAGGATTTTGTTAGATGAATGTAGATAGAATGTTAGTGAAGAAGACCTCATAGGATGTGGAAACTGAAAGGCAGGACCCATGTTTGAAGAATGGCTGGAAGAGTAATTTGTTTGGATTGCCAGCTGGAGAACAGGGTTGGGTCCATGTTGTAGAGCCTTAAATGCCAAGCAAAGGAGTTAGATTTTATTAAATGCTAAAAGTTTTTGAGCAAGGGAGGAATATTTTGTAAGACTTTTAATGATGACTGGTAATTTACTGGTGATGGGAGAGGTGAATCTGGAGGTTGGGTGGCTGGTTGGGAAATTTCTATAATATCCAGATATGGGATAATTTTGGCCCTGCACTGGTAGGTGAGGACAGAGACACAACTGTCCACAGGTGCTATAAAGTGCCACCAAAACCTAAAGGAATGTGCATCTTGAGGAAGAAGGAGGAGTCAAGAAAATTTCCTTCCATAGAACTAATCAAGACAAAATTTAATAATTTTCTCAAGTAGTTCGTTGTTATTTACTTTTTTGTTAAGGACTACCACAGCCTTTGAATGCTGCTTCTCCAAGAAAGCTCTGAAAAAAATTTTTTTACAGTATTTATTTATTTATCCATTTTAGAGAGAGAGAGAGAACGCGTAAGCATGAGTAGGGAGAGGCACACAGAGAGGAAGAGGAGTAGACTCCCTGCTAGGCATGGAGCCCCACACCTGGCCAGATCCCCCAACCCTGAAATCAAAACCCAAGGGGAAATCAAGAGTCAGTTTTTAACTGACTGAGCCACCCTGGTGCCCCATTTACAGTATTTAAATAAAACCGTGAGTTACTCTAAGGAAACTCCAAAGAAAGCAAATTACCTTCCAGACAAAGAGCATCCATTGTTAGTCAGAAACATGGACTGTTACCTTTTCAAATGGGTGCATGTTAGAATAAATATTTTGCTGTGAAAAAGTGACTCCAGCCAAGACTTCTGAAGATGTCATTTTATTTTTTTATTTCTATTTATTTATTTATTTAAAGATTTTGTTTATTTATTTGACAGAGAGAGATCGCAAGTAGATGGAGAGGCAGGCAGAGAGAGACAGAGAGAGGGAAGCACCCTGCTGAGCAGAGAGCCCGATGTGGGACTCGATCCCGGGACCCTGAGATCATGACCTGAGCCGAAGGCTTAACCCACTGAGCCACCCAGGTGCCCTGAAGATGTCATTTTAAAAGCAAATTGTGGGGTGTTGCTCATCCTTCTTTTAAATGATTCTTAATTATCCAAATTTCTGCATAGGATGAATTAACTAATTAGCTTTAATGTATTTCTACAGAAAATGAAAATTTTCTGGAAGAAAAGGCCATGATATGTTTTCCTTTGACAACTTTTTATCACTTTGGCTATGTGGATCATTTAAAAATATATATAAGTTAAAGTATCAAATTAGGCTTTGCTTCTTCCATCAGGTCTTCCTTGAACCCCTTAGACTAGAGAACTTGGCTATCTATGTTGTCTCCTAGCAACTGGGGCAAACTGCATACTTTAGTGATATTACCTGTTTTGTCTGTCTTACTCAGTAGGTCCGAAGCTTCCTGGATGCAAAGGACATAGGGTTATCATTTTTCCTCTGGTAACTAGCAATGCATGGTACTCCTTAAACATAGGTGTAGGTTGAATGAATGAATGGATTGGATTGTCTATTTCAAAGAGCTGCCATGATGAAACAAAATGAGATGAAGTCTGTACAGACTGCTATTAAAAGGCATCTAATAGGTATTACTAGTTAATACTCTTTTGGGGGGCAGGGCAATTATAGCTTAAGAATCAAGAAATATATTACTCTCCGAGTTAATTTATAAACTTTTAGCTGAAATGATATTATTGAAAGCCTAGATTCTGATTGAAAGACCACACTTTTTTTTTTTGAGGCTTATAAATTAATTCAGCAGCTTAAGTAGGGAATATTACAGCAGAGAGGGAAGATCAAGTGGGAAAGCAAAAAAGTATAGCAGACTGTGACCGTATGGAAAGCGCTAGATCTTGTTTCCTCTTCTGTCTGGCACAGCACAAAGGGCTCCAGGTATACTTTTTTGTTTTTCAAAGATTTTGTCTTTCTCTCTCTCTTTTTTAAACCACTGTCTTTACCACTATGTTTTATTGATGCTCTCCTCGTCCCTCCATACCATCTCTTTCTCTCAAAAGCAGCGGGTTTTTCACTCATCAAGTAATTATTGATGATCTAATATTTACTGTAGCGTCTTTCAAAATATGTTCCTCGTTGTTTTTCCATAGCGCCAGCGCTTTATTCCTTAGAGGCTGCTGTTTGTTTCCGGAGTTTCTGATGCGTGCTGTCTCCAGGCACGGGGATCTGTCGGCGAATGGAAGGGAAGTTGAGAGCTGTCGTGTGTCCTTCCCGGGACCGCAAGAGAGGAAGGGAACTGATCTTGGGAAAGAGCACGTGGGGAGGAGGGGGGTGGGTACGGCCAAGACGACAGCCGGCTTTGCCTGGACCCCATGCTCTCTTTCGACCTGAGGCTCTATCACTAAAGCAGAATGGCACCAGTGTCCTGGAGCCTGGCTCTCGCTACGTCCCAGCCGCCGCCGCTCACCGAAGTCACTCGCGCGGCCGAAGTTCAGAACTTTTCCTCCCGCAGGGAGAGGAAGGGTGTTATTAAGTTTGAAAGGGAAGTCCCGCCCTCTTCCCGGATTCTGACTGGTCGGGGCCGGCCCCACCCCCTCCAGGGCCGCGGCAGGATTGGCTGTGGGAGGGGAGTCCCGTCGCCGGCCGGGGAGCGGTGGGCAGCCTGGAGCCCCCAGGTGGCAGGTGGGGCCGGGACCGCCGGCGCCGCCTCCTCCGCCTTCCTGAGGGCTCGCAGCCCGCGCACTTGAAGGTTCGCGCGCGGCAGAGGCGCGCTGCGCCGCCGGGAGCCGGACTGCGAAGACTTGGCCATGAAGAGTCTGAAGTCCCGCCTGAGGAGGCAGGACGCGTCCGGCCCCGCGTCGTCTGGCGCCGCCGCCACCGCCAGCGCGGTGAGTCCCGCGGCCCCTGCGCGTCCCGGGTTGCCGGCGCTGCCTTCCCGAGAGTCGGGGGGTCGTGTGCTCGGAAGCGCGCGCAGCTCTCCTCAGCCTGCCTTCGGCCGTCCCGCTCCATCGCCCGGGGACTCCTTCCTCCGGCCGGGGCCGGGGGTCGGCGCGGAGACCCTGGGGACCCTCCCAGTCGCCGGCCCGGCGCAGCACCCGCCCCTCTCCCCAAGGTCTCCGAGCTCCCGGGAGAAACCCCGGCGCTCTGGGGGCCAGTGGGCCCCCTCCGCCATCCCGGCTTTCTGCGCTCCCCCCTGCGCCCGGCGACCCCGGCTCTTCCCCTCGCCCGGTGTTGGCCCGGCTGCCCACGCGCGCTCTGCCTGGCCGGGCCCGCGGGGGCCAGACGGGGGAGTCGCACCCCGCAGTCCGGGTGGGCCGGGCAGCGGACCCCGCGCCGGCCCGCCGCTCTCCGCACCCTCTGTGGGCCCGGGACTCGGAGGCTGGTGGCGCCGGGGCGGGCGGGGGGGCGGGTGTCGTCGTGTGCGGGCTGCCTTCGCCGTATCACTGGGGAAGTTTGATTTCTGACGGAGGCAGACAGAATCGGGTGGCGATCCTGGAAGCGGAGGTGAAACTGGGGAGTTTGGTTGTCCTTTGAGGCCGAGTTTCACCTGTGGGACAGATCCGTGCGGGACAGGCATTCGCTGGTTCATCTGCAGCCTGGCCTCCGTGTGTGCACGCTAAGGAGCACTCAGGGCCTCTCTTTCGTTGGCAGGAGATCAGAAATCTTGAGAAACAGCCTGACTGCAGATGCTGGGGATTTAGATAATTTGGCAAGTCAGAAGAATGGCAATGTCATCAGCATTCTATAGTATTAAACGTTACTTAACAAGTCGTGAAGGGTCAGAAACGCCAATGAGATGTAATGCTCAAACTGCCCAGTTCCCCTTGGGAGTAATTAAAAAGGACCTTTATAATTAACGAAGTTTACCAAATGATTATATGTGCTTTTTATGAGAATACTAATTAATCTGCTTTTGGTTAGGAGTTAATTCGGAATTGTGGCTTACTCAATTCTGACTTTCTGGGATGATTTTACTTAGACTTAACAGGAAATTGTGGCAAAACTAGGCTCCTTAATTTCCAGTTAAAAAAAAAAAGAGTTGTAGGTGGCATGATATTTGATGATTTGATGTTGATTAATAAAGCATGAAATTATTTATAAGCATATAGGAGAGATTATTTTGTTTCACATTGTTTTTTAGATAATAATTGACAAATGTCGTTTAGTGTGTGAGAGGTCACTGTGGTTGAGTTAATAAAGATTCAGCTTTTTTGTAGTACAGGTTGTGTTTCATTTTTATAAAAGATAGCTTTTTTATATTTATTTGCTGTATTTTCCCATTTTCTTTGGCTTGCACTACAGATCCACATTCCACCTAGAGATTTTTATACCTTAATTTTATCCCGTTTTCTAGAAATGCAGAGTATTTTTTATTGCTATTATCAGCATGCCTGTTTGCATTGTATACATTTGGAACATTAAGTGCATCTCCCTCCACTTAAATCTTAGCACTTACTTAACTGAGCATTCTTTTTCTTAAAATAGCATAAAAATAAAGAGAAATACATAGTATGAAAAGGTAGAACCTGTCGGCTTAGTAAACATGAACATCTGTTTAAGTTAAATACTAGAATAAATTTTGGGAAAAATATTTAAATGAAAATAATTGAGTTGATGACTAATAAAACCAAACCAAGGTAGAATAAAGTGAATGTACAGGAGAAGTAGGTTCCTTTTGCTTTCAATCCATTCCATAATCCCTAATGTCAGATTTGGTCACATGTGTATGTACTGTTGGTGTTACCAGTTGCTTGCCTCTTCCTCCAGGGAGAGTTTAGCATATGCAAGCCAATAGGAATGTAAATATTCACCCTTTATTAGAATGGTAGCACACTGTACTTGTTGTTCTATATCCTTTTTTAAAACTGTAAATAATTAGGCCCATTCAGAGCATCTCCCTTCAAATCCTGCTGTAATATACAATGATGAATAAGCCTGTGTGTATTTCAAGTGTGTGTGTGTGTGTGTGTGTGTGTGTGTGTGTGTGTGTGTCTGTGTCATAAAAGTGGAATTGCTCCGTTAAAGGATGTGGCGCATTTGCAATACTGAAGAATGCTGTTAAATTTCCTTCATCATGTACCCCATGTGTGAGAAATTACTTTTTCCATGCTTGTAAGACCCCACTGCATGTTCCTTTTTTTCATTAACAGTTTATCCTTTCCATTTTTCTGTTGGCTTGTTGATTTTTTAAAATTCATTTGTATGTACTCTATATGAAGGCAATTACTCATTTTGATATGAATAGTATGTTTTCTTAATTGGTTATTTGTCTTATGACTTTGTTTATGGTGGCTTTTGCTATGCAGAAAGTGGTTATTTTTATGCAATTGAATTTGTCATCCCTCTGTGACTTGTATTTACATAGTATCTTGGTCTTTCTACTCTTCAATATTAAAAAGCAAAAAATTCTACCTCCTTTCTTTTAGTTTTTTAATTTGTTTCATTTTTTTTAACATTTAAGTTAAATGTTTGATCCGTATAGAATCTATTCTTTTATTTTTTTTTAAAGATTTTATTTATTTATTTGACAGAGAGAAATCACAAGTAGATGGAGAGGCAGGCAGAGAGAGAGAGAGAGGGAAGCAGGCTCCCTGCTGAGCAGAGAGCCCGATGCGGGACTAGATCCCAGGACCCTGAGATCATGACCTGAGCCGAAGGCAGCGGCTTAACCCACTGAGCCACCCAGGCGCCCTAGAATCTATTCTGATATAAGTTAAGGGGCATATATCTTGCTTTTTTTTTCCTCCCCATGATTACTGAATTTGAATCTTAAAGCAGTCATTTTAATTATCATGGAAATAATCACAATATGCTCCGCACAACTTTGATTTGAGGACAAAAATCTTAGATGTGTATTTCATAAATATTTTTTCTTGTTTAAGCTTATGTATCTGAAAGACATGCGTTAGCAATAGACCGATGTATATATTTTATAGTATGTGAAATACAGAATCTTAACATGCTAAATTATATGTAGGAAAAAATCATTTAAAATAGTCAATACTATCATAGTTTAGAGCTCACGCAACAGAAGTTATGCTTATACACATATATATAAGTGTAGTTCATAATTATCAACTGTGGGTAAAATACAGTTGAGAATTTGTCCTATACTAGCTGAATCTGGAGATAGCTGCCTCTTTTAATCATAAAATAAGACTATTTTTGTTGTTGACATTTATCTTAATTACTAAATTGGAGCTTCAGATTTCTGAAAGGGGTAATTAAATGACTGTAAATGCCATTTCAAATCTAGTCAATTATATGTGCAATTATATGTACAATTATATGTACAGTGAGAATAGGCTATTCCGTTTTCACCTAGTTCAGACTAGGAAAATTGAGTAATTAAAATTAAGGGGGTGTATTTCAAGAACTAGTAGATGTACTGCAAACAAATATTGTAAGCAGACACTTAAACGATCCCTACACTTAACATTTGTAGTGGAGGAAACCCTTGATTGTTAGTTATCTCTGATATGGGAGGCTGTGGTTATTTTTGCTGCCATTTCTCTAGGCTGCTCTGACTTTGGAACAATGAATTCTGTAAATGAGCAACCAAATATGTACAAAAGCATCTTGTTAATGTTTCAGGACCCTGAAAAAATATTGCTTTTTCTAAAAACATTTAGAGTTACAAATATAGCAACTGAAAAATATCTTCAAAAAAATTCCTTTGGTTCCCACTAAGAACAGAAGTTTGAGATGTTTGGGGTGCCTGAATGGCTCGGTTGGTCAAATGTCCTACTCTTGATTTTGGCTCAGGTCATGATCTCAGGGTCATGAGATGGAGCCTTGCATTGGGCTCCCCGCTAAGTGAGATGCTCTCTGTCCCAGCCCCTCACCCTGCCTTCTCAGGCACTCACATGTTTTCTCTCAAATAAATAAATAAATCTTTAAGAAAAAATAGAAGTTCGAGATGTTTAGAAAGCATAAAGGATTATGTTTTGTCTCAGTTGTGGTTTTGAAAATGAGGGTTTTGTGTTTCCCTCTTAGGGTTTGGAGTATGTTTGAAAAGATGTTAATATTATAACAATGATTTTGGGGTAATATAAATAAGATCACAGATCATTATGTTTAAACTCATGATACTTAATTGAGCACTGTTTATTCAATTTAATTAAAGCTGATGCCAACCTTTGATTAAAATGTTTAACTTAAAATTTTATTCAGACAGTTTCCTAGAGTTACCCCTGCCTTGTATTTCTTGTGTTCTTGAAGGAAGATCGCAGTAAAGAAGACCTGTATTTATACTTTTGATGTCAACCCAGGTCATCATGGTGATTTGAATTGCTGAATTTTATTATAATACCAAAGCAGAATGTTTGAGTTGCTTTGGTACATCTTTTGGTACAGGATGGGGCCAATAATTTAAATGATGAGCAATTAATAATTTAAATTCTTTATTTTTATTATTATTTTAGATTTATTTATTTATTTGACAGAGAGAGAGATAGAGATCACAATTAGGCAGAGAGGCAGGTAGAGAGAGAGGGGGAAGCAGGCTCCCTGCCAAGCAGAGAGCCCAATGTGAAGTTCGTTCCCAGGACCCTGAGATCATGAGCTGAGCCAGAGGCAGAGGCTTAACCCACTGAGCCACTCAGGTGCCCCAACAATTTAAATTCTTTAAATAAGAGTGATACAGTGATTATATATCTGTACATATTCTGAAATTTAAAATGATTACTTCAGGAATTGGACCTAGGTAAGCAGTAACCTTATTTAATTTGGAAAACATTTATGGAAAACATAATTTGGACTTAAGAGTGAATTAATAATTAGATCCTTTGTTAAGAAATAGGTAATTCCAAGTTGGAAGCAGAAAATGTGCAAATTGAGCCTGGAATCTTTTGTCCCCCTTGAAAGCAAGGAGACTGTCAAAGATTAGGACTTAGGAGTCAACTTGAAGAGGTTCCCACTTGACCCATGATGGGACAGTTCCATCAACAGTAAGGATAATATGACAGTGTATCAAAGTCTTGAAATCTGTGATTTCGTAATTATGATTAGAAAAACAGGAGGAAGTTGTCACTTTTGGAGGACGCTAGAGAGCTGATGTATTCTTTTAAGAACCAGAAAATAAAGACAAAGAAAGAGGTATGCTTTTCCTCAGGCTAACCGAGTATTTGATGAGAGAAGTTCCTCTTTTATGCAGGGTGTTTTATTCCAGCTAAGAGAAAAAGGGAGGTGGAATTAGTATATCACAATTTTATACCTTCTAATGAATTGATGGATCTAGGGCAGAGACAGTGATTACAATTGGCTACTAATGTCTCAAAAAGAAAGAAAACCAGATGTAATTTATCTCCTGATGGAAATATTCATTACTGCCTATGAATATAGTCTTGCCAAAAGAACCAAACCTGAATATGACAGGCTTCTAGATCTTTCCTCCATTTAATAGAAAATGTAGGGATGGAGGAACAATGGGATGCAATGAGTGTAATTATGATCGTGGGAAATGCTTGGGACAAATGGCCTAGTTTCTTCAAAAATAAATTATAAGAAGAAAAAAATGGGGGAGAAATCTAGAGGTTAAGAGAGACTTAGGAGGGCGCCTAGGTGGCTCAGTGGGTTAAGCCACTGCCTTCGGCTTGGGTCATGATCTCAGGGTCCTGGGATCGAGTCCCACATCGGGCTCTCTGCTCAGCAGGGGGCCTGCTTCCCTTCCTCTCTATCTGCCTGCTTCTCTGCCTACTTGTGATCTCTGTCTGTCAAATAAATAAATAAAATCTTAAAAAAAAAAGGAGAGACTTAGGAGACATATTGATTATAATGATAGACTTCATTTAGATCTTGATTAATAATAAAAATAGGGACACCTGGATGGCTTAGTCTGTTAAGCATCTGCTCAGGTCATGACCTCTGGGTCCTGGGATTGAGCCCCACATAGGGCTCACTGCTCAGGGGAAGATCAGCTTCTCTCTCTTCCTCTGGGTAATGTGGTTGTATGTTTGCAAAGTGTTTTTATCTTTAAGAGAAACATTTAGAAGTGTACTATCTACAGATGAAATGATGTGAAGTGGGATTTGTTTCCAAATAATCTGTGAGTGAGCGGGTAGGAGAACTGAGTAGGGGGTACAAGTTGAAATGGGATTGGTCATGAATTAATTGTTGTAGTTGGCTGGTTCATGATACTATTGTATTTACTTTTTGTGATGCTACTGTATATTCTATATATTCTAAAATTTCTATCATAAGAAAAATCTAGTCACAGCCTTCAACTTTTTAAGAGAGCTAAACAAAAAATAATAATACCTTATGTTAAAACCATCGATAGAGGTGTATATAAATTGCTGTGGGAGCACAGATGTGTAGGGTGGGGTCAGGGAAGAGGCTGGAAAGTGAAGGTGAGCCTGGGCCAGTTGGGCAGTCTGAAGGGCTTTCCAGGCAAGAGAACAGCCAAGTGCAGCGTGGTGTGGGGCTGTGAAATTAAAGAGTGCTCTGAGGGAGCACCAGGTTTGGAAAGGAGCTTTGGTGTTTTGGTAGGGGGTGGTGCAGATGAGGTATGGATGAGAATTTGGATGGGGCATCTGGGTGAAATAGTTAAAAGGAAGGCTTTGCCTTTTTTTTTTTTTTTAAAGATTTTATTTATTTATTTGACAGACAGAGATTACAAGTAGGGGGGGGGAAGCAAGCTCACTGCTGAGCAGAGAGCTGGATGCGGGACTCGATTCCAGGACCCTGAGATCATGACCTGAGCTGTAGGCAGAGGCTTTAACCCAGTGAGCCTCCCAGGCGCCCCGCCTTTTAGTTTTTTTAACCTGAGTTAAAAGTTTGGATTCCTCGACAAGTTTAAATCCTTGTTCAGAGAGATTTCTAATTGGAGCGGGTAAAGTTTCATCTGAAGAAGTTATTCTGTTGATGAGGTAACAAGTTCACCCTTTTCCCCTTCCCCCTAGAATTAGCTAATAGCCAGCAACATTATTATCAGCCCTGTTTAATTTACAGTGAAATGCTTGGTAAAGAAATCTACATCCAAGAATTTTGGACTTAAACATTATAACTCATGTACTTTATCTCTATCATAATGGAGGATTTAAGTATCCTGTTAGGAATCATGCAGACATTTGCCCAGACACCTAAGGAATGTAACAAATGGTTGAAAATTTCCACCTGCCCGAGCTTATTTATGCAAGAGCAATCAAATTGATTTCTGTAGGGAATTTAATTTGCCGAAAAATGTTGATTGAAATGTACTTACTGAAATTGTAAATAGAAAGGTGGACTAATATATGCTTATTGCCTCATTTTCCTAAATCATAAAATAACTAAATGCTTTATATATGTCTAGGCTTAAATATATAACACAAAAATACAGGAATAAATTTACCTGTTGTCCCCAAAACGGTTTCCTCTTTTATATTTTTGTTAGCCTCAGAAATCTTGGCTATTAATGACGTTGACTAATTTATTCCTGAATGATATAGTCTCCAAAATGATGTGCAAATGATGAACTGATATAGCTGAGTTACTAAAGCTCTGGCAAAAGATGCAATATGATGAACTGTAATTACACAATCGAATCAGACCTGCTAAGTGCCCTTGAAAGAGAGTAGGTATGTGACTGAACCCGTCAAGGTAAATGGCTGTCTATTGTTTTAAAAATCTTGCCCCACCCTCCAAAGGGCATACATGGTCAGGGTAGAAAACAAAATACAGTTGAAGATAAAGAATAAAACATGTCCCCATGCCATATCATAAACCACTGCTTATGCTCTTTTTAAATTTTCCAGATTGCCTCTTTGTTGTTCAGTCAGCATTTAATTACCTTGATGCTATAGTAATGATATGTGTGTAATTTATTGAATCATATTTGATTCTAATAACCCCCATATTTAAAATTATAAGTCATTTGAAATGATTGGAGCAGATGTGAATGTCCCATTAGGAATACTAAGTAAATGCTAGTGAATTACTTGAAAAGAAGTTAGTTATAAGAAATCCAAGTGCCCATAGCCAATATTTATTGAGCATGTATGCCCCAGCATTGTTCCAAGTGCTTTACCTTAGCTTACTTAAACCTCACAGCAGCCCTAAGAAGTCAGTACCATTGCCATCATTTTATAGACATTTTATAGATAAATAGTTTACTTGCCTCAGGTGCCATACCTAATAAGTGGAGATCAGGTAGCTCGACCCTGGAACCCATGTTTTTAACTATTGTGAAATGGTAGAATTTCAAATGTAAAGCTATGACATTTGTTCTTATATTGTTTATTGTCTTATATTCTTGAGCTATATACTAAAGAAAATTGGAGGGAGGAGTGTTTAGGGGGGAAGGGAGGCATTTTATGTTAAGTCTCGAAACCAATTTGTGTTCCTTCCAGCACTGTATACAGTTGTTGCATTCACTACACCTTTCCAGTAATATGATTTAGAACATATTCGTCAACTTGATTGGAAAAATAATACAGCTTTAACAAAATACAGCTTTAATTTGTGTTTTTGATTTCTAGGCAGTGTGGACATACATTTCTATGCTTATTGCCACTTTTACTTCTTGTTTTAGGAACTGTTTGTGTTTGACCATTTTTTCCTTTTGATGCCTTGTTCTTGTTGATCTCTGGGTGTTATATCTTAATTTTTGCTACTTGGCTTATTATAGCTTTGAGAGTAGTGTGTGTCTCACTATAGCTGTGTTGCTGACACCTTCCCTTGTATTCCAGTTTTTGTTTTATGTACTTAATTTTGTGATATTTGGTACATTAAGACTGTTGGCTATTTTATATTCACTGTGGAGTGTAAATAATGGTATAAAAGTCCTTAATTTGTCCCATTAAACTTTTGTCTTGAATTCTACTTTGTCATATTATCTGTGATATTCTTACCCGTCTTGCTTTTTTGATTTTGTGTGTGTGTGTATTTGCCCAACACAGTATCCTACAGTTCTTGGTTTTATTTTTTTTTATTTTTTTAATTTTTTTTTTAAAAGATTTTATTTATTTATTTGACAGAGAGAGATGACAAGCAGGCAGAGAGGCAGGCAGAGAGAAAGGAGGAAGCAGGCTCCCTGCTGAGCAGAGAGCCCGATTTGGGGCTCGATCCCAGGACCCTGGGATCATGACCCGAGCAGAAGACAGCGGCTTAACCCACTGAGCCACCCAGGCGTCCCCAGTTCTTGGTTTTAAATATTTAGGAGGATGTATGGGTGAAACCAGTGCTGAGAATCCAGTAGAACTGAAAAGTGGGCTTACTGTCTGGAGATGTGCATGTACAAGTGCGTACCATGGGGTATATACTTTTTTTTGCGGGGGATGATATGTTTTTAATATTAACCTTATTGATAATGTTGTCAGGATTTGACATTACCTCTGTGATAAGGTTTTCCCGTTCAGGTGCACAAATAATTATTTTTTTCAATCTCAGTGACTTTTGGTTCATTTTTTTTTTTTTAACCAGATTGTGAAATAATTAGAGGGAAGAGGGGAAGGATATGTACATCATGCTTTCTAAACTAAAAAAGTGAGGGTATAATTTTTCTTCTAGCTTGTTTTTGTTATTCCATGATTTCCTCATCTGCAGGGTACTTACCTTGTACAGAGGTTGGGGGTCCTTGAAAAGAGTCTCCCGTGGAGAAGCCTAGTTGGTACAGTTGGGTTCTAGTGAGGGTATCACACACTGATCTTTTTAGCCCTGTAAGGGAGGAAAAGCCCACAAACACTTGCTGATTTACATGTGAGAGATATTTTTAATGAGAGCTTTTTTTATGATTCATCTCTTTTTTTAAATGTTGGATTCTTTTTAAAAATTAACATTTTATTTTTAAAAAAAGACTTTATGAAACAGAAACAACATTTGTGGTAGTGGCTAAGTAGATAAAGGTGGAAAATGGAGTGTTTCCTCAGCCTTAGAAAAGCCAAATTGTGGGCCAAAGAATGTCCATTCATAGCTCCTGCAGCCCTGCCTGGGGCAGAATGGAGGCGGGGCAGGGTCTCAGGTCACTTGGGTCTGAGTCTTGCTGCCCCTTTGTGACCTTAGGCAAGTTACTGAAATTTGTTTCCTCATTTGGAAAATGGGATTAATAATTATAGTTAAGAACTCAGTAAATGTTATTTCTCTTTATTACTAACTGAAAAATCTCACTAAGGGTCTTTCCACTTTTATCCTTCATAACCAGATGAACCACAGTCTTTCCTGATCTTTTCCTTTCCCATTTCCAAAGTCTCTACAAGAGACTTTTAGATTGAGATCTTCAAAAGACTATCTACTCTAGCCTCTTGCGCAAGAGGTGTCTCTACTTTTCATTTGTTTAAAAAAAAAAAAAAAGTTTCTTGAAGGCCTAGGCTGAGCAGGAGGGAATGAGAAGCAGTGGAAGACAAGAGGCTCAAAGTATGGTGGGGGAGTTCTATAAACAAAGTCATAACTGATGTGACAGGGGACTGTTCCAGTCTCCGGCTGAGGAGTTGGTGAAGGTGATTTTGTTTTTGTTTTTGTTTTTAAATAGGATGAGTTGCTGTTGCTGTTTTTTTAAAAAAGTTGAGGGGAGATTCACAGAACGTAAAATTATTTATTTTATTTATTTTTAATTTATTTTTAAAAAATATTTAATTTATTTATTTGACAGAGAGAGGGCATAAGCAGTGGGGAGGGGTGTGGAGGGAGAGGGAGAAGCAGAGCAAGGACCCCCATGCAGGGACTGGATCCCAGGTCCCTGGGATTATGACCTGAAGCCAAAGGCAGGTGCTTAATTGACTGAGCCACCTTTAGTGCCCCTAAAATTAATCATTTTAAAGTGAACAGTTCAGTGGCATATAGCATGTTCACAGTGTTATGTAACTGCCATCTCTGTCCAGATTTAGAACATTCTCATCACCCCAGAAGGAAACCCTGTACCCATTAAGAAGTTGCCTGTGTGATCCGGGAAAGGATGAAACTGCTCTCCCAGGCAACAGCAAGAGCAAAAGGCGTGAAGTGAAGAGCCCTGAGTTGGGGGAGAGGGTAGTTGGTTTGCAGCTTAGCATTGGTGAACCCTAGAATAATAGGCAAGGGGATGGAGTAGGAGATAGGAGGGGAGATTGGGGCTAAATCTTAGAATGGCTTAAAATATGCCATATTTTCAGAGTGTTGAACTTTGTCCTGTGTGTTCAGAAGTTGGGAATCACAGGATCAAAGGTCTTCTGGGTTGATTACTTGGTAGCTCTGTTCAGGATCTTGAAGGGGTCAAGCTTGGCTGCAGATGGCTGGTGTATGAGGCTGCTACCATAGTTAGGCAGGAATTTGTGAGGGCCAGAATCATTCTGCAAGGGACAGAGAGGAGGGCACCATGAGAGAAACTCGAATATGAGCCCCAGAGAAGTTGTGACTTGTGAAATTCACACATGGTCAACAGATTAGAGCCCCTGCCTGCTGGCCCTGAGCGAGCCCCACTGAGCCCCCGGGGCGTGCTGCAGTGTTGCGGAGGTGCAGTCCCTGGCTAGAGGTAATTGTGTTCTAGAACACCACCTGTGTCTTCTTGTATGCTAGCACGTTAGCCTTGTTTTCATGTGACTTGCTGTATAACCAGGTTGGATGTGTAGCTCAATGTTCTGATGGTGTTGCTTGCAAAAATATTTCTGAAAGTTTAACTTACGTTGCTAATAATCATAAACACAGATGTTGAGTATATATCGAATTTGTTTTCTCCAACTTTTATTATGAAAAATTGAAATAGAAAATTAGAAAGAATAGCACCGTGAACTAGGATCTGCCTGCTCAATACCTAGATTCAATATTAACATTCTGCTGCATTTTGCCCTATATATGTATATGTATATAAAGATAGAAAATAGACATGCATTTTTCATTGAGCCTTTTGAAAAGAGTTGTAGACATTATATTTTACTTTTTAATACTGTAGCATCCATCACTTAAGAATAAGACATCCTACTTATCTATAATATAATAGTGATATTTTGAACGGTAGGTTTTATTTATAGATAGGAAACTTAGGCACTATATGACTTATGAGGTTGAAGCAAAATTGGAAGATATAATGTTTTCCAATTCCTTAGACTCCTTTATCCTACATTGTACATGATAATACTTTGTCTCAAATTTTAGTAATATTAATGCATTATTTTGATCATTTTTGTCACATTCCTGAAATGCTCCTGCTAATGGTTAGTATTCTTTTAAAATGATTCACTTAAAAAACACTGAAATATTGATATATTTATTTAGAAGGAAACTAGATGAAGGATAGAAAGAAAAGAGAGTTTTAGTGGCCCTCTGGGATGTAGAAATTATCTCTTAAAGATGAGCATCTCTAGGGAAGGAGGAGTAATAAAAGGGAGGGGACAGGTGGGAAGAGGAGGTTGGTGTGCAAGCACAAGGCTGCAGGCAGGGTGTGAGTACTGGTGCTCTGCCTGTCTGGTCTCTAGATTGATCCAGGGATCAGGGCATTGGTGCTGGCTCCTCCTATTGAACCTTTTCTTACTTTTCTTGTCTTTTTTTTTTTTAAAGATTTTTATTTATTTATTTGACAGAGAGAGAGAGATCACAAGTAGGCAGAGAGGCAGGAAGAGAGAGAGGGGGAAACAGGCTCCCTGCGGAGCAGAGAGCCTGATGTGGGCTCAATCCCAGGACCATGGGATCATGACCTAAGCTGAAGGCAGAGGCTTAACCCACTGAGCCACCCAGGCGCCCTTTTCTTACTTTTCTTTAGTTGGGATTCTTTTATTACTCTTATTTCTCTCTCCATTCTTCAGGCTCCACTGCTATATCTGTCCCTGCTTGCAGGCTGATCCTGAATGATCTGAAACCTTAGGAGGACCTGTCAGTAGACTGTCCTTGTCTCAGGGAGGTATCTATACCGCATGCATTGAATAGATTATACTGACTAAAATGTCAATTTCAGTATTCTGCCACTATGTAAATACTTTCCTGTTTGTGGAATGATTCTTTTTCTTTTCTTTTTTTTTTTTTTAAAGATTTTTTAATTTATTGGACAGAGAAAGACACAGAGAGGGAACACAAGCAGGGAGAGGGAGAAGCCGACTCCCTGCCCAGCAGGGAGCCTGATGCAGGGCTCCATCCCAGGACCCTGGGATCATGACCTGAGCAGAATGAGCTTAATGACTGAGCCACCCATGTGCCCCAGATTTTTTTTTTTAAATTCCCTTTATAGGGAATGATAATTTGTTGAAATTCTTAATTAAATAATTATTAAGTCATTAGAATTGAAGAATGCACATTTTTAAAAAATCATATATTCTTTAAGTATTTACTGTATCCCAGACCCTGCATTGCCTATGGAATGTAAACACAAAATTCATAATCATATTCAAGATTATTTGGAGTTTTTCTTCAGTTCCTTTTCTCTAAGCTTAACTATCACCTGGAATGATATTTTTTAAGAACATAATACCATTTTTGGGTGGACAGTAGCTTATTGAAATACTTAAATTCTTGTATGAACATGTAAATTACTAATGTGTCCAATATTTTATTTGACTACTAAATAAATATTCTAGTTCAGAATATTAGTTATATGGCCATTTATTTTTTTGTATTTCTTGTAGCTTTGGGTTTTTTTATTGGTCTATTTCATAAGAATTTTTATAAAAATCAGTGCTTTTCTTTGACAAATTATGATTTTACTTTTCCTTATGTAAATAAAAAATGTCATGCAATTTTAGAAGCATCTTCCATTTTAGTGTCCACACCATTTAAGTAGAGATATTCTTAGGCAAAAGATCGGGAATAATAAGATGTCAGAAAATCTTGGTTTGAGTCCAGGCACTGTTATTGAAAAACTCTGTGACCTTGGGCAAATTAGTTTTTTTTTTTTTAAGATTTTATTTGTCAGAGAGAGAGAGAGCACCCACGCAGGAGAGAGCACAAGCAGGGGGAGTGGCAGGCAAAGGGAGAAGCAGGCTCCCCCTGGGATCACGACCTGAGCCACCCATGCATTCCCTTGGGCAAATTACTTTTAAGTTTCAATTCTTTCTCTTGTTAGATGGGGATAATTTTACTTGCCTTTCTACCCTACCAGAGATTTTAAGTACTAAAAAAGAATGAAAACCTTTTGGAAGCTGTAGAACAATATAAATGGAAATGTAAGCAGTGGTTATTATTTGTCAGTTAAAATATTACATTAGTATTTGTTAGGTGTCCCTAAAGTTGTACTGAGCCAATTCTGAAAATACAGAAGATGTTGCTCACTTCTTGATGAGATGAAGAGTCATCTTTATTATTTATTTGTAGAATGGAAAGATCTGAATTCTAATTTGAATCGCTTTTCCTATTTATTGCATGAGTGGAGAATAAGAAGAGTACAACTTTTGTTTTGTACAAAGGAGTTTTGAGTTGGTTAGCTGAATAACACACTTGACAGGGAAAAATCTTTGTAAGTTTACAAAATGCCTATTTTTCCGCACTGAACTTTCATTGTAGAGCAGCACAATGAATGAGAACCTTGCAAGCTGTAGAAAACATGACACTTGTGCATTTGATAAGAGGTTAAGCTATGTCTGGTATTTTATATTCATGGCTGTTAGGAGCTTCTCATTCTGTGGTGTCATTCACAGCTATCAATGTGTTCTTTCTACTGGTTAGTATCAATAGGGAGAATCCTGGCTTATTTTGCTGGAAACCAGTCTTTGGAATTCTGTTGAGAGACACTCTACTTGTATATATTTGCCACTGTGTAAGTTACAATTACTCTGAGACTTAAAGTTTAAGCAAAAATCAGTTCTACCAATATTTAACAGACTTTTTTTTTTTTTTTTTTGGTCTTAACACTTTTATTGCCTGTACTCATTTTCCTGTGACTCCTAAGGACAGTTACCCAGCCTCTTGCAGACTGCCCCACCTTGGGTCCACTGTCAACCTCCTGGCAGGCTGCAGGCAATTTTTAGCTCAAGAGCAGCTGAGATTTAGAAAGACTTCTTTTCCTTGGCAAGGAGGGTGAATTTTCTGAAGGCTAACAAACATATTTATGATCTGTTACATTGTACTTGCATTCAACACATATTTATTTATTTAGCTCCTACTGTATGCCAGGTTCTTTTCTTTTTCCTTCCTTCCCTTCTTGCTTGCCTGCCTGCCTCTCTTCCTTCTTCTTCTTCTTCTTCCTCTTTCTTTTCTTCCTTTCTTTCTCCCCTCTTCTTTTTTCTCCTCTTTTCCCCTTCCTCCTCTGTCACTAGATTTTTGTGTTGGGGATGGGAACGGTCTTATACCAAAATCAGTTAGCTGACTCTAGCCTGATCCTTAGTTATATCCTTAGTCCTAGGTTGTTTTTTTTTTTTTTTTTTTTAAGATTTTATTTATTTATTTGACAGAGAGAGAGATCACAAGTAGGCAGGGAGGCAGGCAGAGAGAGAGGGGGAAGCAGGCTCCCCGCCCAGCAGAGAGCCCGATGTGGGGCTCCATCCCAGGACCCTG
Organism: Mustela erminea; assembly: GCF_009829155.1. Classification (NCBI taxonomy): domain Eukaryota; kingdom Metazoa; phylum Chordata; class Mammalia; order Carnivora; family Mustelidae; genus Mustela; species Mustela erminea. The sequence continues at coordinate 34,755,585 of NC_045618.1, read as the reverse complement.
AGATCATGACCTGAGCTGAAGGCAGAGGCCCAACCACTGAGCCACCCAGGCACCCCCTTAGTCCTAGTTTTTAATGAACTTTTGTGGAATAATCAGTATATGAGCTGGTTTTCCTTTTCTTTCTTTCTTTCTTTTTTGTTTTTTAAGAGATTTATTTATTTATTTATTTGACAGAGAGATAAGAGATCGCAAGTAGGCAGGGAGGCAGACAAAGAGAGGGGGGGAAGCAGGCTCTCTGCTGAGCAGAGAGCCCGATGCAGGGCTTGTTCTCCGGACCCCCAGATCATGACCTGAGCTGAAGCCTTAACCCACTGAGCCACCCAGGCGCCCCTGGTTTTTCTTTTGGCTCGTTTACCTCCTCTAATCTTTATATCTAGAATGAAACTGGAGTTTTGTGTTGTAGAAATTGCCACTGGATTCAGAGTTCTTTGCTTCTCATTTCCCCAGGCATTCACTATGATTTGTCACTTAAGTGGCACTAACCTTTATTTCCATTTTTATGGTTCTTTATTTCCTAAATTTCAACCTCTTGTTGGAGTAGAACATTGGCCCCCCAAAAGGTGACAGTTTTGCAAAAACATCTTTCTGTTTTTAAACCAGGAGAAAATTCAGTTCTTTTTTTTTTTATTTAACCAATTTAAAAATCTGTATTATTTTATTTTCTCTCCAAGTTTTAAAATAACCTTCACTTTATTTCTTTAATGCATTTAAATAATTGATTTGTAGCATTTTAGAATTGGAAAGGACCCTAAAGGTTTTCTGGTCCAGTGGCAAAATTCCCTTCTAGCTTTTCAGGCACAACCCACGGTTGGAAGTACATTTTCTACTGTGGTACAGAGATGTGGTAGACAGAATTCTAAAAATGACTACCTGTGAACCCCCTCCCCCAACCCAGGACTTTGGCTATGATGAGATAATATGCCTATGATTATGTTGCTACACGGCAAAAGAGATATTGCAGATGTAATTTAAGGTTGAAATCACTTGACTTTGAGGTAGCCAATAAAGGAGATTATCCAAGTGGACCTATTATAATCACATGAACCCTTTAAAAACAGATTTTTCCCTGACAGCAGAACTGAAAGAGAGGTTTAAAGGACAAGAGAGGTTTGTTATGTCGTTGCTGGCTTGAGGGTGTATGGGCTGTGGGAGAAGGAATGCCAGTGGCCTTCAGGAACTGGGGGAAAGAGGCTCTGGTGTGACAGCCAGCAAGAAAATGGGTGCCTCAGTCCTGCAGCGGTAGGGAGCCGAATTCCACCAAAAACTTGAATGAGCCTCGGGAAGCAAATTCATCCCCAGGTAGGAGCCCAGACTGGCCGGCCTGGCTGGCACCTTGATTTGTGAGACCCTAAACAAGGAATCTAGTCGGTCCCACTTAGACTTCTAACCTACACAAACGTGAAGTGATAAATAAGTGTTGTTTTAAAGCCTCTTAAGTTTGTGGTGTATTTTTACACAGTAGTAGAAGACTACTATGCAAGATCATTTTGCAACCATATGAAGAAGTTGTGTGGAAGAGATGGAATTCTTGTAAGAGAAAAAATCAGAATAAAAAAATATAGTTACAGCCTGATAATAATGATATAAAACATTCACTTGGGAAGAGACCAGCAGGGGATATGCAAAGATGATCGTTATGAATTTTGACATTTTTATTTTCCATTTTTTGTCATGTTACTTTTTGTAATTAAAATAGTTTTATCTTATTAGAATTTATAATAAATCTATGTAAAACTAGGAGCTTAATTTTATTTGGGAATTTATTACTGGAACATGCAAATTCATGGGCCTGAAAGACTTACTGGCAAGTGTTACATGTGAAAAAGTTCTGAATGTTCCTCCTAATTTTGCTTAATTATCAAATACCACGAAGCTCATTGGTAGCAAGACCCCTTGTTATTTCCTGACATTTACCATATCACTCATCTCTTGAGGAAATAGCTTTTGGTGGCCCCTCTTGTATTGATGAGGAGAATGCACAGGCCAGCATGTTTTTTAAAGAGTTTCTGAGTAGAGGTCTAGGAATGGCCCCTGGAAAGATTTAAAGCTGTCATGTATGGCCTTTAAGATAAAGATGTGAAAGGACTCCCCCTTATTATTACTCATCTTCAAGCCACTTTAAGTCCTTCGGCCTTATTAAAGTTAAAGCGTTATTTAATGCAAGGAGTCCTGTAAGTTAAACTCTTATTTATGTCAGAGTGTTTTCTAGATACACACTGAGCAAGTAGAACAGCAGTTTTCTTAATTGCCTAGATCTAATTACATTCCTGCTGTGCAACTATTCTGAGGGCGTGGGAAAGATGAGTCACAAAAGAGGAAGGAACTCCACTTAGGACCCAGAATAAAGATTTTTGGGTGTGGTGTGTTTGGGTGTACTCCCCAAGACAAATGAAGTGTCTCATTTAACACAATGAAGCTCTCCTGGAGAGTTTTTGTTGTTTTTGGGTCTGACCTGTAAGATAAAACTTCCTGTGTCTGCTCCTGACTGCTGAGCAGGGTGATCCTTCACAAAAAGGATAACAGGGGAAGGAATGCTGTTGCCTCACGAAGGTGAAACTGTATCCTCTTAAGTTTTTCTTAAATCACACTGGTTTCTTAAAACTAGCATTGCTAACCACATGGGATTCTATTGCTTTTCATTGTTCCGGGGTGATACCATTGATTCAATTAAATGGCAATGACTGGAAAAAAAGATGAAAATGATAACATTTCAATTTGAAGCGTGAATACACATGTTTAACAATGGTAAACCACTTTAATTTTTTATTTTTTAAAGATTTTATTTATTTGTTTGAGAGAGACAGAGAGTGTGAGCAAGGGGGAAGGGCAGAGGGAGAAGAAGCAGCAATTTCCCCGCTGAGCAGGGAGCCCAGCAGACCTGACAATGCAGTTCCTGATGTCACAGGCTCGTCCCAGGACCTTGAGATCGTGACCTGAGCTGAAGGCAGAGGCTTAACTGACTGAGCCAACCAGGCACCCCTGTAAACCACTTTTAAACACCAGGCCAACTTGGTAAAGGACAGTTCTAGAAACTTCCTGGAATGCCTGATTTTTCCACCTTCATAATTTCAAAATATTTAAGTGGTCCGATTATATGCTTGTCGGTGACCCTTTCTGCTGAGTTTCCCCATCCTTGTTTGGTATCATCATTCTAAACAGGCTAAGCAGACCTCGTGGTTCTTTGAGGGGACACAGATGGTAAGATGAGTAGGGTGTAAGTGTCATGGCTTAGTACAGGACAGACCTTGGGGATGTGGGAATCAGGGTGCTGTTTTCTGCTAAGTGCAGTTCCTGCTGGACTGGAGGTCAAATTAAAACAACAGGCTCTTGCCTCATATTTTTGGCTCATCTTCGACCTCTAAGAATGAGTCTTTCCTTAAATTGGTACCCTAAACAATTTCTCCCCAAACCCTAGTCCTGGCTTTGCCCATTGATGCATCATGGGAGTAGCAAGTTATCCTATCTTATTTTCTTTTCTCTGGAGGAGAAACTCTTCTCTTTGCTCAGAGAATCTGCACTGAGGTTCTTGTATATATGGTTTTTGTATATATGACTTGGTTGGTTCTTGTATATGTGATAGCTCTGCCAACGCTATCACAGATTTATACTTTAATTTAAGAGCGTATTCAGCTGACAAAGATTTGCAAAATTTTTTAACGCAGCTCAAGTAGTTTGGTTTATATATATCATTTTAGCAATGCAAGTATTGTGAAAACAGTTTAGATCAGTAAGTATTTAATGACCGACTGCTAGCTTTTCTAATACATTGTTTAGGTTTGTCTCTTTTTTAATTGTCAAGGCTATACTCTGAGTTGTTGTGCTTGCTTTTTAAATGAATACACTCTGTTTCTGTAATTTATTACAGAACCTTTCTGTGGTGTGTTTCACATCTGTAACTGGCACTGGACTGAGAGGTGGAATTGGGAGGTGCATTGCCATTGTCGCGAAATGGGAAGAGGAGTAGATGTGAGACGTAGTTCTGAGACAGAATTTTGAAGGTTGGGAGAGAAACAACACGATTGATTGATTGTTCTTCTAAGAAACAAATAAGAATCATCCTGGGGCTTAGATGTGCATTACACACCAAATTCTAGAGTATTAATTTAGTTTAACTGCTGACACAATTATTTTTCGTATTGATTTTAACAACATGTTAATGTTTTTGGTTAAATTATATAAGTTAGCAGGAATCTATCATCAATGGACTTTTGAATGTTTAATATGTAGCCCCTTGAAAGTTGGTATACATCTTACATATCTATAAAGTTTGCATTTTTAGAATCACTTGAATAGCCTTTAAAGCAAAATTAGTTTATTGGCAAATATAGACCATATTATCTTTACCTTAATTCATCTCCTTATAGCAGTGGTTCTCAACTGCAGGCAGTTTTGTTTTCTTGGGCACATTTGGCAAAATCTGGGTTGGTTGTCGCAACTTGGGGGGTACTACTGATGTCTAGTGGGTAGATGCCAGGGAGTCTGCTAAACATTGTATAATGTGGAGGATAGCCCCTCCACAACAGAAACTTCTGAGGTTCCGAATGTCAGTAGTGCCAAGTCATAACAAAGTATAATTTATGTCATCCTTTGCATTTTCCATTATTCCGCCATCTTAGGTGAAGCGGATTTTTTAAAAAAGTGCTCTTACAATATTTGATAGATTGATTAGAAAAAGGGCCCCGTTCTCTACTTCTCCTTGTATCCACATTCTGCAATGTGGCGGTTTTCCTGTCTCTTGATTCTAGGTTGTGCTTTACTTTGGACAATAGAAAGTGTTGGAAATGATGTTAAGCCTGCTGTCAAAAGATCTTTCGTGCTTCTGTTCTCTCTTATGAACAAGCCCATGCCGGACTGCTAGTTAGCAGTTGCTCTGTTACCCCGACAGCAGGCCAATCACCAGACCTGGGAAAGATGCCATCCTAGACCACCCAGCCCCCAGCCAGCCAACGTGGGAAGTTGGTAGTAGATGCATGTATAGTCCTGAGATCCCTCAGTATGGCCCAGCACAGCGCAACTGCCCAGGTGACCTGTAGCCTTGTGAGCAATAACAAATGGAGCTGTTTTAAATCACTGTATTTTGGTTTTGCAGCAAGAGAAAACTGATACTTTATGATAGAGTAATGCTTTTGTGGGGGAATGGACATACTTGCTTTTTTGTCTAATTATTACTAATCCCAGGCAGAGGGCTTGTTAAAAAAGCCTTGATATGGGCTTGTATTTGTTGTCTTCATGTTTTAAAAACAGGAAAGCCATTACGATTGGAGTCAGGTGAGCAAAAGGGAGAAAGTGGAAAGAGATTAAATCAGTGATCTCTTGGTATCTGGATCATGTTTGGGTAATGGTTTCCGAATGTATTTGGATTCCAGTCTGAAGAATTCAGCAGGGCAGGGTTTTTTTGTTTGCTTGCTTATCCGCAGAACATCCGTATGTTGGGTTTTTTTGCTGCCTAATTATCACTTTTAGGTTCAATATTTGTGGTGAGAATATAAACTACTAAGGGGTTTTAAACGTGATCTGACTTGTTTTAAAAATGATTCTGACTCTTGTGTGGAGAATAACTGTGGGGAGCAGGGGACAAGGGTGGAACTGAGGAGACCAATTAGTAGATTATCGTAATCCAGTCCAGGATGCAGATAGACACTAGAAAAAATGTAATCTGTAATAGGTCCCATTGCCATTGATTAATCTAAATTAATTTTTTACTAGGCTATTTTTAAAACTTTTTTGCATCTTCTACATACTGTCACTTGAGAAATAATGCAATTAAAAAATTATTCTATTAGAATAATGTACTCCTTGGTCTTTTTAAAAACTCATCTTTCCCCAGCACATTAATGACAAGTTCAGGAGGTGTGTGAGAAGGGAAGGCTAAATTGCATTGTGAGGCTCTGTTATTATCTGTATTATTGGAAAAGCTTAATCAAATTATTTATTTGTAGTAGCTGGCCTCTAAATGTGGCTTGGTTCTCTGTTTAAGGACTGTGGACTGTGGCTTTTTTTTTCTCTTTTTTTTTAAAGTAAAAGGCTGTGATTGAGGTACAAAAGATATTCTTTTAAAAGATCCAGACATCTTCTATATAACAAAATTATTATATTTCATAAATACATATAAGCAAATAGACTAACAGGTGTTTTTAAATATAGAAGAAATATAAAAACTGAATAAAACTTACTAGAAGGACTCTAACATAAAATTTAAGATTTTGACCTCAAGAAAAACACCATTTTTCTTCTCTAATGTAGACATTTATAAGACTCCGTATGAAACATCTCACTCTTCTTAATCTGTTCACGATACAAGAGTGGTTCTCAAATAGGCTACTGCTAGCATTCAAAAGGGACAACCTTCCAAGACATTGTGCCTCAGACACTTAGGAGACCACCAATTCAAATTAGTCTGCCGACTCTGAAGAGTAATGATTTTAAATCACCACAACTATTCTGGATCTCAGATCTGCTCATTATAAAACATTTTCCACATCCTTGAAATTCAGAGAAAGAAAATAATGTCTGTGAGACAATTGTGAGATACCTCTCACAATACCTAAGAGTATCACTCATCAGCATTTGGTAACCGGTGAGCTGAAACTCTTGTGACACACAGTGCCTAGCCCTGCCATTAGCAAAGTTCGTGTGCTCTGTCACCATCAGCCAAAAGCTTACAAGCGGAAGCATTTGTTAACTACAATTAGAATAATCACCCCAAGGGGCACCTGGGTGACTCAGTTGAGCATCAGACTCTTGATTTTGGCTCAGGTCCTGATCTAAGTCCCAAGTTGGGCTCCACACTCAGAGCAGAGTCTGCTTGAAATTCTCTTCCTCTCCCTCTCCCCCTGCTTGAATATGCATGCGCTCTCTCTTTCAATAAATAAAAGAATAATCACCTCATTTTAAGTAAGTACAGTCCCTCTGTTAAGATGATAATAAAGATAATTAAGATAAAGATAATAAAGCAGACTAATAAAGATATTGACAATGAAGATATTGAAGCTCCATTTCTCAAGTGCAGAAAATATTATTTGAAGACCTTTGATTATGTTGGCATTCTTTTTTTTTTTTTAAGATTTTGTTTATTTATTTGACAGATAAAGATCACAAGTAAGCAGAGAGGCAGGCAGAGAAAAAGAGAGGAGGAAGCAGGCTCCCTGCTGAGCAGACAGCCTGATGTGAGGCTCAATCCCAGGACCCTGGGATCATGACCTGAGCTGAAGGCAGAGGCTTTAACCCACTGAGCCACCCAGGCGCCCCTATGTTGGCATTCTATTAAAATCAGTACAAAATATTTTAATTCCAGTTGTATAATAAAATATAATTTTTAGAATAATTCACTATAAGAATTTGACAATAAAAACAAAATACTTAAAATATGCTACCAAATATGGAAACTACTTATTACTTCATGCCATATTTAAATTATTCTTCTTAGACAGCTGTTTAATGGAATGATATAAAATAGAATGTGAAACACTCAAAATTGCTTTTAATAGTTGTTAAATATTTTTAAAACATGAAAATTAACTAATTTAGAAATTTGGCAATTTCTTTCAAACCCCAAAGCAGAGGTGTTTCCCATAAAGGTATCTCTCAGTACAATATTAGTATTATGATCCACCCAACATTAAATTTTAAAATCAATTTAGAATACCTGAAATAACAAAGATAGTAAAACTAAAGCATTTGTTATTTACTCCTTTTAAAAATTTTTGTTTTCTCTGATCATGGAAAATTATAAATCTTTAGAAATTATCATTTAGACTTTTCAAGATGTCCAAAATATATTTATTATGTGCAAAAAGCAAGTTGGAGGATGGTCCATTAGTATAATCTCTGTTTGATTAGTGGATTTTTTTTTTTGAAGGTTTTATTTATTTATTTGTCAGAGAGAGAGAGGAAGCACAAGCAGGGGAAGTGGCAAGCAGATTCAAAGATGCTGAGTTACACCTCAAGTTCACTGTGGTGTTAAGTGTCATCTTATTAATGTATACAAGGAGAACTAAATAGCTGACCAGTGGACTGACTACTTCCATCCAGTCTCTCCCTAATCAGGAAGCAAGTTTATCCCTGCAAATATTCAAGCCATGGTGTTTTGATGACTAGAAGGAGTGCTAAGATTGATTAATCCATATTCGCCATGGGAATAGCCACATCCACACCAGGTTTTTACTATTCCTGGACTCAATGATTCCCTGAGGTCTTGCTTCTGTTAATCTGAGATATATTTTAAAATTTAATTTCCTTTAATATAACAAGGGAAGCAATTAATTTCTGGATTTTCTACACATAATGGGCTTGTGGGGAAGAAAATAACTACTTTGCAGTTATAGGATGTACTAACAACCCTCTATCTCTCTCTGCCTGCCTCTCTGTCTACTTGTGATCTCTCTTTGTCAAATAAATAAAATCTTTAAAAAAAAAAAAAGTAAAACTACCAGGGCCACCTGGGTGGCTCAGTCATTTAAGCATCTGCGTTGGGCTCAGGTCATGATCCCAGGGTCCTGGCATTGAGTCCCACAGCAGGTTCTCTGCTCAGCGGGGAGTCTGATTCTCCCTTTCCCACTATGCCTGCTGTGTTCCCTCTCTGTCAAATAAATAAATAAAATAAAAGTTAAACTGTCAGTTATTTTATCAGCAAAAATGAGTTTATTTGAGGATAGTGGAGAATTACAATTTAGGGTAAGCAAACTGTTGCAAAACCACAGGGAAGTCCTAATAACCGAGGAGAGGAACACTTTCATAAAGGAAAGGGTTGGGGGCAGTTAGAAGGGCCGTTATAAACAAAAAGTCCATTGGAGTAAAGTGGAGTTTGGTGTATGGTGGCTGTTCATGAGTTGTGACTCTCACTGGCTGGCTGGGACCTGAGGAAAACTTCTCCCTCCTGTTGAGGTAGTAAAGTAGTAGCTAATAGTACTGATGTGCAAGTGTGTCTTTTGCTGTTGGGTCTGCAGTTTGAGGAGCGGTAGAGCCTGAGAGCTTCCCTTCAGACTTCCTGACTCTGTTTTAGTGAGCTTTCTCTTTATTAATTTTCACCAAATAAGTCTATCAAATAAAGATTTTAATCTGAGAAATGTATTGCAAACTCGTTGCCTGGTTTGGACTTTCCAGATTTTATTTTTTGGCTTGGTGTAAATGAATAGAGGAAAAAGCCATTTGGGGCCAAAATTTACCATATATACTTGGGAATACTTACTATATAAAAAAAAGAGGGGCACCTGGGTGGCTCAGTGGGTTAAGCCGCTGCCTTCGGCTCAGGTCATGATCTCGGGGTCCTGGGATCGAGTCCCACATCGGGCTCTCTGCTCAGAGGGAGCCTGCTTCCCTCTCTCTCTCTCTGCCTGCCTCTCTGTCTACTTGTGATTTCTCTCTGTCAAATGGTAAATAAAATCTTTAAAAAAAAAAAAAAAGAATGTAATCTGTAAAAGGGTCAAACTCTTCAAGGCAATTGTAGGTACACCTTGGTTTAAAAGAGTGCAGTATCCCTACTTACCAAAGAAACCACGAAGCACACCTGTTAGCAGGTTATTGTTAGCTCTAGGAATTCATTTACCACAGGTTTCCTTGAAAAATGAAACTCCCTAGTACAGTATAAAACACTTAGTTTCAGACACATTTCAGTTGCATAGTTGTTACAAAAAACAAACCACACACATTAAAGATTTTAAAAATTTGAGTTGGAAGTATTAATTAAGACTGTCATATATTAGGTTTCTGTGTCCTTAAAGATTCCCCTCTTGGAAGGACACAACTTTTTCTGAGTGTATGTGTATTTTCTATCAGCTACCCTGACCTAAGAAGCAATACAAAGCCAAATATTTGTAAATATTATCTATATGGTCACCTTCTATCTGAAGTAGTTAGGTTTAGAAAGAATTCTCTAATTTCAGTATTTGTTAATTTCAGTGTCTTTAGTCACTCAACAGATACTTAATTGCCTACTTAATGCAGAGAAGTGACTAGGTTGTGAGGACACAGTGCTCTTGAGGAACATGTAGACAGACGAATGGGGGAGACCTTATTACAATGCTCACACACTTACATATCAAGCTACCACTCTACGTGATAAGCTCTATGAAGGAGAGGTATTCCAGAATACATAACAAAGAAGGCCTGACTTGGCCTGGGAAGTCAGAGAAAGTTTCTCTGAAAAAGCTGAGCTTTTCAGAGAAAACCTAAAAAACCAGGTTATTGTTAAGTAGCATAGGGGAAGGGAAGGGTGTTCTCAGGTACGTTGTGAGAGTACTCGGTACTTCTGAAGAACTCCCTCTGAAAAGAGATTGGAGGGCTGGAGAGAGAATATCCAACTTCAGTAATTATACTTCAGAGGTCAACAGGGGCCAGACCATGAAGAATATTTGAGATCATGTTAAGGACTTTGATCTTGAGAGCAACAGGAAGTTTTTAAGAAGTCTTAAGTACAGTAAGTTTATATTATGAAAGTAGACCTGTTCGAATTCTTTAGTACTTACTCTTTCTAACCACAGCTGAGCACCTTGGTGGTGATAGAAGTAGTTGTTGTAGTAGTTGTAGTTGTAGTAGTAGTAGTAGTAGTAGTAGTAGTAGTAGTAGTGGTAGTAATACTTAACTGCCACTTATCTTGCACTTACTCTGTTTCAGTACTTCGGAGCAACCCAAGGCATAAATATATTAACTCTATTTTTCTAACTAGTGAGGTGGTTGATCTTTTACAGATGAGCATGCTGAAGTTCAGAAGGTTTAAGTAATTTGACCAAGGTCGTTAGCAAATAAGTGATCAAGCTAGGAACTCAGTCCAGGGTTTTCTGATGCCAAATCCCTGTTGGCTGATAGGAATTCACTCAAAAATTGTTCACTGTACACTTTCTGGCCAAACGGTACACTCAGACAGGTTTTTAGTGTTTTTAATAATGATTAATTAATGCTTCTTTTCCTTCGATTTTTCACACTTATTTGCAAAGAAAAAAAGCTTTTAGTTGCCAGCAGAGGGAGCCAGAAAGGTTGATACTTTAATAAAGATTTGGAATTCTCCAAGTTAGGAATATTCACTCATAAGCAATTCTGTTGAATTCCTATTAAGAATAATTGTTTATATGAAATATGTATATAATATGTTCTCATTTTGATTTTAAAAGTAAATGTGTATCGTGTATTGAGAAGTATGAAGAGATGTAAGAAAATATAGTTACTGTTATCTCTTAGCAGTGGTTTTGCTAGGTTATCGTTTCTTATTTTCCACCTTTTTGGGGGGCATACATATTAGTTATCTAGTTTTTCTACAATGAATGTGTATTATGTAGCAAGAAATAACTCTTATTTGTGGTTTATTTGAGCAGTGTAGGGGCTATAAATGGTTTTTAAAGTGTTCTTTTTTAGTCTAAGATGCATCACTCATTTTAATGCATTATTAATTTACCTGGGAAATCTTTTTCTTATTGACAAGGTAAATTTAGGCCATTACTTATCTGAATCTTTAAAATTCTGAATTACTATAGCCTAAATTTAAGAAAATGTACCAAGTAAAAATAAAAAATGTATTGTTTTAGACTCCTGGTTGTCACACTAATAAGAATATTATAGAGTTTAAAAGAAAACAATTCATCATCAATGATATTTAATAGAATTCAGATTTAGAACTGAGTTTATGGTATCAGCTTTCTCTTGCATCTATCTTATAGAATTAGTAAAAAGTGTAAAACCCAGTTATCACTTCAGTGGAATGATTACTAAATAATATGTTCCTTTAATTGAAGTTTAAAATTAGTTAGTCTTGGAATTTGAATTTTAGCTCTGCCACTTAATAGTTATTTAATGTTGGCAAGTTACTGAACCTCCCTAGGTTTCTTTTGCTTTATATGGGAAATGAAGATGGTAGTAAAATTCTTTTTTTATTATAGTTGAGGACTATGTGAAGTGTTTATTATTAACAATGAGTGTTAATTTATCAGGTTTGCAACTTTAGTTTTATTTTTGCCACAGCCTTACTTCCAGCAACTAAACTGAATTGCTTTATCCTCTATAGAAGCCATATTTACCCATACCATATTTACCCATATGATGTCATAGAAACATCGATCCATCATGAACTGTACTCACCTACAACTGCAGGTGTCTCATACTATAGTCACCTACCAAAATAATAGCCATGCATCTCATATTTCTTTTTCTCTTACCCTTTTGTTTCATTCAATTTCTGTACTAACCAGCTTTCCTGCACAAACAACCCACAAATTTTGGTGGTTTATAACAATATTACATTACACGTAGCCTTTGAGCTACCTGTACAGAGCGGTTCGCTCCCCTCCTCACGTTTTCATTCAGAGACCCAGACTGAAGGAGCAGCCTCTGTCTGGATCTGCCATTTGCATGGTAGTGAGAACTCAGAGGGCTGGCTGCAACCAGCCCGTGATGGTCGTTGTGATTTAAGTGATGGCTCTTAAAGCCTTTGCTCAGGTGTGCAGTGCGTCATGACTGCCAAAGCATGTTACGTGACTGGGCTCTGAGCAGGGAGGCATAGGGACAGATACTCTTCCCACTGGAAGTGAAAACAAGTTCAAAATCAGGCAGGAGTGTGGAAGCCTCTTCCAAGGATGGGGTTGGTAAAAAGTGAACAATAATGTCACCTACCATGATTTGTCTTCTTCATCACAAATGCCAACTGTCTTCTCTTCTGCTTACAAAATATATTTTTCTCTTTGTCATGGGAAATACCTCAAGAATTCTTTCACTCACGTTACTCTTGAAGTCTAGAACCTCATTAGAATTTGTATGTCTTTTATGTATATAGATTTCCTTGATCCAGAAACCAGTTATCTTCTACTCTCTATCTTTCCAACATAACAGTGATGGAACAGTGTTGGGACATTGACAATAAACATTTCTGTAAAGAAGTGGGAAGGAGGGAGACACCCAGCAGTCACTGGGTCCCTGACATTTAATTGTAAAAGTCCTGTTGGGTAAATATAATGAGGACTCCTTTTCTTGGCAGTAGGGGATGCTCCTTGATTTTGCGCTGGTTATGCTCCTGTGTATAGCTCCCTAGTCCATTGTTTTCCATGGCTCTCGACCATGCCCTTTGTAGGTGTTTCCTTTAATATATCATCCTTCTCTGTATTTGAATAGAGTATTGAAGGGTATGCTCTTGTTGGCTGGAGAATGAGGTAAGGGTTGAACAGCTTTTCCTGGCCTGCTTCTTGCCTATAGAAACCTGGAGACCCAAATAGGATCTAGAAGAGTAACAGACTCAGCCCAGGCTGGGTTGTTTTAGAAGCTGCTTTATGTCTTTTATTTTATTTATTTATTTATTTATTTTAACTATTTGGTTGAGTCAGACCCATGTGCTAATTACTATATCTTTGATTCTTTGGCATATAACTTATTCTCTAGACTTCAATACAGCTATCTTGAGCTTATTGGGCTTCTGTGGGACCACATCCTTAGTCTCTTCCTGTGGGGAGTCCTCTTCCAAGCCATTTTGTTTCATTGAAAGGGTTTACTGGGTGAAAGGAAAACACTTGTTTCCTTTCCTCACTATTCACTGAATGGTTCTTTTGTACTTCAAGTGTGTATGTTTTTTCCACACCAAGCAATTCCCCAATTCTCTGTGAGAATCAACCTGGTGTTCTGTAGTTTAACTTAATCTTAATACTGACTACCTAGAGTTAACTCAGACCCCACAGGTTAAGGGCTCAGCCCTACAAGACTGTCCCCCTCAAACTTCGGACACCAATCACAAGTCCAGTCTTTTCACCAAGTTACTTCATTTTTTACATGTTAAACAGTTTCATTTACCACTACATGATGTGGTTTGCCATTTTGCCAACCTCCAATAACTGTTCCTTGCTATCCATCACCCAGCTTTGAAGCCCACATCACATATTTTTATTATTTTTGGTCGTGGTAGGTTGTTAAGGTTATACCCTGCTTCTGGTGGCAATGTCTGCAGGGTTCAGCTTTGTTGCAGTAATTACAACTGTGGTTTTTCAAAATAACAAATTTACATTTCCTACTATATGTTGTAGACTGTGGGTCAGCTCTGTAGAAGCAGCCTGTGGCTCCCCTCCAGAACCAAGGCTAAAGGAAAAGCCCTTATATGAGCTATTATAGCTATTATGCTAGTCTCTTGACTGAATCAAGAAGGCTGGCACAAACTTGGATTATTGCTTCAAGTTTTTGCTTAGAGGTAATATGTATCACATCTGTTCACATTCTGTTGGCCAAATCATATCTCCTAGGTGATCCCCAAGTCAATAACCTAGGGATGGCCATTCTTTCCCTATGAGATGATACACAAATCACACATCTACATAGGGAGAGATACATAAATATATATGTGTGTGTGTATAATAATAATCTTGCAAGGAAGCAGGAATGAATAGTTTCAATAATAATAATACAGTCTACCACAATTTAATTCCGGATGATGGACAAAAAATCAGAATTATATATTTTAAATTTAGTCGTATATTACTTTAATATACTGTATCTGGGTTCTCCAGAGAAATAGTGCTAGTAAGAGATACTTGTTTATGTATCTATATCTATCTGTCTATATGAGAGATATTTATTTACTGTAAGGAATTAACTTACACAATTGTGGGGGCTAGAAAATCCAAAATTTTGTAAGGCAGGGGGGCAGGCTAGGAACTCACGCAGGATTTCTATGTTACAGTCAGTGAGACAGAATGGCTTCTTGTCAGGGACTCTTTAGCTCTTAAGGTTTTAAAGCGATTGCTTAAGGCCTATCCACATTATGAAGGATAATCTCCTTTAACTCAAGTCAACAGATTTTAGAGGTCAGTCACATCTACAGACTACTTTCCTGGCAACATCTGGGTTCATGTTTGACAGAACAATGGGCACCATAGCTGAGCCATGATGATACAGAATTTACTGTCCATATATACGTAGTGCTATTTTGCAGATAGTAGAATATGAACACAGTGTTCTCTCTTATTGTAAAGGACAAACAAATTAGCTTGATCATAGCTAATAAACGCAGTATGTTTTGGCTGAAGATAATTGAGCACCTAAAACAGGGCTTGGCAAACTAAGGCCCACTGCTTGTTTTTAGAAGTAAAGTTTTATTGGAGCACAACCGTGCTTATTCTTTATATACTGTCTATGGCTGTTTTACTCTATAATGGCTGAGTTGAGTAGTTAAAATAGAGACTGTATGGCCTGCAAATTCTAAAATATTTACTATCCAGTCCTTCACAGAAAATGTTGGCCAACGCTTAATATATAGAAGTGTTTGTCAATCCTTAATATTGGGGTTCCTGTTTTGTCATGGCCTACTCCTAGTGCAGTGTCTCTGTTCAAGGATAAGTATATACTCATTAAACACTACAGTAGCAATATTTTATTGTTTAAAGTCACAGACTTTATTAGATTCATAAAAATTAGTGGTTTCTTAATTTTTATTGCATAGCCATTCAGATTTTCTTTTAGATCACATATAGATTTAGTTTTTATGGCTAAAATGCATATGAATGCTGTTAGTTTAAATGAATGCTGGTGTATCTTTGGGAATGGAAAGTACTTTTTGTACAAAATTTTATCAGTTTCATATTACTATAATTACAGATTTCAATGTATCTATTTTCTTTTAAGGTGGTAGAAAGGTATATTAGTGTGCCTAACTCATCCCCTTTTCCAATTACTTATTTTTATTTTTCATGCTCTTTTTTAAGATAATGGGTAAAAAAATACTATTTCTCAACTTGACTGCTTTTGTATACTATCAATAAAATTGAATTAGACTACAAGATATATTTGTTTCCAAACCAAAGAGGAAATTGCAGCTTTAGTTAGTGGAGAGAGCATAAGCCCTGGCTTCAGACAGCCCTAGGTTTAAATCTAGTGGCTTAAAACAACAGCTACTTTATTTGCTGTTTACTGCATGGGTCAGCAATTTGAGCTGGGTTCTGTTGCATGGTTGTTTGCTGGTCTTCTCTGGAATTACTCATGCGGCTGTTGTCTTTTGGAAGCTCCTCTAGGGGTTGGTTGGTCTAAAATGGCCATACTGATATATCTGGCATATTATGCTAGCCAGCACTGCTACCTGTCATGGTTGGGTGACTGGGATCCTGCTCTCTCAAGATCTCTGGTGCTCTAGGATAGCTTGTTCATGCCGTGCTGGTAGTATGTCCAGATGGGGAGCTACAAGATCTCTTGAGACCTAGATTCAGAAGTATTATAAGGTCTTATGCCACATCCTATCTGTCAAAATAATTTACAAGTCCAGCTCAGATTTAAGGGATGAAGAAATAAATACTTTCTGCTGATGGGAAGCATGGCAAGGTCACATGGCACAAAGATGGGCTTATAGGAGTGAAAGGAATGAGTACTGGTCGGGGGCACCTGCCTGGGTGGCTCAGTCAGTTAAGCATCTCTCAGGTCATGATTCCAGGATCCTGGGATCAAACTCCACATTGGGCTCTCCACTCAGCAGAGAGTCTGCTTCTCTTTCTCCTGCTTCTCCTGCTTGTGCTCTCTCTCTTCCTCTGTCAAATAAATGAATCCTTAAAAAATAAAATAAATAAATAAATAGTAGCTGCACAATTCACCACTGTAAACTGCTTAGTTTCTTTATGCCCAATTTGGAAAGAAATAACAATAGACTAGAAAAAAACAGTATGACTTGAGTTCTTCTTAAAGTTTAACAATTATGTATATATAATGCACTTAGAAGCATTTCTGAAACAATTTTGAAGTTGAATCTTTAATTTAAATATTGTGCTTTTTATTATTTATGTAAGTATTATGAAAGTAATTATTACCTTGGCTATGTATTTTTAACATGGGAGACATTTATTAAGACTCAAAGGAAGGATATCCTGTGTAAAATAAGTGTGTACGAGGAGTTGGACTTTTGTATAGAACTGTATTATTCATTCAGTAAGTAAAAAAGAAAGCAATTAACTTCTGATGTGTTTGCAAAACCACACATTTTCCTATAACCCTCTGTGTGTTTATATTTCTCATTTTAGATTTTAAAAATATTGGCCTGTAGTGTAAGGTTTCTGTCAGGTTACTTCTTGAAGAGTCTTTTGAGTACTTGCAACATATTTTTGTTTAGCTAATGTTTCCTTACAAAGCCAAGAAAAAAATAGCCAAGTGAACAAAAAAATAGCTCTTATTTTTCATTGCGGTCAAATCTCATGAGAGGCTTTTTTTATAAGTGTATCTGTTTTGCTCTTGACTTTGTTAGGAATAAACACAGAATGCTTTCTAAATCTGTCCTGTTTTGAGAGAAAAAAAAAATATATATATTTATCTCAAAACAGGACAGATATATATATATATAATCTATCAGACATTGGTGAAAACGTTTGTTAAAACTCACCAGAAGTATTACTCTGTTCATTGGTTGTGTGTAGGTTTGGGTAGGAGGCATAATAGACCTTCCTAATAAACCTTATATTTAAATAATTTCACTCCCGGCACTTAGGCACTTAAAGAACTCTAATTTGAATACATTTTTCTATAACATTGTCTAGGGACAAAGTTTACTTTTCCCAAATAACCACTTGGTTAACATTTTAAATCTACTTCTGCAGCTTGAAAGCTCTATTCTTGTATGATAAACATCATTTATTGTGTTTAAGATCTGCATTTATTTGGAATTTAATGCTTCTGCTAGTGAGGGAAGGTAAAATAAATGATATTACAAAATGAATGATACTTAATAAAATCGGAGAGGTGATATCCTGTCTGTATTTGTCATAAACTCTTTTGGGTGCCTAGACAAGTTTAGTAAAGGGACATTTGTTATAGGAACTTGTTGGAGGAATTTGTTAAGGAACCCCTGCAATAGGGAGGGGTATTTATACAGCAGACTAGAATAGGCCCAAACCTGGTGGTCAAGAAATCTTATCAAAGCAGTGCTTGCTAAATCTTTCTTCTCCAGTTCTTCAAAGATTTTTTTCCCCTTCAGATTTCATACCCACCTTCAGTTCGGAAGATGTTAGATTTATTATTTAAATAGTAATAATAACATTATTACTACCTTTTTGGTCTCCATGGTATTTTTATGAGAGAAATTCCATTAAAGAAAGATTTCGCTTGTTACTGTCTTGGTCAGAAATGTGCTCGATGGCTTATAATTTTCCCTTTCCCTTATTTGTTTCACTGAGTCCTAATAAGTACATACTTCCAGTGGTGCAGTGAGGCTTGAGAGATAAAGAAAAGCGGATGGGGCATAATTAAATAAAGATTAAAGAAAAATGAGAAAGGGAAGAGAGAGGGGCCAGGGATAGAGATGCTGGATGGATGTACAGCTTTTGTTTTTCTGGTTTATTTTAACATTCTTTGCTTCTTCTATTACGTAAGCTCTAATTTGCAGGTTATATAAGGTGGGGGTGGGTGATAAATAACCTTTGGACCACATGGAATGGGGGAAATATTTTTAATTATCACCAATCCAATGAACTGTAGAACAGTTCTTAATTGTGCAGCCTAATCTGTAAGGAATGTTTATGCTTTGTGAGCTTTGCTTTGTGCTGTTTGCTCAGTTTTCAGCTGTGGCAGAGCTTGTCTTGGGTTTAGTAACGAGGATTGTTGATAATTGTAGAGTACTATCAGTGCCTGTTCATTGGTTCAATTAGGTATTTAGGGCAGTTTGCCTAAACGTACATGTTGTTTAGTTTATATTTAGGATTTTTTTTCCAACTGGAGAAGACTTTATTTAGTTGCCCCTATGTTCTTTTTATTTGAGGAGACTTATCTTGTAGATGTGATTGTGAAATCCTATTTTTGGAGGTGCTGTCATTCCTTTTATGGTGGATTTTTTAGTGTAGTTCATTGCCAGGTTTGTTCAGCTCTCTAGCTCTGATGTGGGCGAGGTGGATTTTAATAACTATGATGTTAAAATAATTGATTAATCTTATAAACATTTCAAGGCTAGTTGAGATTTAGCTGGTTATTTTTAAATTCTTGGAAGTGAAAAAAAATAGTAAGCTGGGATGAATTTTTCTTTTTAGTCTTGATTCTAAAGTGGCCAGAAGATCCCTATGAAAAAGAATGGTCTTTTGAAAAATGTGTAAGACACATGGGGAAACCTACTTTTCAGTTTGGTGGTACCTGCCCTCACCTCCCTCATCTCATTCTGTGATCCTTTGTACTCATTATATGTCAACTATGTTGGCCTTCTTCCAAATACGCTAAACTGCTTTCACTAGTTGATGCCTCCATCTGAGATGGAAATTCTCACAGGCCGGCTGCTACTTTTCATTTGAATCCCGTCATCAATATCACCTTCTCACAACTTTGGGATTACCAGTCTATCCACTCTAATCAATCGCCAGCATTCCATCATATCTCCCCCTCTGTTCTCACCCAATACTTTCTGGGTTTCCTTAATTGTTTACCTTATCTTATCCTATTAGAACATCAAATTCCATTAGAAGAGAGCCTCTGGTAGTTTAAGGCTTTGATGGTTGTGATGGTTTTACAGGTGTATACTTATCCTCAAACTCACTGAGTTTATGCATTAAATATGTAGAGCTTTTTGCACGTCAGTCATGCTTTGATAAAGTGGTTTTTTAAAAAAAGAGACTTAGGCTGGCTTATTCACTGCTGTATCCCTCGTGCCATTCATGACATGTAGTGGGTGCTTCTAAAAGTTTAGATATGCAAATGTGGAAGTTTTCATCCTTTTTTTTTTTTTTTTTTTGCTATAAAGGACATCTAAACTTATGTTTAAAATACACTTGCATTTTTACATCAAAAATTTATTTTCAGGTGATTAGAGAAGTGGAAACGACATAATTAATGGAAAGCACTGAACAAGAGGTTGTAATAATAGGATTCTCGAATTATTCTGCAACTAATTATAATGGACAAAATTTCACTAGGAGTAGTGATTCAGTATCTGCATTTACAACATGAGAAACAGTGTTCACGTTTTCATGTGATGAGGCTGAAGAGATTTGTAGGGGCAACACTGCTCAGGAAGTCATAGACTCCATTAAGGAATTTTGTCTTTGTCCTACAAGAATAGAAAAGTGCTGAAGCATATTAAGTGGGGTGGGACAGTGTACATGGAAGGGAGTGCTAGTGGTACTGGTATGACTAGGTTTACATTTCAGAAAAGCCACTCTGGCTACAGTGTAGAGAATATAGAGAAGGGTTAGAATGAATATGGCCAGACCCGTTTAACACTGTGGTCGTCCTGTTGAGAAATGCTGCTAACTTGAAGTAGGATAATAATGGTGTACATGACAATGAGCTTTGGGGTTTGAGCAATAATGGGGAATTGAAATCACCAGGATTTGGTGATGGAGGACCAAGGGGATGGAAGGTATTAAGACTGATTTCTAGATTTCTGTCTTATATAACTAGATAGATCATGGCTTTGTTTGATGCATTACTGCAGTTTAGAATACGATCAGATTTCAGGAGGATCCCTTTCTGCATAGATGCTCAGTAAATTTTTATTGAACAACTAAATTATCCAGTCCTCTGGCAGTTCTCCAGTACTTGTTTTATAAACCGTATAAAAGACAACAATATCTTGCTACTTCTTTTTATGTTATGGGTTTTTTATTTTGGGGTTCATGGACTCCATATTTGTAGGGAGATCAGTGAACTCTGAAAATAAATATGAATTTTTCCAAGTATGTGCTTATATATAATTAAAGAAGGATTCATTGCTTCCATCAGATTCTTAAAGGGGTCCATGACACCAAAATTATTAAGTATTTTTGTTAAATAATTAGATATTTTGACTCCTCTTGGTTTTAAACAATTTTCTATGAAAGTTTTACTGTTATCCTGTATATTTCTCTTTGGGATAATCAATAAAAAGTTGCCTTTAGGTTAAAATGGGCCATCAGTCATTTTGACTGTAATCTATCGAGTCTACCTCTTAAATATAAGTATTTTATGTGGATTTGCATATATTTTAAAGTCTCCTTGATTATTCGCATCTATAAATTTCTTCTCAGGAGACCTTCTATCCTAAATATTGAGTAAATGAGGCAACTGTTGGACTCAATGTAGGTTTAAGACAAATCTTGATTAGATCTTCTATAGAATAGAGATTAGAGATTAATATACAGCATTTTTAATAATGGTCTTTCTGCATGGTAGAATTATACGTTCTGTATTTTAACATACAAACTGAAGTGTATTATATATTTGCTACACTGGAAATGTATTACTTTTATAGCATTTTAAGCATTTTATAATTTTCAAAAAAGGTATGAATTTACAATTGATATTAATATGAGGGAGTCATTATCAAAACTTTTAAGTGACTTCCTTTATGTTGATTTGGAGTTTAAAGTTACCATCCCATTAGGTCTTAAAAGCAAAATAACTACTTGTGTTAGAATGTCCTGTGTATTCTCTAGAAACAGCTGTATTTTTACATTTACTGTATATACTTTGGCTTTCTGTGTTCTGAGTTTGATGAATATCTTTTTTTTTTTTTTTTTCAAAAGACTGCATGCAGTCCCTGATTTTAGAAGGGTATTTATTGTAATATCCAATAAACATTAGTGCTCCTTAAAAAACTTATTGCTTCTTTTTAGAATGCTTCCATTTGATATCACAGGGCTTATCTTGTTAGCATATGCCTGTGGACTCATTAAAGTATGTTAAAATGTTAATAATTTTAATCCAGAGAGGATGTGCTGCATTTCCTGCCATATCAATGAGTCTGCAAAGGGCATTGGTGTTTAAGCAATATAATGTAATATAGTTTACAAATTTATACGCCAACCGGATTTATCAGACCCTGTATCAAGTGTGTGAAATATATAGAAGTTGAGAGAATAACTTACTATAATGAATCCAGATGAACCTATAGCTCAGCTGGAACAATCAAGCTATAGCTAATCTTGTTTGGTCTATACTCTCACTGCCTTTTTTTTTTTTTTTTTTAAAGATTTTATTTATTTATTTGACAGACAGAGATCACAAGTAGGCAGAGAGGGAGGCAGAGAGAGAGGAGGAAACAGGCTCTCAGCAGAGCAGAGAGCCCGATGTGGGGCTCGATCCCAGGACTCTGAGACCATGACCTGAGCTGAAGGCAGAGGCTTAATCCACTGAGCCACCCAGGCGCCCCCTTCACTGCCTTTTTAAAAAAAAATATTAATTATGTTATTGTGAGAGATTACATTTCTTTCATTTTATTATTTCTATTTTTAATTGTGCTAAAAAACAGGTACAGTTTACCATTTCACCCACTTTCAAGTGTATAGTTCAGTAGTGTTAAGTATATTCACATTATTGTGTAATTGGTCTCCAGAATTTTTTCCTCTTGCAAATCTGAAAAGCTATTCCCATTAAACAATAACTCTTCACTTCCCTCTTCCTCCAGCTCCTGGTTATCACCATTTTACTTCCTTTATTTTACCACATTATGATTTGACTATTTCAGATACCTCATGTAAGTGGAACTATACAGTATTTGTCTTTTGGGGTACTGGTCTGTTTCATTTAGCATAATGTCCTCATGATTCATCCATGTCATAGCATGTGACAGGATTTCCTTCCATTTTATAGCTGAATAATGTTCTATTGCATGTGTATATCACATTTTGTTTATCTTTTCGTTCATCAGCAGACATTTTTGTTACTTCCATATCTTGTCTATTGTGAATAATGCTATTGTGAACATCACTGGACAGATCCCTCTCTGAGACTTTGCATTAATCATGTACTAGTTCCATTTTAAATTTTTTAAAATTTTTTGAGGAAATGCCATCCTGTTTTCTGTTGTAGCTACACCATTTTTCGTTCCCACCAACAGTGCACAAGGGCCCTACTTTCTCCACATTTTTGTCAATACTTACTGTTTTCTGTTTTTTGATAGTCATTCTAATGAATGTGAAGTGATAGCTCATGATTTTGATTTGCATTTCCTTAATGATTAATCATGTTGAGCATCTTTTTGTATGCTTGTTGGTCATCTGTGTATTATCCTTGGGGAAATGTCTATTCAAGTCATTTGGCAATTTTTAATTGGGTTATTTGTTTCTTTGTTACTGAGTTATAAGGGTTCTTCATCTACTCTGCGTATTAGCCCTGTATGTAATATAATTTGCAAATATTTTCTCCCATTCCATAGTTCGCCCTTGCACTAATTTATTGGTTGTGTCCTTTGGTGTACAGAAGTTTTTGTTTTGATGTACAGAAGTTTTTAAGTTCAGTGTAATCCCATTTGTCTGTCTGATTTTGCTTTTGGTGTCCTATGTTAAGAAATCATTGTCAAATCCAGTGTCATGAAGTTTCCTCTCTATAATTTCTTTTAACAGCTTTGTGGTCACATCTTAAATTTAGGTCTTAATCATTTTAAGTTAATTTTTGTATATGGTGTAAGATAAGGGGCCTAACTTCATTATTTTGCATGTGGATATCCAGTTTCCCCGGCACCATTAGTTGAAGAAACTCTCTTTTCCCCAGTGAGTAGCCTTACAACCTTGAAGATCATTTGACAACATACATGAGGGTTTATTTCAATAGTTCTCTATTTTGTTTCATTGGTCTATGTATCTGTCTTTATCCCAGTACTGCACTTGTTTTGATCACTGTAGCTTTATAATATGTTTTGAAATCATTAGTATGAGACCTCCAATTTCGGTTTTCTTTTTCAAGATTATTTGGCTATTTGAGTTCCCTTGAGATTCATATGAATTTTAAGATGTTTTCTGTTTCTACAAAAAAAAAAAAACACCAAAGGCATTGGAATTTTGACAGGGATTATATTTAATCTGTAGATTGCTCTGGGTAGTTTTGATATCTTAACAGTATTAAGTCTTACAAGCCACGAACACTACCTTTCCATTTATATGTGCATTCTCTAGTTTCTTTCAGCAATGTTTTGTAGTTTTCAGTGTACAGATCTTTCACTTCCTTGATTGTTTGTTTTTAATGATTGTATTTTTAAAAATATTTTTATTTATTCAGAGAGAGAGAGCACATGAGAGTGCACAAGCAGGGAATGTGACAGAGGGAAAAGGAGAAGCAGGCTTCCTGCTGAGCTGGGAGCCAGATGTGGGGCTCAATCCCAGGACTCTGGGATCATGACCTGAGCCGAAGGCAGAAGCTTAACCAACTGTACCACCCATGTGCCTCAAATTATTGTATTCTTTTTAATGTTACTCTAAGTGGAAAAGTTATCTTAATTTCGTTTTGGGGTTGTTTACTTTTAGTCATAGGAACACAGTTGATTTTCTGTGTGTTGATTTTGTATCTTGAAACTTTGCTGAATTTGTTTATTCTAACAATTCTTTTTCTTGTGGAAATTTTTTTGGGTGTTTTTACATACAAGATCATGTCATCTACAAACAGAGATAATTTTACTTCTTTCTTTCTAGTTTTTATAAAATTTCCTTTTTTGTTTTGCCTAAGTGCTGTGGCTGGGACTTCCAAAA
This sequence comes from Mustela erminea, assembly GCF_009829155.1. Classification (NCBI taxonomy): domain Eukaryota; kingdom Metazoa; phylum Chordata; class Mammalia; order Carnivora; family Mustelidae; genus Mustela; species Mustela erminea. The sequence continues at coordinate 34,731,232 of NC_045618.1, read as the reverse complement.
CTGTGAATAAATGTGGTGAGAATGGGAAAAGCTGATCTTAGAGGAAAAGCTTTCTTCTTTCACCACTAAGTTGTCAGCTTTTCATATATGGCTTTTTAAAGCCCATATATGGGCTTTTCATATATGGCCCTTATATGTTCAGGTGGTTTCCTTCTATTTCCAGTTTGTTGAATGTTTTTATCATGAAAGATGTTTGAATCGTATCTAATGCTTTTTCAGCATCAAATGAGATGCTCATGTGGTTTCTGTCCTTAATTCTATTAATGCGGTGTATTACATTAATCAGTTTTCATACGTTGAACCATCTTTGCATTCCAGGAATAAACCCCACTTGGTCATGGTGTATAATCCTTATAATGTGCTATTTAGAGGAAAGCAAACTGCACCCCGACCTCCCTCTCAGAGAGAAGCCTCAGTCTGTTCCCCTTTAGGTGCTGCAAGCACCTAAGTTCGCCCTCAGAGAACTCTCCTCGCTGGGAGAGCACGTTTCTAGTGACGGTCCCTGGAGACGCAGGAACTCCTGCTTGTACCCAAAACCACAACAGCGGTGGCTGTCTGGGCAGCTCTGGACCTCCAGAGAGGTTCCAGGCAGTGATGGCACACTGAGATTTTCCCGCTGGCCTGGTCTGGGAGTGCCTGGTCTTCCTGAGTCCGAGGGCGCTGGGCTGGCGCCTGTGCGCACCTCTCTCAGGCTCTGATAGCACTGCACGGCACGCGTGTGGAGACTGCAAAAAGGCTATGCTTCTGCTTTCTGGCGAGGCTCCCAGCCCCTCACGAGACCCAACGATCTCTTAGGCACTCTGGAGGTTCAGGGACCAAGACCTGGTTTCTCCACTGCACTCTCTCTGGCTCAGCTCCAGGGGTGGCTGTCCTGGGTCCGGGGACTTAAGCCCCTAACTGCCCCGATTCCCACAATTTCCCCCTGCGATTTTTTGCTCTTTTTGAGTGCTTTCTACCAGACTCCAAGTTAATGCTGGTCCCCAGATGCAGGGCACTCTTGTATTGGAGTATTACTTTCCTATGGGTCGCCTCTCGTGGCTCCCTCCCCCTTTTGTTTATTTTCCGATATCAGTCCGATGTTCCCATTCCGCTTTACCTGCCCACTGGCATCTTCTGCCCCCGTAGAGATCCAGACGTGTATAATTCTGATCTCAGGCTGATTTCATGGGTGATTGGAGTTTTTTGGTGAGTAATCAGCTCACTTTAGGGTACAGGTTGAAATGGCGCCTCCTCCTACTTCCCACCATCTTGTCTCCCCTCTGTAATGTGCTGTTGAATTCAGTCAGCCCTCTGATTGTTTTGAATCTTTTTGAAGCAAAAAGCAGACATAGGCAGTAAGCTGGTAAATAAACATGATACGATGGCAGATACTGATGGGTATTATGAAGAGAAGTAAAACAGGGCAAGAAGGTTAAGAGTGGTAGGACCAGGGGCACCTTGCTGGCTCAGTCAGAGCATGCAGTTCTTGATCTTGGGGTCATGAGTTCAAGCTCATGTGGGGTGTGGAGTTTAAAAAAAGTGGTAGGAGTAGAGTAAGGCTAGGGTTGTTTAGATATGAGGTTTGGGAAGCCCCCTGAGGAAATGTCTTTTTAGAAAGTGAGAGAAGAATCTGTAGGCATGGGGGACAGTAAAATGGGACTTCGAGCTTTTGAGAAATAGCTAGCAAGGACGGTGTGAGAGTAGGAACAGGAGATTGTGACAGAGAATGGAGAGGCTCAGGAGGACGACAGTAGAGGAGGGCACATAAATCCTGTCTTCCTGAAGCTTAACATGGACAGTTGCTTACATGTTTTTATTACTCGTTACAGATTTCCTCCTTTTTACTTCCTTTGCAGTCCTATTTCTAGAATGTGCTTGCTTTGTTAACCTAAGGACAGGGCCCAAGTTTCATCCCAGATTTCCTCTGTAGAAGAGTGAAATAGAGTGGAGTCTTAAGGTCTAGCCAAGACTTCATTGTGATGTCTAATGTGAAAAAAATAATTGGGGAAAAAAAATAATTGTCTCAATACATTATGGTGTATGAACTTACATATTTTATAATTAGAATATGTGCCTAATATTATAAAGTTAGTAGGAAGTGGATTGAAGTGGATGAAGTTCATAACAGTTTTTAACTGGCGGCATGATCTATATAGTATAGCAGTTAACCTCCTTCCTATAAACACTTGTGTTGGAATGTTTTGCATTGCCATGAAACAGTTTTCCCAAATTCGTCTTTTTGGAGGAAGTATAAATTACTGTCATGCTACCATGGTAACAGAAGGTTAGAAACAGCCTGGAACTCACAGATGTTTGTTGTTTTCCTTGATAATGGAAGGAACTTTGGTACAAGTATTGTTGAACGTCATAAAGAATGTAGAGAAGTGGTCTGCTTTGTCCGCAAATGGAGTTGTATTTACAGTCTGGCCCAGTGTTCAATATGCATTTGCCTCCTTTAGTAAAAATCTGCTTATTTTTTTTGTAATTCCTAAATCCAGATAATTTGATTTTCAACTGATAAAATATTTACTTGTCATATCAGCCAGGGCGCTAAACTTAGAAATTAAGAGTAGTGAGTTAAATTTAAAATTTGTTGAAAGTATTCATCATAACACAGTCTACTTAGTGTCTTGGCAGTGCCTCTGGCTCTTCTCATTTCTCATGTTAGGAGACAGACTGGCAGCGGTTGTAAACTGAAACCTGGTTGTATGCAGCGAGCCTGATAGGACTATGAAGGAAAATGGAGAAAATTTGAAAACATTACTCTGTGTGTGTGTGTGTGTGTGTTAAATTAGGGTATGACACATTTGCTTAAAATAGCATTTTATATTCTGTTTATCAAAGCAATTATAACTTCATGATAGATCCTAAGACTGAAACTGGTTTTAAATACCGTCTTGTGGAATAGCCAAATTTGCCTCTTAACAGTATTGTCATAACGTCACTCGATGTATAAGAAGCACGTTTTACAATGTGTTCTGAGTCATTTGTCTCCTGTAGACCTGAAATCTATTACTCAGAGGAGAAGCATGCGTTTACAGTATATTCTTAGCTGCCCCTCTCTATCACTCAGCTGTCAAGGCCTATGGAATCTGAAATAGAACCTGACCAATGGGAGGCTGTCTCCGCACTGTTTACGGGAGGATTTGGAGGTGGACGCTTTTGTCATGCACAGCAGCCTCTGTGTTGCAGTGTTGAGGCAGCAGGATGTAGAGGGCTGGTCAGCTTTTCCAGTGGAGTCCGTGAGGGGGACAGCTTCAGAGAAAGACAGCTTCTAAACATTAAGAAATCAGAGGAGTTACAGTACCTGACTTGGGGCTGCTCCATAAGGAAGATAATCTTCAAGCGTTATGAAGGCGGAGAAGGATCCTGAAGACGAAGAAAATATCGCTAGAGATCCAAGCTAAGTGTAGCCCAGCATGAAGATTGTGGAACAGGAAGATTTGTAAAACGAGGGACGGAGTCACTGGTTAGGAGTTTGTCTGAGGGCGTGCTTTGTGAGCCACAGAGCTTTGTAACTTAATGCCCAGTAGTTTGCTGCTCGCAACCAGAGACTAAATCCTGTCTATGATGAACTGTTGGTTTTCTTGTGCTCCCAAGAACAGAGTAGGTATCCCTGCTGTCTAGTGTCACGAAGGACTTGGGCTTGGGCTTTCTGAGCTGTATTTTTGTAAAATGTACTGCTGTTTAATTAATTTTAGTCTCTCTGCCTTCTCTTCTTTCTGATGTATTTGATGAGAAGCAGATTGGGGTTAGTGAAAGCAAATGACAGTTCTTGTTTCCTTTTCTGGGGTTTTAGAAAGCACACAATAGAATCTTAGTAATTGAGCAGTATTTCTGTTAACTGACAGTGGACAGGAATGGAAAACGGTGCTTGGTGAAGTGGAACTGAAAAATCCCATGATAATATGAGACTTGGATCATGTTTAATTATCTTTTTAAAAGCCTTGCTTTAGGCTTTTACAGGTTTTTTTCCCCTTGTTTTAGAGAGCTCCTTTCTCCAGCTGGCGTTTGACTTGGAAATAAAGTTGAGGTGGTTTTAACTGCAAGGATAAACTAATCAATTTCAAGCAAGTATCTCTGTGTTAAACAGGACTTAATCCCTAAGGCATTTGAAAATCTAAGTCTTATCTTAAGCCTGCTTCTACGCCACTCCCCAATTTAGAGTCTGTAAACTGTTTTGTTTTAAAGCTAAAGAAGGGGGGATGCCTCAAATGTAGTTGAGTCTTTGAGCCAGTAAATAGGCCTAGTCTCCATGCTGACAATTTGAGCTTTTCAAGTTAGAATGAAGTGGGCTCATCTCCAAATTTAACTAATTTGGAGACAACGATGCTGAAGTCTTTGTAGGTATTTGAACCGGATTCCATGGAAACATTGCTTTTCAGGAGTAGGTTAAAATTTTAATGTATCTATCTTTTTTCATATTCAATTTTCATACTTATTTTCACTTCAAGTATTTAATGAAGACACTGCTTACTTAGCTAGAAAGTTGGTGTTTTGTGTTGCTGTTTGAAGGGGAGAGGTAATAGAAAGTTAATCCCACTGATCAGACAGAGGATATGCTTCATATAACAGATTCATTTCTTTTCTCCCTCAGAGGTTTGTTTTGCTATTTGTGGACACAAGAATTGCTTTGTAAGTTTCAGTGAAAAATAGGTACATCTTTCTTTGTTCTAGAAATAGTACTGGGCTTAGTACAGAATTTAGCAATAAGTTTACATATCATATTTTAAAAGGCTAAAACCTTAACATGGTTAAATAGTGTGTATTTTAGTTCTGGGTTCTACATTTCCGCCTACTAAGAAAAAAATCCAAATTATTGGCCTTAAAATGTCTTGCATATGTTTTCTCCAAAGTTAAAAATAACCTTGATACAATTAAAATGTATATTATGTGGTACATCCTCCTATTTAAAAAATTGCCTTTGATCTTCCTCTTAAAAGCATGTACTGAGTTTTTATTAAAACCAAAAATCTTTTTTAAACAAAAACAATATATGTTGAAAGTAAAAAAGAAGGAAGAAAATGAAAGTCACCTGAAATCCTATTGTCTTAGGATTTTAAAATAGTTAATACTTTAGAGTCTTTGTTTTTTCTATGTAGAGGTTTCTTTTTATCCTAGTGTATAAGATTAATGAATTGCTTCCTCTGTTGAGACAGAGACAGAGTATATGTGAATGCAGGTAAGTGTCTAATTTGCCTCCATAAATATATTTCCAACAGTACTTTTTAAGCAGGCTGTGTGAGTCTGTGGAGGTCTTAAAATGTGTACAGAATTCCATTGCATCTAAGGTCTTGGAAGATAGGTGACCAGAGCCAAATATGAAAGCAGGAGTTAGAGACTAGGAGAACTGATTTTGGAAATCACTGGAAAGCACACTGATTTTGGAAATCATGAGAAGTCTTGGTTGGGTTTGGCTGCTGAGGTCTTTTAACATCCCTGGAGTCTTGACTTTTCCCATCTGTTAAATGGGAATGATGATTTTAGTTCACTGGGGTCGTTTGGTTAATTCCCGCCTGGCACAGATTGGTGTTCAACAATTACTAATTTCTTTGTTCTGAAGGCAAAGAAAACAGAGAACATGAGAAACGTGCTTTTTCTCAAAATTAGACCTTAAAATATTTCTTGAAGGTCATGTTCTTTGGAGAGGCTCTTCTCATGAAATGTGGGATGCAGTGGAGATTGAGTGATGTTTTATGCAGTACTGCTCTCCGTTCTCTTTTCCTTCCTTCTTGAGAAAGTCTTAAATATAGTATAGAGAGTAGGCCATGTTTATATATGTGTTTCCTTTTTGTAGCATGCAGCAGATTGGAACAAATATGATGACCGATTGATGAAAGCGGCGGAGAGGGGAGATGTAGAAAAAGTTTCCTCAATCCTTGCTAAAAAGGGCACCAATCCAGGCAAACTAGATGTGGAAGGCAGATCTGCGTAAGTATTACTGATGACAATTCCCTCAAGGGAATTTGGGTAGACCCTTGGGACACAAGTGAAATTTGTGAATTGTGGCTGTCAAGGTATCAACTTAAAAAGGCTTTATCAAAACCCATGCTATAAAATCCTTCAAACATTGCTTTCAAACATTATGGACTAATAATTTGTTCTCAGTGTGTAAGAGATTTTCAATCTAGAGAGAATACTAAAATATTACCCAGTGGTCTAGTTGTTTAGTCTGAACTCCCAATCTGTTTTTATATTTGGGTCATTATTTTAAGTGAGAATGTTCAGAACAGAAAGGGAGGCAGAACAACTAGAGTGGCTTAGGGAAACATAGGTTGTGATCTCATCCTTTGGTTTTTGGGTCACTGAGAAGGACTACTGGCTTGTTTCCCTGTTTAGCTTTTCTCCCACCCCTCCCCATCTTCTTCCCTTCCCTTCCTGTTGAGGATGGGTTAAAGGGGAGGTGTACATTCTGTTACTGCCCTCTGTGATTACAGCAGTTAAAACCTTATCTGGGAAACCTTCCAAAGTTAGAGGTTAAAAGTCTCATTTCCTAAAGTTCCTCTCAGTCTTGCACGAGTTTATTTAGAATATTATAACTGGAAACCAGATACTAAATATAGAAATGAATATTAGGAAGTGGATAGTTAATGTTTAATGTAGATCACTACCTTAGGATGCTTAAATATTCAAGTATAGGAAAAAGAGCAAAGCATGACATAAAAATCAAGTAGCTTTTAATACCAATAAAGTTTGAAAAGTTCAAATTTTTTAATACTATTTCAATTTTTTCAAATAGTTGATTTGATAGCCACAGAAACATTACTTGAGTCCTGCTCCTGTTTTTGCTAAACTTTGAGCTATTTCTGTAAGGCTCACAGTATAAGCAGTGACAATTTAATATATAAAAGTGACTTTATTTTTTGTGTTTCTTTTTTTACCAAACGTCAAGATGTTAGAAGATGAAGGAAATATTTGGGATGAAAATCGTCAGTGAAACCTTATTTCTTCAGTTCGGCCCAACCATGCTTTGAATGTTTTGAGTGAACGGTTGCTTGAGTTACTGTTCATATTTTTTCAATCTGAGATTCAGTTTTGAGTGAAATTATTTGTATTAATGGTCAGAGTTATAAAAATCTGGAATAATCTGATGAACTGTGAACTTCAGTTTGTAAGACGTATGAGTAGTATTAGTCTCTGAGGTTTTCACTGTAGGAAATAGAATTCTTTTAGGATTCATGGGATAAGATATTTTCCTTTTGCTACTCACACACAGACTGTATTCTTCCTTAATTAGAGCATTTTGTATTTAGTCAAGTATGGGACATGTTACAAACACACTTTCTTTTATTTCAAATGACTTTTGGTTTGTTTTAGTTCTGAAATTTAAGACAGAAGTAATATGTGCTTCTTGACCTCGATCCAGTTTCAAAATGAAATATTTGAAGCCTGGCCAGAGCACTGCAAGGATTTGTTTTCTTCCTGTTCACCTCTCTCCTGGGGAATAGCCCATTGCCAAAGCAAAACAGGGCAGATTCACCAGGAATCCCCACTGCCACTAAGAAAGCCGGATACCAGTTCCTGTCTCGCCATCCCCTCAGGCTGTCAGAAGTGCTCTTTGGCATCCCAGCTGTTTTCTCTGGAATCAGCAAATGTTCCTCGGCAAAAAATGGCTTCAGAAACCAAGCTTACCTCTCAGGGCCTCTGTCCCTCCCCGTGTCCTGGCCTAGTGGTTTTTCACTGTCTTAGCTCACTGATACCTTCCAACATATGTCTTACAGTACGTGGCTCTTCTCATTGTTGTCAGAGATCGTCCACATTACCTGGATTTCGTATTATGGAAGCAGTAACATGCGTCTAGTTTAAAAAAAGACAAAGTTGACTTTTTAAATTAAAAACGAGTATTTCTGTAAAGTAGTTTTTCAGATTTCCTTTAAAGCTCTTTGCATACACTGTAGTGATCGATAACATCTTCCTTCTGAAGTCTGCTATTTATATCACATCCGCATTAATAATGTATTGTAGATGTGTTGTGATTTCTGCCCTTTAGGACAACATCAGCGTAATGTTGATTTATTTTGAAGAAAAATGTCTTCCAAATTTTTGGAGCTAAGAAAGGGAATCAAGCAAACAAAAAAATGTTCCCTCCAAGATTGTGAAACCTTTACTTGAAGAATATTACCATTTCTCAGAAGGTTCTAACAGTGTATGGCATAGTATAATTAGTGTAATTCCATACTTTGGTGTCACAGAGATCAATACCCTTAGCCTTACAGCAATTTAATTCCACTCTAAGAAGAACTTCCTTGGTTCCTATGAACATAATTATTCCTTTTATTAGAAGCATCTCTGTTTCTCTAATTCAACCTATACACAAACCTCCTTTATTTTACTTAGTAGTGCTTGGTCTCTGGTTTGCATTTACATCCGTCATAATACGAATAGAGATACATGGCCAAGTGTTGTAATATCTGGAAATGAATTTGCAACCTAGCTCCAGATTTTGTCTCTAAGCGTTCAGATATTCAAATATTTGAGGGCCCATCATCTGTCTGGTACGTAGATTGGTCTGGGAATATAATAGGAAGCAAAACAGGCAAAAATCCCTGCTTTCACTGAGTGTAGAGTTGAGTGGGAAGAGACTGGTACACTTACAAAGATAATAAATCTTGAATTTATATATCATTTTGAAAATATGTGTTTCGATATAGAATAGTAAAGGCAGGGATTGGAAAAGTTGGAATACTATGGTTTTAGGAAATGGGGAAATGTAAAAATTTTAAACAGGATGGTTAGGGAAGACCCCTCTTGAAAGTGTGATACAGTTTGTCTGTATCTAGGCCGCTTGCCGAGCACTTGTATATCCTTTATCTCCTGGCATCTTCATAGTGGTTATTGTACTTGGTTACGGGTCAGTTGTATTTTGACCTGTGGTCAGCATCCTTTGTCGGCAAGCCCTCCTGTCCTTACTTAACAGTTTGGATTTGGTGGAGTATAGTCAGTTGGTCACTGTCCATTCTTAGGGCACACAAAATATTTCTGTAAATGTTTGTTGATTAATAAAGTATTAAATGATCAAAGAAACAGTGGGATATTTTCTCTTGTATCTTGAATACCTGATGGCTTAAAGTCGGTTTTTTAAGCAGGCTTTTCTTGCCTTATTAGGAAGTTTGTCATGGCTGTGTGTGCAAAACTTCACCCACTCATACAGGTCTATGAACAAAGGGGAAGAATTAGGTGGCAGTTGTGGCTACTTTGGGGGAAGAGGACACCAGCTCCTCCACGGCTTTCCAAGTATAGCTTAGTTTGTTGTTTTGAAGGCTTTTCCATGTGAGTTCTAATTTGATAATTCTAAAGAGAAGGGATAAGTGTTTGATCTGTATTTGGCCTTAGCGTTCTGCTCTAACTTCATTTGTTGTGGCAGTTTCGGTATACTTGAAATGAAGCAAAATGATCTGGTAGAAGTTTTTCAGTGCATTCAGTGCATTCCAGCATTGATGCCTGTACTACCGAGTACTAATAAGCTATAGAGTTAGTGGTATTATTGTATAAATTTTCTTTTATTACGACTGTTGCACATTGGAACATTCCATTGGTTATAAGGAGGTATTTCTGGAGAGCATTGACTCCTTATGTAAATTTGGGTTAAAATTAATTTTTCATTAATAAGGGATAGGTTTCTTTTTTCTAGTAGAAAATACATAGATATTTTATGTAGATTTTAAAATATGTGTGTGTGTGTGTGTGTGTTGAATAAAAGGTGACATTCTGTAACATTTAAGTCGATGTTTCATAGTTTCTGTGGCATAACATATATTTTTTTTTTGTTCAGCTTCCATGTTGTGGCCTCCAAGGGGAATCTTGAATGTTTGAATGCCATCCTTATGCATGGAGTTGACATTGCCACCAGCGACACTGCAGGTCAGTTGCTGCCATAGTCAGTTATAAAACAGAAAAGGAGGACAAGCCTTATCCACTGCCAGCGTTTTTCAGACCGAACTGTGATTTAGAGAGAGACAACCCTCAATTTTCTGTTTTTTTAAATGGTTTAGAAAAAGTTCACTTCTGAGGTATCATTGTTGGTCTCGGAGAGGTAAAGCACAGGGAATTGAGACAGGATTGCTGATCTGATGAGTATTTGGAGACCTGAGGTCCAGTGCTCATCTTCGTGATATTATAGGATCCTAAAGTCTCAAGAGTTAGAAGAACCTGTAGGGGCCATTTAGTTTGTACTCATATACTCTTGACTCTATGAATCCTTGCTGTCATAATGTTGTTCGGTATTTGGTTGGACATTTCTCATGATGGGAACCTAATTGCTTTGCAACAGCAACGGCATGACCAAGAACGATGATAGCAAGAAGAGGGGACATGGCACATGGCACTCTGCCGAGCACTTTACACACACTAACTCCCTGTCTCCCCATACCATCGCAATGAGGCTGCGAGGCCCTGAGTCAACTATTTAGTAACTGGCCCGGGGTCCTTCAGTAGATGCAATGCAGTCGGAGTCTGTGTCCTCACCCAGGATGCTTTTTACAAGGAGATCTGTTCTGTGTTTGGTTAGCTCTTATTTGTAAAAAAATTATTTTTTTGTAGGCAGTTTTAAGTCTCTTTCTTGCTATGCCTTCTCCTTAAACTTAGTTGTACCATGTCTGGCTTTTAAAATCTTACAGCGTGTAAGTTTGTCTGCACAGCACCAGATAGACCTCTTCAGTTCTTGTGCTGGTTTTCTTAGGAAAACCATTCTCAGTTCTCTTGACAGCTTCTTTCTCTGCAGTTCTGCTTTGTTATTCAATCAAGTATAGGCGGTGACCTAGAACCAGAATTTCCTTAACAACTTGAATATTTTATCCTGAGATTCCGTATAGAGACAAATAATGAACACATTACAATAAAACCAGCACTGTGTTTAGAAATGGAAGGGAGGCAGAGGAAAAGAGAGATCTCAGTGAGGAGAATCTTTACCCAAAGGTCTATCAAATTTTGTATTGAAGACCAAACTATCTGCCACCTTTGAAGGAGGAAGAAAAGCATATGTTAATTACTGGGACTACTGGGTGGCTCAGATGGTTAAGCATCTACTCTCAGCTCAGGTCATGATCCCAGAGTCTTGGGATCAAGTCCCACATCCTGCTCCTTGCTCACCAAGGAGGCTGCTTCTCCCTCTGCCTGCTGCTTCCCCTGCTTGTGGGCTCTCTCTCTGACAAATAAATAAAATCTTAAAAAAAAAAAGAATATGTAAAATTACTTACCAAAGCATTCCATTGATGTAGAGGAATATTTATAGAAATTTTGGACTAACCATATACCTCTTTAGACTTTATTTATTTGTTGTTCTGATTTAATTTAAACAAGTATCTACCTTATTTTTTGTCTGTATTTTTTCTGCTCTGGATATTTTTGCCGAGTGACTTTTGCCCTCCCTCCTTCAGTGCAGATCAAGCTTAAATGCTTTCCCAGGCACAGCAGACATCATTTTGTATGCTGCAGCCTGACATACTGTGCCTAAAGTCTTTGTCTTCTGTTTTTGCTGTTGTTTAGTTATATTTGTATTTGCCTTGTTTTACTGTTTTTGTCTTTAGTGTTGTCCTTTCCTGAGGACAAGGACCTTGTCTTATTTGCTGTAATATTGTCTATTATAATCCAGAGGTGGATATTCAATAATAATTTGATAAAAAAATTTATATATTTTATCTTAACTCCTTCATTTGCTAACAGTATGAAAGTATATTGAAAGTAATCATATTTCAAGTAAGCGTGGTTTTGGTTTTGAGGTATTTATGACTCAGGTCTTACCTGATAGGCACCTTGGGTGTAATTCATAGTGTTGTACTTTAGATTTGATATTCGTTTTTTTTACTGCATTATCTCAAGTGGCTGGATTTGGGTTTGGCTAAGGAAATACCCCACCGGATGTTTTTATGTGACCCATTGTGTTGAACACCAGGGACTGTTCCTACCATCCTACTCCATACTCTCTCTTACTTTGCATGTAAATGATAGTTTTCTTCGTCAATTTTCACAGTCAGTAGCAAATTGAAACATGAAATCATTACATCTGACTTATCTGTAACTAGAGAATGTTTAGGTATGGATGAATGTGTTATACCTGTACTTGGTTAAAAAGGCTTGGCCTCGGGGCACCTGGGTGGCTCAGTGGGTTAAGCCTCTGCCTTCGGCTCAGGTCATGATCTCAGGGTCCTGGGATCGAGCCCTGCATCGGGCTCTCTGCTCAGCAGGGAGCTTGCTTCCTCCTCTGTCTCTGCCTGCCTCTCTGCCTACTTGTGGTCTCTGTCTGTCAAATAAAGAAATAAAATCTTTTTTTTTTTTTTTTTAAGATTTTATTTATTTAACAGAGAGAAATCACAAGTAGGCAGAGAGGCAGGCAGAGAGAGAGAGAGAGGAGGAAGCAGGCTCCCTACAGAGCAGAGAGCCCGATGTGGGGCTCGATCCCAGGACCCTGGGATCATGACCGGAGCCGAAGGCAGAGGCTTTAACCTACTGAGCCACCCAGGCGCCCCAAGAAATAAAATCTTAAAAAAAAAAAAAAAAAAAAAGGCTTGGCCTCACTGCTGTTTGTTCTAGAACCTGGTTGGTCAGTACACAGAAGTGATCAGATCCAGGAAAACTTAATCCACTTATCAAAACTCATATAAAACCTAGTGAAGGTTGGAAGTTGAAGTCGGTGTATTCCTTCACCTAGGATGAACAGAATACAAATGACTTCTCTTCTAGCAAAAGGGTCTGTCAGTGAAGTCAGATCATTTTTTGAGAGGTTTGAGAAGTGAGAAGAAAGTTAAGAGCATGAAACATTGAAAGATGGAATGGCCCTTTTATCTTTCACTATCCAATGAGATGTATGCATGAAGAAATACAATTAGGAGAAACCATGTTTGGAGGTAGAATGTTGTCTGCAACTTTACCTTTTTCAGTGTTCACAGTTAACTTTTCTGATGATTTGTTTCCTTTAAAATGGCACATTTTAATACACATTATATTTGAACGAGTTGTCTGATTTTCAGAGACACAGTGATCTTTGAATTTAAGTTGAAAATTAGTTTCTTTGACTTACCTCTCTTAACTTCCTGTATTTTAGCGTCCACACTGCCTGTTTAGAAATATTATGAGAAATCTAGGTATCTTTCTTGCTCTCCAGTTCCCATTCTTTTTTTCTCCTCTTCCTCTCTCTCCTTCCTATTTTTCCTGGTTGACTTTAATTACTTACTCTGTCCCAGGTACTGCTCTAGGTATTGGAGATACAGTGGTGAATAAGACAAAGTTCTTGCTCTTTATGGGTTTGTAGATTTAATTTTTCTTCCCACCTTCATTGTTTTGGTGTTTACATTATCTCATACTACAGTATCAACCTGAGTGAAAGCATGCTTACAAATTAAGTATCTTGTCAACTAATCTTGAAAAAATGAATCACATTTCTATGGAAAATTTGCTTGTGAAGAAAATAACTGTTCACATATGTCTTAAATTATTATTATTTTTTAATAGGAAGAAATGCTCTTCACCTGGCTGCGAAATACGGGCATGCATTGTGTCTACAAAAACTTCTACAGGTAGTAAAAGTGGTTAATACTTTGTCTTTACTACTTTGACTGCTAATAATGTGTTTTCAGTGTGTTTTTGGAATTTGAGATCAAAGAAAATAGTAGGTTAATTCTGACTGTTAGCTTACATAATTTCTTTTCCATCATTTGTGAAAGAATGTGAACAATAAAAAGCAAAAACTCTGAGGGAAGTGAACCGCATAACTCACTGTATTAAAAATAAATAACAAAGGCTTGACCTTCCTGTTGACATTAGCAGGAGACTGGAATTTTCTGTTGTCTGGTCTATGACATAAAGTGATACGGAATAGGAGCTATATATTTCTCTCTAAACATCAGTCACTTAGACTACATGATATGATATCAATACCGCTAGTTAAACTTGTAGTCAGGCAGCCACAGAATTCCTTGAACTAGTGGACTGAAGAAAGTTTTCACTTAAAGGGTCCAGTCCTCCATTTCTAGAAACATTGTTACCACTAAGTTTCATAGCAGAACTCATTTGTTTTTCCTGATTCAGTTCAAATTTTAACTCTTGTTGAGAAAAAAACCCCAAACAATAACAGTTTCTACATCCCATGCTATTATAATGTACCATATGGTTTCCGGTTTGGTGGAAAACTTGAATTTACAGTATAATGTTATTAGATTTGTTTCATGTCAAAATATTTAGTGGCTTGTCTAGTAGTCCTTAGGTTTTTTGATAAATGGAATATTTTAAGATTAAATAACAGCTGTTCATCTGAGTCTAGTTGTTTAACTTTAAAGTAAAACTCTCCCAGCTAAGTTTCTGTGTTTTAACAGTACAATTGTCCCACTGAACACGTAGATCTTCAGGGAAGAACCGCACTTCACGATGCAGGTAAGTGAGGGTTTTACTGGGATATAGCCAGTATTTGTTAAAACGGCTCGGCATTGAAATTCATTTCCAAGTTTTAATATGCATACATTTGTATAATTCATGGAGAAACAGAGTATTACAAAGTTTTTGTATACATGAATATGAAATTTATTTGATTGTACAGCTTAAAAAGATTCATTCAGCCAAGGCTGGTTTGCTGGATCCTAGAAGTCCAGAGATAAACACACATGATCCTGCTCTCAAGGAAGTTCTAAGCACTGTGTCATTGTGGGGATTGGGTGGGGGGGAGGGAGGGAGGGATGTGGTAGGAGAAATGGGAAGATGATTTTTTTCCTTAAAAACTACATTTACCTAATTAACATGTCTGAACATCATTTTTCTCATCTGCAAAATAAAGTTAATACTACTGCAGTAAGTGGTTTATAATTAAATTATAAATAGTGCCTGGCATGTCATAATTTCTTAATTAATGGTGGTGGTAGCTGTTGGGTTAGGCCTTGATGCTAAATTTCATATCACTGTTATGTGCTGTATTTAAAAAAAAATTATATTCATAATTTCATAGATTTTATTGATCATACTTGTGTATTTAAATTTATCTGCATTATTCTTCAGTGGTCTTAAAGGCAAAAGTTAGATATTAAGTGTTTTTGGACTATACCACTGTCTGACCTCTGGCCTGACTCTTCTTAGTCTGACATTCCTACTGTTTACTGGAAAGCCAAAGTAAAATAGTTACCCTCTTTTGTCATGTTTATGGAATATCTGAAGTAAATAAAAGCGGTCTTCATTAAAAATGTAATAGACTGCAAATTTCCTTCAAACTTCGGGACCTTAATTTATTTCAGCTTTTTTCTTTTTATGTTTTACATGCTTTTGTGATAGTTTAATTTTTTACACAAGGGTTTTTTGTTGTTGTTGTTTGTTTGTTTGTTTTATATAAAGTGGTGGTATTTGCAAAGTATTTTCATATGCATTGTTGTTTGGGCCTCACAATGACCCCCAGTGTGGTTTTTGTGTTTGAGGAGAAATGCCTTATCCCTTGTTCTCTATGGGCCCTAGCTCTGCCTTCTGGGAGGTTCTTACTTGTCCATTATTCTCTAAGGTCACAGGTAAATTGAATGGCAAACAAGCATGTCCTCTGTAGAGGGAGCTTAAGGGCTGGAACAATCATGAGTGTTAGCAAGGACCTTCTGGGACCTTGCGTAGTACAGTTCCCATAAAACCTTGGTCGGCTTTCTGGTTTATTTGTTGCCAGCTATTTCCATTTGTCCATCTCCAAAGTTACTTCTTGGACATGAAGTTCTTAACCATCCTTTAGTTCTCGTTCTTGTTTGTAGAGTCATGACTCTGCCTCGTTTAATGGCTGCCACCTCACAGCCATCTGAAATAATACTTTTAATAATACTTTTGAATGGGATTATAATGTCCTTACCATGATATTTATTCCAAGACTAAATTTTTTTTTTCTCCTTGGTGGGAGAAAAGTTGTGACCAACAATAGTGGTATATCTTGCTGTTTGACACAGAGAAGCAGTTGGCTTCCCCACATCTCTGAGGTCCCAAATATATGTGTTCATAAACTGGCTAATTCTTGCTTGACCTGTCTCTTTCTTACCAGACCTTGCTGAAAGTAAGCAACTGCCAATGTGCACTAAATTTTTGGCTGTTTTCTATGGTTTCACCTTGAAAGGCTTCATCGTCAAATGGTACACCTAAATAATGATGGACGATATAGCTCTTTCAAATGTTTTGCCATAGTGTGAGAAAAATCACAAGATTTCTAGCCTGAAATATGTTTAGTAACTTCTTAGTTCCCAACCACTAAATCAGTGCCGTAGATTTACAGATTTATTGTAACAGCACCGAACTCCTGATAGCAGTTTTGTCTCTGCTAGAGATAAGGCTAGGCTTCTGTGACAAAGACATTATAAAAGAATACTGGCTTAACAAACCCCACAGGATTTCTTTCTTTCCTGTCGTAGTCCCAGTGTTCAGAGGGGCTTGTGCCTCTGCTCCCTGTGGCCATTCAGGGACCAAGATTCCTTCCATTTTTCTGTTCTGCCTTAAGCTAGAGTGTTGTGCTCATCTTTAAGGCTGAAGCTGAAGCACTTCTGTTTTCCTGCTCACAGGAAGGGGAAAAATCATGGAGAAATGTATAAACCATTCTTTTAAGCCCTAGCTAAAGTCAGAAGGTAGCACACATCTCTCCTGTCACATTCCACTGGTGAGATTTAATGCACATGGTCATGCCTGCATGCAAGCATGCAAGGGAGTCTGGGAACTGGGGTCTCCAAGTGAGCCCCTAGTTCCCCCCACCCCCAGGCTCGTTACCATGGAAGAAAGGGTGACCACGCTTGGGTGAATGGCTGCCACTCTCCACCATAGCACCTTTAATGCTGACTTTACTAGTTCAATATATTGTAGCTCTGGAATTTATTATGCTTTACATTGTTTCATTCTTATTTTCAATTGGGCCAGAATGGCTGTTAGTTTTAGAATTCTTGGATTAATGTATTCAGTTTCAGTTTATCTTTTTTTAAAAAACTATATTTTATGTAAAAGACTGTTGGATTAAAGACAGCAGAAATGAAAATTTACTTGATTTTCTTATGTGTATTTTGTTTTAGACTGTGGAATATATCACACACACACACACACACACAAGAATGCTGACTTCGTCAGTACTTTTGTGGCTAATAATCTAGTCTCAACTCATAATAAATACTCACAGGAAGTATTTGTTAAAAATAATATAAAAACTTTTAATAAAAACTCGTGGGGAGTTGAAACACAATCCTATTTTATGATGTTAACAATAATTTTTTTCCTAATACAAATATGAACTCTAGTGTTGGTTGGAAAAAAAGCAGTGTGTCGTTTTACAATATTTCAGCAAAATGACCCTGCTTTGCATCATCAAAGGCAGACATTGAAATCTATGAACTATATGAGTCAAACCTTTTTTACTGTGACTCTTCTATAAAGACCTGAATATGATTCATTAAAAAAAGAAAAAAATTGAGCTAACCCTTCAAGGATCAAGTCAGTTGTAGCCACATTTAAGAATATATTCTAGGGGCGCCTGGGTGGCTCAGTGATTTAAACCTCTGCCTTCGGCTCAGGTCATGATCTCAGGGTCCTGGGATCGAGCCCCACATCAGGCTCTCTGCTCAGCCGGGAGCCTGCTTCCCCCTCTCTCTCTGCCTGCCTCTCTGCCTACTTGTGATCTCTCTCTATCAAATAAATAAATAAAAATCTTTAAAAAAAAATACTCTAAGTAGAAAATTTAAATTTCATTTTTATTTCTATGTTTACACTTAGGGTAGAAGTATATTGTCTTATTTACAGGTGACAATATTCGTTGGTCCCAATAAATTGTACATTTATAAAATGATCTGGTCTAACCCATTTTCTACAATAGGTACTTAAAATGCTAAACTAAGAAGTGGATGATGTGAAGCTTGGTAGTTTAGAAATTGTAGAACTTATGCCTTATATGGATGTAGCAAAGCACCATGTGTCTTACCAACAGATGTTCACCATTTATCATTTTCCTTTGCTCCTCAAAGCCATGGCAGACTGTCCTTCCAGCATACAGCTGCTTTGTGACCATGGGGCCTCCGTGAATGCCAAAGATGTGGTGAGTCCGTGTATGTTTATTGTCATTTCAACTTGTGTATTCAAACTTTTATGTTTTAGGAGATTTGTTGTCTTAACCTTGTTTTATTTTTCTTGTTGCTTAGGATGGGCGGACACCACTGGTTCTGGCTACTCAGATGTGTAGGCCAACAATATGTCAACTGCTGATAGATAGAGGAGCAGAGATTAATTCCAGAGACAAACAGAACAGGTAATTCTTTTATCACAGCTCTACAGACACCAGCTGGATTCACAGTGACTCTGAAATTCTGCCGCTGTGACTTGTCTTTTCCATCCCCCTTTGGATCTTTCTTTTCTTGGAATTAGCACCCACTTCTTTTTTTCTTTTCTTTCTTTCTTTTTTCCCCAGAGTCTGATGAAGGAAGAAAAGGGAAATAGGGTAAATGTGGAATACAAGCAGTGATTAGAGCCTGTCTTCAGGTCAGAAAACTGAAGAAAGGAATTATATCCCAGTTATTTATTTTAAAGCTTTAAAGCAATCTTTAGTGAAAAATGGGCTCAGATAAGATAATGAGGGAGAACAATAAAAAATCACACCTACAGTCTGCTTCTTTGTTAGTCAGTCTTTTGGGAGTAAATGTTCTTGGGTGTCCTGGAGCTTGACATTTTTTCCGTTTTTCCGTATAGACTTTCTCCATGTCTCCTTCTCTGGAACCAAGTTCATTGCCACACCCTGAGGTTCCCTACATTTTTGTTGCTTCTGTGTTCATGTCATTTTAGTTGGTGCGCACTAATACTTTTCTGTCTGTAACTCTCTCCTTCCCTCCTCCAGGTCCAGTGTATCGTGGCGCTGCTATTATTATTTTCATGTTCATGGTCCTGGTGTTTCCAACAGTGATGTATCTGAAATACATCCTATCCCCAAGTTGGAGCATTATAATAATTCATAACAAATTTTTGGGATTTTGTAAATGATTCCTAGTAAAACTGTTGGTTTCTTCTGACTTAATTTTATTCTTCTAAACATGTATCCTTTTTTTTTTGTAGTTCACTGGAAGTAAATAGGTATAATAAAAGTCTTCAGATGTCAAATTTTATAGCTCTACTTGTTTTTATTGTTTAGACCTCTCAAAGGAGGAAATTCTTAAGCAATTAAGTCATTAATGTGATTATTAAGGAAGTGGCTTTTTTACATTACTTTGTTTTTGCAAATACTATAATCTGGTTTCAACCATTACTAAGAAAATTGGGTTTAAAAATAAAGTTTAGGATCCGAGAGGGATGATCTGGTTGTTCCATATATAATGCCTAATTTTTTTTAAAGATCCTATATTTTCTCAAGCACTTTGGAATGGCGCGCGCACGTACACGATGAGGTAGGACAACGTGTATTAAATAGGCTGGGTAACAGATGGCTTTAAAAATAAATTTAAAATTTGGAATTCCTGGGTGGCCCAGTCGGTTGAATATCTGACTCGGTTTCAACTCAGGTTATAATCTCAGTGTCATGAGATCGAATACTGTATCTGGCTCTGTGCTCAGCATGGAATCAGTTTAAGACTCTTTTTCCCTCTCCCACTGTCCATTCCCCCACCCTCCGACTCATGCTCCTTTTCTCTCAAATTCAAAATCTTAAATATAAGAAGAAATGAAAAATAAATTAAAACTCTGTATTTTTTTCCTGGTCTTACTTATAACATTTTTTTCTCTAATAAAAAAACTTCGTTGGTGGTTCCCGGTGTTTATAAAATTGTATTCCAGCAACTATTGGGAAGTATAAAAGAGAAATAGGATATGCATAGAATAAAAGCAAGGATCCATTTTCTTATGAAATCCAATATTCACAAAGACTGCGTTAGGTATAGGATAAGTCACTTCATTTCATGAGGTATTTTTTGGTTTCCAGCAATAAAATAGGAATGGAACAAAATAATTTCAAAGTTCCTTCTAAATTTCCATGATGATTCAAGTGTTTAATTGCGATATTGCTGTTTGTTAAGCGTTTCAGTGCTGATGATCCTGCCAAGACATAATAAACCAGTGGTCCATGATAATGGGGATAGTTAAGGTTTATGGAGGAGGCAGGTTTTATTTATTTATTTATTTTTAAAGATTTTATTTATTTTTTCAACAGAGAGAGATCACCGTAGGCAGAGAGGCAGGCAGAGAGAGGAGGAAGCAGGCTCCCACCAAGGCGAGAGCCCGATGCGGGGCTCGATCCCATGACGCCGAGATCATGACCTGAGCCGAATGCAGAGGCTTTAACACTCTGAGCCACCCAAGTGCCTCTGGAGGAGGCAGGTTTTAAAATGAAGTGTGAAGATAAGAAGATATGAAGGTCTCCAGTTAGGAGAAGGAAAGCTCTTTTAAGGAGATTAATCAGAACTGGAATCTGATTCTTGTTTTGGAGTGGAAGGGATTGGTTGAAGAGGTTTACATGATGAGGTTTGTTCATGAAGGACTTGAATAGTTTGGGTTTATAGCTGTAGGTTTTGAGCAGATGGAGTAACTATCAGTGATGGGAGAATATTGTGGTAATTTACTTGTAGAACACAGAAGGTCTGGAGTAAAGGAGGTTAGTTTGGTAGTAGAAGTAACACGTGTCTATAAGTGATGCCAGATTTTTAGCTCTGCAAACTAAGAAAGCAAATGTTTTATAAATATGATAAAGTTAAACTTTAAGATAAAAATAGGAAATAAAATCTGTATAACAACTATTACTTTTTTTTTTTTAAGATTATATTTATTTATTTGACAGAGAGATCACAAGTAGGCAGAGAGGCAGGTAGAGAGAGAGGAGGAAGCAGGCTCCCAGCCAAGCAGAGAGCCTGATGTGGGACTTGATCCCAGGACCCTGGGATCATGACCCCAGCCAAAGGCAGAGGCTTAACCCACTGAGCCACCCAGTGGCCCAACAACTATGACTTTTTAAAGTAATATCTATTTAAGAAGGGGCCTCTGGAATATTTCTGGAGTATTTTCTTGGGTCTTTCTCAACATCTTTTATGCTTCTGTCTTCCCTCTTAGAACTGCTCTCATGCTAGGCTGCGAGTATGGTTGTAAAGATGCTGTAGAAGTCTTACTTAAAAATGGTGCTGATGTCAGCCTGCTGGATGCCCTGGGCCATGACTGTTCTTACTATGCAAGAATCGGGGACAATCTGGACATTCTAACTTTATTGAAGACTGCGTCGGAAAATACCAACAAAGGTAGGTAGCAAAGTAGCTAGAAAAGTCTAGCTTAATAAAGAACAGCTTTTAAAGACTCAGACCGTGGAACTGCAGGTTTTAAGAAGCAAAGCAGTCCTTAATGCTGCACATCATTGGTCTTTCTCCCTCTGTGCTGTGGCTTTGTGTATTTGCATTAGTCACTTTGAGGCAGTACCTGTTGTGTATGTTTGCTAGTTTATCAAGTAGACCCTGTTGTACTATGGAGTAGGTTAAGGAATGAGGAGAAAGAGCCCAATCAAGTGTGTTTTATTAATATATATATATAAACATATACGTATATATTTATATATATATAAATGAGGAGGGGGACTTTAGTACTTAGCTTTGATACAGAATTTTAAAGAAAGAATCATTGTTTGAACATGTATATAAAATATTCAATCAGTATTTATCAAATACTTGTATCAAGTATTTTTCTGTGTTTATTAAGGAGAAATATCCTTCCAGTCTTCTCCCTATGCAGGAAGGAATAGACTCGTCTTCACCCTATGCGGGAAATTGAGGTCACTTATAGTGAGCTGCAAATTACTTTTTGTGTAATAGATTTTGAAGTGTTTTCCCTCATAGATAAACATTTTGTGTAAAATTTTTATTAATGTATAAAATTCCATATATTTAATTGAATTAAGCAATTTTCTGTACATTCATTTAAGTTGTTTACAGTTTTTGCTAATATACATAACAATTTCGTGACTGTCATGATGTGTAAATATTTTAGCGTTTTTTTATTATAGTCTTAGGATCAGTTCCTAGAAATTGAATCCTATATTTCAGGATATACCCATTTCTTTAAGCTTTTGGTATATATTGACAAACTGCCATCTGTTTAGGAGTGTTTAAAATTTTCTATTTTGCAACTGCTTCCCCTTCTAGCATTGAATATTATCCATCTGGATGTAAACATAACAAAAAAAAAATTTTGCCGTTTGATAGGTAAAAATAGGTCACTGTCATTTTAAATGTAGAGCAGTTAAGCTTTAGAGGGAGCTTTAAAACTGATTTCTTTAGTGACTCAATTATATAGTTAGAGAATTCATAATCTGTTATCTATCCAAGGTAACCTGCTGTTTTACTGTTCCCCCTCCTCCTCTCTTTCTCTCTTTTTAAATCTTTAGGGAGAGAACTTTGGAAGAAAGGACCATCTTTACAGCAGGTAGATCTTAATTTTAATTTTTTAAAAATTATATATATTGTGCAATTTCAGTAAAGAGTTTACAGGTTAATGATTTTACGCAGCTGTTTCAAATTTAAGTGCATGTTGTTCTCTTTGCTCAGTTAATCCTGCCCATGTAGTACCCAGGTATTAAGATCCTGAGGCTTTGATGCAATCCCTCAGCATGAGGCAGTGGACCTCAATGACATCCAGTAGGAAATATCCTCCTGATTGCTGGCCTTGAGCCTCCAGCACTTTCAAATATGAGATATGGTACCTTGTTGACATTCTTCAACGATTGATTTTAGCCCAGTAGATCATAAACATAAACATTTCTCCCTTACTAATAGAGCGTAATGGTTACTGTTATAGGAAAATTTTTCCAGTGCCTTATGAAATGAAGAGAACAGAGTTCAAAACTGATTATATATTGTGATTTCAATACTGTTGTTATGATTTTGCTTTCTTTGTACTTTTTCCACCTTGTTGGTAGGACCTCAAAAAAAAATGCAGTATATGAAAGAATTCATACTTTGCTGTAACTTTGTTATCAAATCACTATTTAACCCTGGTTTTGTGTTCCAGTCTCAGTAAATATCTTATTGTTTCCCCCTAATCTCTTCAGGTTAGCGTAAGTGGGGCTGGTTTTCTGCACTGTCACCATCTTGCTCAAGAGCTAGCGTAGTAGGCACCTTTCCTCTTCTGTTGGCTGTTCCCTTCCAGGCTTTCAGCTTTTCTCTAGTGAGAGGAACCTGAGCCCTTCCAAACCCTGAGGAGAGTAATCAGGTACCTGCTGAGAAATTCTGACCATCATCCTCTCTGCACATCATTCCTTGACCTCTCACCGGAATCTGAAAGCTATATGAAAGCATGTTTTCCTCTCCAGTCCATCAGAATTAAGTAATACATTCATGCATGGGTCATGTCTGCCATCACTTTACCTTTCTATCTGGAGCAGCCGTTTGTACCTTCTCTCCTGTTCCTCAGATGATCTAAGTAGGAGTAGAGTGGATAAAAATGCACTCTGTAATGTCTGTACCAGCAGACTTATATGGGAGCAGAGAAAGTGATTTCTGAAATATACACATATTTAAAATAAAGAATTATTGAATATTAATGTGAGAATGGTAATCTGCTTAGGGCTCTAGGAGTTTTCTAAATGAATACACAGAGTTAATATTCTGCTAGGAACAGTAAAACTCGGTATTTCCATTCTTTGTTGAATACATTTTAAAATAGCTACCGTAGATAGCATTTGTTCCTGTGCTAAAGGACATAGAGTCCCTGTTATCAAGAAGAGTACAGTATAGTTTTAAAAATAAGACTTATTCAGTTGTTTGCTTGACAGACCTCTCTGGGGCACCTACAATATGCCAATTACTGTTCTAGGTGCTGGGGAATCATAGTGTACAAAGTTCCTGTCTCACGTTGCTCCCAGCCTGGTGAGCGAAATGAACAATAAACAAACAGATGCTAATATTTAGTATCATAGCATCTGCTTTGAAGAAAAGTGGAACAGGATTAGGGGATGAAGAGGGGAGAGGGCAGGAAGCTATTTTAGATGGCGTGGTCAGCAAAGGCCTCTCAGGAAGTGACATTTGTGCAGAGGCATGAAAGAAGCGAGAAGGGAGCCACAGGGCTCTGTAGAGGAAGCCTTAGTGGGCAGAGGGAAGGACAGGTGCCAACCCCCTGATGCAGGAGTGTGTTTAACACATCCAGGGCGCAGTAGAAGGACAGCATGGAGGAGTGATGTGCGCATGACCGAGGAGGAGAGGCAGGTGAGGGAAACATCTGCCCCATGATGAAAGACCCTCTAGAGGGAAGACGGGGATGAAGGTAGAATAAGGAAATGGATCAGATCCCACACAAAGAACAGTCCTTTGCTGGAAGGAATGAAGCTAGAAATGTAGTTTGGGCCAAGTTGTGGGTATGGAATATCCTCCTAATAGGACCTTTCCTTTCTAATTCTAAATCCAAACTGATTAGAATAACAGTTAAAACAACACTCAATAAATAATGTAAAACATAAAAAAAATTTTCTTGGAAAATTAAAGTGGTAGTTTTTTTTTTTTAAAGCTCTCAGAGAGACCATAGGTTTTTAAATTATTATGTAGAAGTAAGGGTCAGTTTGGCCAAAAAAAAGTTAAATGCTCTCTTGCTTAATGATTGTGTTATGGTTTTATTAAAGCAAATCTTCAGGCTGGAATAAGGTTTCAAAGCAGTAAGTGTACAAAACAAGTCGTTTAGAGGATTGAACCAAGTCGTTTAGAGGATTGTCTGTCTTCCTGACCACATACTTTGATATTTTATCAGTGCTTAAAGAAATAAATAATTTCCGTATCTCTTTTCAACATTACTGTAATTCCCCGTCCTTTTTAAGTACTAGATTTTTCCTTTGGGGATAGTTGCTGATGTCTTATAGTGCAACTCTAGATTTGTGTTTAGTACAAATTCTACTTTCCAAATCTTGGAAACTTTAGTAAAAATAAATGTTTAACAGTTGGGATTTTAAATTTGATTATGTCTTCGTATTTTTAAATAAATCATACTTGATTTATTTAAAACCTATAATCAAAGATGCGCTTCACTTGGAGTTCCAAGTGCAAACACTGCCACCTTGTGTTGTATACAGTAAAATGACATGTTGGATAAGCCGCACATCCCTAACTGGATATGTTGCCTACTGAGGAAAAGTATTTCTGTATTTTTATACTTGCTAACCCGTGTTCTCTTATATGTTTCACCAAAGCGAAATTTGCCATACATACTAGATGAAGTAAATATGAAGTCAAGTCAGAGGGAGCATCGAAACATTCAGGTAAAAAAAAAATTAGTATCCTCTTTGTAAAGAATTACTGTGTTGTTTGTAGTGGGGTTGGGTGGGAAGAGGAGCATGAAATGGGGAAATGAACAGGGGAAGGAAGGGCAGCCTGCTATGTTTTGTGATTCTGTTTTCTTGCCCAGTCCCTTCCAAAAGAATTGACTTTTGTTAGGAATGTTTGGGTTATATTATCTTACAGAAATGATTGTTTTAATATGTATTAGGAAGGAAATAATTAAACAACTTTACATAACTTTCTGTTGATTTAAATCTGTTTGGGACCATAAATCCTAAATTTGTATTCATTTTAGAAAACAAGTATTGGGATGAAAAATGATGGTTACTAATGTAAATAAATGTGTTTAGTTTGATACAACTTTTTTTTTATTTTGATAAAGAAAAATCATTTTGTTTAACCATATAATGTTCTATGTTAATCAGAGTGTTCAGAAAATAATTCTCATGTGGATTATGTGGGAGGAAGATTCCATAACTGAATGGTTTAGTTTATGACTAAAACACATTAAAATACAAGTTGTAAAAAAAACAAAAACAACAACAAAAACAAGTTGTATAGCTGTTTTCCATATGATAAGACAAAAGCATTTTATTTGGGGTTTTATAGTTTATTGTTTATATAACTGTAAAAGAACTCTCAATTGGAGCCTTAAGGGCTTCATCAGAGCATGGAAATAATTAGTGGAGCGAAAGCATTAGAACCCAGTCATAAACTTGAGAGGTGTTAAGCAAAAGTTAAAATGGCATATTCTTCTGCTATTTTCTATTTCCAGGTAATTTATTTATTTTGTTAGAATCATGGTGCTTTGCTGTCTTGTATATACTCATATTAATTAGATAACAGGACTATAACCTTCTGCAGGCACACCTTGGAGATAGCGCAGTTCAGTTCCAGGTCATTGCAATAAAGCGAGTATTGTAGCAAAGCAAATACAGTAAAGTGAGTCAAATGAATTTTTTGGTTTCCCAGTACATTAAAAGTTATATTTGCATTATACTGTAGTCTTTTTGTTGTTAAGGTTTTTATTTATTTACTTGAGAGGGAGAGAGAGAGAGAAAGAGATAGAACACCAGCCAGGGGGAGAGGCAGAGGGAGACACAGACTCCCTGCTGAGCAGGGAGCCCAGTATGAGGCTGTAGCCCAGGGCCCTGGGATTCATGACCTGAGCTGAAGGCAGACGTTTGACTGACTGAGCCACCCAGGTGCCCCTATACTGTAGTCTGTTAAGTGTGTAATAGCAGTATATCTAAAAAAAAGAAAGAAAGAAAGAAAGAAAGAAAGAGACCCCAATGTGTATACCTTAGTTTAAAAATACTTTATTGCTAGGGTGCCTGTCTGGCTCAGTCAGAAGAGCATGTGACTGTTGATCTCGGGGTTGTGAGTTCAAGCCCTACGTTGGGTGTACAGATTACCTAAATAAATATTTTTTAAAAGAGAAAAAAGTTAAATAAAAATACTTTATTGCTAAGAAGTGCTAGCCATCATGGGAGTTTTCAGTGAGTTGTCATCTTTTTACTGGGCAGGCGTCTTGCCTTGATGTTGATGGTTGCTGACTGATGAAGGTGGTGAGATGTTGAAGGTTGGGAAGTCTATGGCAGTTTCTTAAAGTAAGATAGCAAGGAGTTTTGCCACAGCAATGAACTCTTCCTTTAACAAAAGTTTTCTTGGTAGCATTTTCCCCAAAGTAGAACTCCTTTCAAAACTGGAGCCAATTCTCTCAAACCCTGCTGCTGCCCTATCAACTAACTTTATGTCATATTCTAAATCCTTTGTCACCATTTCAATAATCTAATAGTGTCTTCACCAGAAATAGATTCCATTTCAAGAAACCACTGTCTTTGCTCGTCTGTAAAAAGCAGCTCCTCAATCATTCATTGTATTGTGGAGTAGCTAGCAGTTCAGTTCCATCTGCAGGCTCCACTTCCTTTTTTTTTTTTTTAATAATTTTTAAAGTTTTTTTAATAAACATACGATGTATTATTAGCCCCAGCGGTACAGGTCTGTGAATCGCCATGTTTCCACACTTCACAGCACTCACCATAGCACATACTTTCCCAAATGTCCATACTCCCACCACCCTCTTCCTATCCCCCTCCCCCTGGCCACCCTCAGTTTGTTTTGTGACATTAAGAGTCTCTTACAGGCTCCACTTCTCTAATTCCAGTTTTCTTGCTGTCTCCACCACATCTGCAGTTATTTCCTCCGCTGAAGCCTGGAGCCCCTCAAAGTCCTCCATGAGGGTTGGATAACACTTCCTTCCAACTCTCATTAATGTTAGTATTTTGACCTCTTCCCATGAATCAGTAAATGTTCTTAATGGCACCTAGAATGGTGAATCCTTTCCAGAAGGTTTTCAGTTTCCTTTGCTCAGATCCATCAGAAGAATCTCCTTCAAGGCAGCCATACAAAATGTATTTCTTAAATAGTAAGCCTTGAAAGTTGAAATTACTCCTTGATCCATGGGCTGCAAGGTGGATATTGGGTTAGCAGCCTTCACAGAATTCATAGAAGAGAGTTAGGGCCTTGTTCTGGATGAGGCTTTGGCTTAAGGGCATGTCGTGGCTGGTTTGATCTTCTATCCAGACACCTAAAACTTTCTCTGTTTCGGCCATCAGTTGGTTTTGCTTTCTCATCATTCATGTGATCGCTGGGGTAGCACTTTGAGTTTCCTTCAAGAACTTTTCCTTTGCATTCAGAACTTGACTGACTGGTAAAAGAGGCCTAGCTTTTGACTTTTTTTAGTTCGAGACATGCCTTCCTGACTAAGCTTAATCATTTTTAGCTTTTGATTTAAGGTGAGAGACGAGTTACTCTTCCTTTCTCTTGAACACATAGAAGCTATTGTAGAATTGTTAGTTGGTCTAATTTCAATGCCGTGTGTCACAGGGAATGGGGGCCTGAGGAGAGGGAGAGAGATGGGGGAATGGCCAGTGGGTAGAGCAGTCACACTGCTGGTTATTTACTGGTTAAGTTTGCCGTCTTTCATGGGCGCAGTTCATGGTGCCCCTAAGAAAGTTACTGTAGTGTCAGCAAGGGTCACTGATCACAGGTCACCATAATAAACAGAATAGTAAAAAAGTTTCAGAAATTTTGAGAGTTACCAAAATATGGCAGATACAAAGTAAGTGAAAGCTGGTGGAGAAATGATGCTGATAGGCTAGCTCGATGCAGGGTTGCCACAGACCTTCAATTGGTGAAAAAACACAGTATTTGCGAAGTGTAGGAAAGCAGAGTGCAATAAAATGAATATGCCTGTATATTATTTCTGATCTATCAATTTTAAGCCATTAACTATTTAAGCCACAATATATTGTGTCTTTGGACTTAAGGTATATATAGGTTTTATATAGGTATATAGGTATATATCTGACCATGATAGTGAACTGCTTTTGAAAATTTCTTCCATAAGAATTGCTCTTTTAAGGCTGTTCTGGCACCTGTTATCTTTACTGTTTAAGGATCTGGAGATTGAAAATGAAGATTTGAAAGATAGGTTGAGAAAAATTCAGCAAGAACAGAGAATATTACTGGATAAAGTCAATGGTTTACAACTACAGCTGAATGAGGTAAATAATCTACATAATATAAAAAAAATGAAAAAAATGTTTTACCACCAATAATCATCATTGAAAACAAATCGTTAATGATCGCCTGCCACATCAGGTCATGGTGCTAGATGCAAAAGGAGGTACAATGAGGTCATTGCCCTTCAGAAAAGTTCTTTCTCCCTGGAATCTTCACATGAAATTTGGAGTGTCACACGTAGGAACAGAGATTACTGGCGGTGTATGGTAATAGCAAAGCGCTGACCTATGGTTGGGGGCTATGGGATTGGAGAGAGAGGAGTTGATAATGGATGGGTTCTCAGAAGAATCGAAGTGCTTCTTAACCTGGTCAGTGAGAAGAATGAGTGATGGCTCAGACCACAGAGCTGGTCATTCAGAGACATTTTCTCCTCACCTCTTTGTTCCCAATCTTAAAGATATGTGCTGGCCTTTTACAAAGATACTCGCTGAGCTCATGCCTTTCAAAATTAAGCTTTGCATAATGAAAATACATTTCTTCTTTTTAAATTTAGGAAGTAATGGTTGCGGACGATCTGGAAAGTGAGGTAGGCTGATAAATTTTACTTTAAAGCTATAAAATGCTATGTCAATTGAAGATGACATTGCAGTAGAGTTTTGAGTCCCGTGTTGAGATGGGGGTGAGGATTTGATTTCTGGTTATTGCTTAAAGGAAAAAACAAAACCTACATGTGACTATAAAAATACGTTTTTAGGGGTAGTAGCATAGGTTATCTTAAGCATTTTGTTGTTATTGCCTCTGAATGCCTCATTTTCTCTGAAACTTCTAACAAAAAGATATACAATTCTAAACATTGTAAATAAAATGTCTGAAAATAATAAGATTTGAAACATGCGGAAATGTGAAATTTTCATAGTGTTTTAATATATTTTATATTTTATTGTATATTTGTAGAAACTTTCGACTCTGCTAATAGTTAAAAATCCTAAAAAATCAAAGTTATTCTAATTCACATTTTCTGAAACATATTTTTAACCTAGTTGCAAGTGATTTTGCTCTGTATTTATTCCTTTCCATTTCAGAAAGAAAAGCTGAAGTCCCTTTTGGTGGCTAAAGAAAAGCAACATGAAGAAAGCCTAAGAACTATTGAGACTCTGAAAAATAGATTTAAATATTTTGAGGTATAGAAAGCTTAAGTAAATTCTTTCATATAACGTATAATGGGCAGTGGAAGGAGCTTGGAGTCAGACTTGAATTTGAATGATCGCTTTCTTCTTTATTGTGTGACCTCAGGCAGTTTATTTAAAGTCTCTGAGCTTGCTGCCACTTTTGCAAAATGGGGATGATTGTCCCTTTCCCCACAGAGCTGTTGCAAAGGTTAAAGGACACCACTGAAACTGACCTGCATGGGTCTGGCATTCCATACCTGTTTCTCTTCCCTGGCTTTCCTCTTTGTCCATTTTATCTTTACAAAACTTCACACTCGTACCTTGGAATTTGCAATGTGTATGATGGTGAAAAGAACAAAGCCTCATAAATGAATAGTATATTTCTAGGATTATCTCAGAAAGAGTTTTGTGTATCTTTTCATTAGTTATGACACTTAAGGTTGAGCGTAGTGTGTCAGTGTGATTCAGTTCATAAGCTCAGCTTTGGTTGGATAAGTTAGGACTTAGTTTTTCCAAAGTCATGGTATTTTTAAGTTTTTATTGAAATACAGTGTACATTATAAAGCACACATGTTAAAGTGTATATGTTGAAAAATTTTCATAAGTCAGACACACCATAATCAAGAAATACAACATCCTGGTACCTAGAAACCTCCTGACACTTGCTTCCTGTCACAACCCACACTCCCGATGGTGACCACTCGACTGATTTTTACCTGCAGAGGTTTGTTTTACAAGGCCATAATATATATTTTATCACTGGCGCCACTGAAAGGTGGCTGATACAGTGTGAATCTTTTTTTTTTTTAAAGATTTTATTTATTTATTTGACAGAGAGAGATCACAAGTAGGCAGAGAGTCAGGCAGAGAGAGAGGAAGGGAAGCAGGTTCCCCGCTGAGCAGAAAGCCGGATGCAGGGCTCAGTCCAGGACCCTGGGATCATGACCTGAGCTGAAGGCAGAGGCTTTAACCCACTGAGCCACCCAGGTGCCCACAGTGTGAATCTTTTATCTTTACTGGGGAGTATAACCCCAAAGTACGTGATGGAAGCAGTTTTTTTCCTTTGGAGATGAAAAACGTATGCAGCTGTGAAAAAAATTCAGAATTAGACAAAAAACTGATCTGTGGGATGGAGGCCACCCTTTGGTGAGGGGTTACCGACAAGAGGCATGAAGAAGTGTCTGAGGGCACTGGGAATGTTCTCTGTCTTCATCTGGGTTGTGATGACATGGGGTATACATATGCGGACACTTACTGCAGTGTACATGTAACATTCATATACTTTACTGCAGGCGAGTGAGTTTTGCATTGATGCATGTTCACACTGATATGACTAAATTCTGAAGATTATTCAGAAATACACATTTATAAACTAATGAACTAGTGGAGTGGCTTCTGTCTTTCATGTCTGAAGATGTTTGTTTTTAAGGTTAATAGTGAAACTAGTAATAGCTAACGTTTCGTAGTCTTGCCCATTTGCCAGGAAATGGCCCTGTTTACTATACACGCATTTCATAAACACATCAATCCTGTATGGTGTATCTTACTGTTATCTCCACTTTGTGAGTGAAGAGACTGAGGCCCAGAGCAGTCTACCCATGTGGTGCTCTATAAATAGGAAGTGGCAGGACCAGAACTTGAACGCAGGCAGTCTGACTAGTTTTATGCTCAGAGTAGCTTGAATGAGAAAATACAGATGTGCATATGGGATTTTTGAAGTGTCCGCCAAAGTTGGGGTACGTGAAATTGGGTACTTTTATGTATTACTTTTCTGCTAAGAGTGGGCTCTCACATCTTAAGAATAAAAAATTTTTTAAAATATTTTATTTATTTACTTGACAGATCACAAGTAGGCAGAGAGGCAGGCAGAGAGAGAGAGAAGAGGAAGCATGCTCCCCATGGAGCAGAGAGCTGGGTGCGGGGCTCCATCCCAGGACCCTGAGATCATGACCTGAGCTGAAGGCAGAGGCTTTAACCCACTGAGCCACTCAGGTGCCCCGAGACTAAAATTGTTTTCTGTAGCTTTCAACAAACTTTCAGCCAAGTCTATAACTTTGAATGAGGTTATAATATATTGTAGAAAAATAACACGTTTTTTCTTATAAAAACAACACATTTATTTTAGGAAGCCGAGAAAATGTAGTTAAACTAAAAGCAGAAAATAAACACACCTATAATGCCAACACTCTTAGCCCCTGACTGATCTCCTTTGACAACTTCCTTTGTGCATAGCTAGTGATACATACACATTCAACAGGTGGGAATATTGTTTTATAACTTTCTACATATTTGCTAATGGGGACATTTTCTCCAGTCAATATATATTCATTTTGATGAATTTTTATACTAGAAATGAGTTTTTTACTTTCAAGAAGAAAATTAGAGGGTGCACTTTATATGTGACCCAATATTTATGAAAGTGGCCATTAAAACTAAAAATACATTATTTGTAAGTATTGAGTACTCACTCCTGTATCATCTCAACGTGCTAAAAATTCCTCATAAGCTGCCAACAGAAATACTGCCTTATGTGTAATATATAGCATATAGGCAGTTCCCTTATGTTTATAGGGAAAATATAGGCTAATATGGGTACTTTAGAATGAAGCTGATTTTGTGTTACAACTCATCTGTCCCTGTTTATTTGAGTAATCTACTAAAGGTAATAAACCCAAACCAAGTTTTTTGAACTCCTTATGTATGATGTAGGCCTCCCCTGACCCATACATGTAGAAGCCAATTTAGCAACTATTGCAAGCTCTTGTATTCAATATTACATAGAACAAAGAGCTTAACTAAATTTGCAGACATTTTTCCGTACCCTTTGGTGCGCTGTGGATTAGTGGGGGTGGCATTAATTTAGTCACAGAACTGTGGACCGTTTTTGTTGTGGTCACCTCTATGAGTCTGACATACAGATACACAAACATGGACTACATCTGCCCAGCTTTTCTTAGAAACTGAAAATCGCTGACGCACAATGGGGCATTAGTTTCAAGTGTACTACATAGTAATGTGACAACTCCGTGCATTATACTCTGCTCACCACAAGTGTAGCTACCACCATACAATGCCACTCCAATACTCTTGACTGCTTCCCTATACTGTAGCCTTTATCCCCATGACTGATTCGTTCCATACCTAGAAGCCTGTATCTCCACTCTTCTTCATCTGTTTTATGTCGCTCTCGCCAGCAAGAACGACCCGCAAACGTGATGAGGAGCAAACTTCTTTATTAGCGTCTCTACTACTACTACTACTACTTCTACTACTACTACTACTTCTACTACTACTACTACTTCTACTTCTACTTCTACTCCTCTCTCAAGCAAGTTCTGGCAATATATACATGTAGGCGGTCCAGCCCAACTATCCAATCACTGCCCCGTGCACGCAGTCTCCTCGTGAACCCTTATGTAACCACAGAGGGCTCTATTGTTCTCAAGCAGTAATCATGCATTTCTCTCTTGGCTCCTGGTGCTGTTCATGCATCAGCCACGAGCGCACCCAAACCCTACCTAGCCAATCATTCTCACTTCCTCAATCTTCAGGCATTTTCGTCTACGTGACTCCTTGCATCTGCTGGATGGCTCTCCACAGCTCCCCCTTTTTTATTTGTTTACATGGCAGGGATCGTGCCTGTCTTAGGTTGCCAATCCTCAGCACACATGCTTACCCGTCATCGGGTACTCTCCCGGGTCGAAGAGCCCCTGTCTTAGGTTGCTATGGTGTGGGATCAGTCTTACCCGTCTTTGACTACCGATCCAGCATACTAAGCCATATTTGGGGGGAGGTCCCGACCTCCAGAGCCATCATGGCTTAGACCAAAGCCCGTTGCTATAGCTGCTGTTGTCGTGCAATTCTACAGATGCATTTTAGAAGGAGTACTTGAGCCAGAATCATCAACATAATCAGGGCTCCTATGCCTGCCCAGGTTTTGAGGAATGAGACTGATTGTTATGACATACTAACCCAGTTGCTGACGGAGCCAAGAGATACTTGAGTGGCATTCAAGGTGGTACTTTGAGCCTACTGCGAGTGATTAACTGGTGGTTACGTACAATAGCTTTTACCTTATAAATTTCTGCGAATATAATTTTAAGTGTACAAGGCAAGAGGCACATGAAAAGAACAATCACCACTAGTCCTACAATATACCATGCGTGCGTCAGGGAAGGGAAATGAGACAGGAAGAGGGCTCATAAAGCTTTTAGCAAGCTTGCATTAAAATAAGCGTTAGTAACAAACATGAGTCCGGATAAG
The DNA here is from genome assembly GCF_009829155.1 of Mustela erminea. Taxonomy (NCBI): domain Eukaryota; kingdom Metazoa; phylum Chordata; class Mammalia; order Carnivora; family Mustelidae; genus Mustela; species Mustela erminea. The sequence continues at coordinate 34,697,106 of NC_045618.1, read as the reverse complement.
AAAAAAGCACTCTATGGTGAGTCATTTGAAGAGGGGCCTGAAGCTGGGCAATCTCTTGTCTCGGCCACAGTTGAACCGGCTCCGCCTTCACGGGGACAGGTTGCAGGACGGTCGTCGTTGCTATCATCATCATTAGCAGCATCCTCCACAGGTTCCACAGCCACCAGCCTGGTGAGGCGTTCCGGCACCCAGAGTGGAGCAGGCGCATCCTGTGGGAAAACACAAAGGGAACCTCAGTGCCACCCAAGCACCGGGTTGGGTTTGGATAATTGGCCTTGCAAGTCTCCTGCCCCTCTCAGAGTCTTTTAAGTAAGCCCTGAGGGCCGCCGTGGCTATCTGTTAATACACCGCAGGGGGGTATGTACTCTGCACTTGGGCCCCGAGATATGGCCCCGTGCCTGTCAGCATTTCCAAATTCCATTGCGGGTTACCTGCGGCTGCATTTCTCCGTGCTGTGTCCAGACAATTGTCCTGATTTTGGATTTTCCATTCTAGATATTGTCCTCCACTTAATACCGCCCTGGCCAAGTTGGCCCAATCCTCGGGAGCGAGGTAGAGTGCTCCCAGCGACTCCACAAGGGAGACCGTAAAGGCTGCCTGGGGCCCATAGCTGCTAACTGCCTCCTTCAGCTGCTTTACCAACTTAAAATCTAGTGGCTGGTGATACCTCTGCTGATTCTGATCTTCTAACACTGGAAAAAAGCCTTTTCCCGGGCCAAGGACCTCTCTCCAATTTTCCGCGGCGCAGCCCGAACAATAGCACGTCTTGGTGCAGCTGGGCTTATAAGGCGGGGGCCACTCATGGGGTGGCGCTGTGGAGCTAGAATGCGGAAGCGGCGTAACTTTCGTTTTTAATTTCGATTGCGCCACAACTGCGGCTTCCGCCCCTGCTCTCAGCTGCGCCATTACTTCTCCCTGCACCCTTAACTCTCCTAATACTTTTTGCAATTCCGCCTCTTTATCCTCAAATCGTTGCCTCATGGCTTCCAAGTCTGTCTGGAGACCGGGAGATTCCTCCTTCTTGTTGTTTGCCTCTATCTTTCCTAGCTCCTGCAACTCGCTTTCTGACATCCCTTCTGAGCTTTCGCTTTCAGAGTCAGAGTCTCGGGAGGAGCCCTTACGGGATTCTTCTTTCACTTGCAAAAAAACTTCCCCTCCCTGTAGTACTGCTCGCTGCAGGGGCTCTCGGGGGGAGTGCAAACATACTTTCATCAGGGACCACACGGCGAGAGTCCCCGGGGATGTAGAGGGACAGAGTTTTAAATCCTCGCTCAGGTGTTTCCATTGTGGCAAATTTAGGAGCCCTTCTTCTATAAACCAGGGGGCAATCTCTGCTACTTCTTTTAAAAAGGCCCTGGCTGTTTTTGCCTTTAAGGGGGTACCGTTCATCTTGAGAACGTCTTTTAGGGGATCTTCCATTCTACGTCTACTAAAATCGTTCCCCATCCCGAGGAAACTTTTACTTGTATCGTCCCTGCCGAGGGAACTTTCACTTGTATCGTCCCTGCCGAGGGAACTTTCACTTGTATCGTCCCTGCCGAGGGAACTTTTACTTGTATCGTCCTAATCCTAGGAACTTTCCCTGTCACTCACTAGACAGAAATAGGTGCACTCCTTACCTTATCGTTGCTCTATCTCAATCTCCGTTTTGCGATGCGGACAGTTTCCCGGGTTTCGGCACCAGTTGTCGCTCTCGCCAGCAAGAACGACCCGCAAACGTGATGAGGAGCAAACTTCTTTATTAGCGTCTCTACTACTACTACTACTACTACTTCTACTACTACTACTACTTCTACTTCTACTTCTACTCCTCTCTCAAGCAAGTTCTGGCAATACATACATGTAGGCGGTCCAGCCCAACTATCCAATCACTGCCCCGTGCACGCAGTCTCCTCGTGAACCCTTATGTAACCACAGAGGGCTCTATTGTTCTCAAGCAGTAATCATGCATTTCTCTCTTGGCTCCTGGTGCTGTTCATGCATCAGCCACGAGCGCACCCAAACCCTACCTAGCCAATCATTCTCACTTCCTCAATCTTCAGGCATTTTCGTCTACGTGACTCCTTGCATCTGCTGGATGGCTCTCCACAGTTTTACCCATTATCCTACCTCCTCTCCTCTGGCAACCGTAAGATTGTTCTCTGTATTTATGGGTCTTCTTCTGCTTTTTGTTTGTTCGTTCACTTTTTTGTTTTGGGATTTCACATAGGAGTGAAGTCATACGGTATTTGTCTTTCTCTGTCTGATTTATTTCACTTAGCATAATACCTTGAGGTCCATCCATGTTTAGCAAATGGCAACATCTCATCATTTCTTACAGCTAATATTTCTTTGTGTGTATGTGTGTGTACACCACATCTTCTTTTTTTTTTTTTTAAAGATTTTATTTATTTGACAGAGAGAGATCACATGTAAATGGAGAGGCAGCAGAGAGAGAGAGAGAGAGAGAGAGGGAAGCAGGCTCCCTGCTGAGCAGAGAGCCCGATGTGAGACTTGATCCCAGGACCCTGAGATCATGACCTGAGCCGAAGGCAGCGGCTTAACCCACTGAGCCACCCAGGCGCCCCACACCACATCTTCTTTATTCTCTCTTTTCTTGATGGGCACTTGGGCTGCTCCCATATCTTGGCTGTTGTAAATAGTGCTGCTGTAAACACAGGGGCTTATATATTTTCTCGAATTAGTGTTTCTGTTTTCTTTGGGTAAATTACCCAATAGTGGAGTTACTGGATCATATGGTATTTCTAAATTTTTCAAGGATCCTCCATGCTGTTTTCCACAGTGGCTGCGGAAAATTTACATTCCTACCAGTAGTGCACAGGGTTCCTTTTTCTCCACATTCTTGCCAACACTTGTTTTTTCTTGTCTTTCTGATACTAGCCATTATGACAGGTATGAGGGGATATCTCATTGTTATTTCAATTGTATTTCCCTGATGATTAGTGATGTAGAGTGTCTTTACATGTGATGGCCATCTGTATGCCTTCTTTGTAGAAATGTCTATTCGGGTCCTTTGCCCACTTTTTAATTGGATTATTTTTGGGGAGTGTGTATAAGTTCTTCCTATATTTTGGATATTAATTCATTATCAGATATGTGATTTATAGATATCAACTCCCATTCACTAGATGGTCTTTATATGGTTTTCTTTGCTCTGCAAGGGTTTTTTTTTTTTTTTTTAAGATTTTATTTATTTATTTGACAGAGAGAGATCACAAGTAGGGAGAGAGGCAGGCAGAGAGAGAGGAGGAAGCAGGCTACCTGCTGAGCAGAGAGCCCGACGCGGGACTCGATCCCAGGACCCTGAGATCATGACCTGAGCCGAAGGCAGCGGCTTAACCCACTGAGCCACCCAGGCGCCCAAGGGGTTTTTGTTTTGATGTGGTCCCAGCAATTTATTTTTGCTTTTGTTTCCTTTGCCAGAAGAGACCTATCTAGAAAACTGTTTCTATGGCCCATGTCAAATAGGTTATAGCCTATTTTTTTCTACCAGTTTTATGGTTTCACATGTCATATTTAGGTCTTTAATGATTTCTGAGTTTATTTTTGTGTATGGTGTAAGAAATGGTTCCGTTTCTTTTTCTTTCTTTCTTTTTTTTTTTTGCATTTAGCTGTCCCGTTTTCCCAACATGATTTGTTAAAGAGAGACTGTCTTTTCTCCTTTATATACTCTTGCCTCCTTCGTCGTAAATTAATTGACTATATAAGCTTGGGCTTATTTCTGGGCTCTCTGTTCTGTTCTGTTGGTCTATGTGTCTGTTTTTCTGCCGTCCCTGTACCGTTTTGATTACTATAGCTTCATAGTGTATCCTGAAATCTGGGGTTGTGATCCCTTCAGCTTTATTCTTTCTAAAGATTGCTTGGGCTATTTGGGGTCTTTGTGGTTCCATTCAAAATTTACTATTATTCTAGTTCTTTGACAAGTGCTTTGGTATTTTGATACAGATTGCATTTGATAGGGAAGCCATTTTCTTCCTTTTGAGGTAAAGAAGCAGTGAAGAGTGTGTATTGAAAGTTGTTTCAGTTCATTTGGGGCTCACTTTTTTTGTTTGTTTGTTTGTTTTTTGTTTTGAGCAGAAAAGTTTTTCCTTGAACCGCTTGGCTGCTTTTATTAAAATGCTCAGTGAAGTATTTTATTCCCAACTGGTCTCTCGAATTGTCATCAATGCTGTGTCTTTTTATAGTTTCAAGTAGAGTCATACTCAGGAGAAACAAGTAATCTTGAAATGTGACTTTAATAATTGGATCATTTAAGAGCTAAAATAGATACAGAATTTAACAAAATGAAGCAATATTCATCGTAAATTTATGCTTCTGATTTCAGACTGATCATTTAGGATCAGGAAGTCATTTCAGTAACCGTAAGTACAAAAGCATAGATTATCATTACCATTCACCCAGTTAAAACAAAGAAGAATGTTTCTACCTATTCATTTTGTCTAACTGTATATGACATTCTTGCCACTCAATTTCAACTGCTTGTGTGTTATACCTCAACATACGGAAGTAGGAAGAGGTAATGATACTACTGTAGCCTCTAGCATAACATCCGGTAATGCTGAGGCTCTGATTTTCCCTAGCCACTTGTATTTTTAAGTTGTATCTTATATGAGTTACCAAACTTACCTTGTTCATTAGTAGACATTTATTTTGTGATATTTGGGGCTTGTCTTTTATGAAAAGAAACATAACTTCTGATTTGGAGAAATCTTTGGATATAGTTTCAATGCAGGGAGGCATCTAAAAATTAGAAGTTACATAAACACTTATTTCTTAGTTATTTTAAGACTGTGTAATTAATATTAACTTTTATGTATTATTTGCTAATTCTAAATAATTCCTCTAGAAAATCCATTTTTTTTTCCTTCCCAGGAAATATTAAATTATCCTCAAGCTCATTTATCCTATAAATATAAAGAACACCATTTTTATTTTGACTGATTATAAGATACATTTTATAATAATCATGTAGCTTATGTAATCTAACAGTCTTACATATTTCTAAAAACCAACTTAGTATCTATTCAGAAGAATATGGGTACTTTCCTTATATATATAGAAATAATAATGAAAAATGGGAATATTTTAGAACAAGGATAATTTTATGTTGTAACTCATGCCTTTGTTTGACTACTAGAGGAGAGATAATAACACCAAATCAATTCTTAGCCTACTTTGGTATGGGTATTTAAGTTAAGATATCATTTATTTGGATTTATGTAGGAAAAGAAGATATGCTTCTCAAACAGGGTCAAATGTACACGGCAGATTCACAGGTAATTGTTTTTTAATTTAAAAATATTTATTAAAAACATTTGTGCAGGGCGCCTGGGTGGCTCAGTGGGTTAAGCCGCTGCCTTCGGCTCAGGTCATGATCTCAGGGTCCTGGGATCGAGTCCTGCATCGGGTTCTCTGCTCCGCGGGGAGCCTGCTTCCTGCTCTCTCTCTCTCTGCCTGCCTCTCTGCCTACTTGTGATCTCTCTGTGTCAAATGAATAAATAAAATCTTAAAAAAAAATAAATAAAAACATTTGTGCCTTTTTAAAAAGAGGAAAACAGCATTCTATATTAGTACATATACATTGAATAAGGTTTTCATTATCAAAGAAAAGTTGTTGGTGGTGTTCTGAGTTTAATAAAAGCAGATATTACTGTTTCTAGTGCCCTCTAGAGTGTTTCTGATGACAGTAGCTTAAATAAGAGATTTGAATTACAATTTCATTGTCTTGGATAGTAAGCCTGTATTTATTAACAGTGATTGGTTACCTCTTCATATTTGCCCATATAGAGGGGAAGACAGGTTATGAATAACTCAGAAGTAATTTTTTTGGCTTTGAAATGTATTTTTCCTTATGTTCAAATATCTGTTTTATGTGTTGGAAATTCACCTCAAAATAAGAAAACCTTCCAAGAGATAGTGTTGTCTGATTTTCTTGTTGATATCCTTCTCATCTTTACTTTCCAGTAGATAGAAGTTTGCATTTTTAGCACCTCCCGTGGACTAAAGGCATAAATATTTGGGCTTTTGTTTTTATTTTTATTTTTTTAAAGATTTTATTTATTTATTTGATAGACAGAGATCACAAGCCAGCAGAGAGAGAGGAGGAAGCAGGCTTACTGCTGAGCAGAGAGCCCGATGCGGGGCCCGATCCCAGGACCCTGGGATCATGACCTGAGCCGAAGGCAGAGGCTTTAACCCACTGAGCCACCCAGGCGCCCCAATATTTGGACTTTTAAAGGCTTTTTTAACCTTCTGTTATTGATAGGCAGAATGAGTTAGCCTTCGTGATGTCTTAAGATCACTTTAAGCTGCAGGGACACCTGGGTGGCTAAGTCGGTTAAGTATCTGCCTCAGCTCAGGTCATGATCCCCAGAGTCCTGGAATCAAGCCCCATATCGGGCTTCCTGCTCTGTGGAGAGCGTCCTTCGTCCTCTCCCTCTGCCTGCCACTCCCCCTACTTGTGTACACTCTCTCTCTCAAATAAATAAGTACAATATTAAAAAAAAAAAAAGGATCATTTTAAGCTGGAAGCTTCTAAGATTCTAGGTTGAGAAAATGGATATCATATGAAAAGTATTTAAGATTAGATAAATATTTGATTATAATAAAAAAAGTCTGGAAATTGTAAAGATGTATAAGTAATTGGTAAATTTTTGCAGTTTTAGTCTAAAGATCATTGGCAAATTGAAAGATAATTTAGAAGCAGAGAGGCCGGGAAATTCTTCCATGTTGTTAATTTTCTTTCTTGACCCTGGGGAAGGCAGTATAGATTTAACTAAACAACAGTGAAACCTGCTTATTAAAATAGTGGAATGTGTGCACAGCACATAGGTTTTATCAATGAGTTAGTACCTGTAAGGGGCCCTTACTGCGATAGGCTGTATGGGAAAAAATAAAATTGTTGAATTTAGTGTTTCGTGCTTATATGTTCTGTTTATGAACTATTTCATGAGAAGTTTAATTATACTTTTTTGTGTCAACTCTTAGTGGAGGGAATGAGATGTCAGTCAGATTTTGTACTAAGATTATATGCTAAGTTCTCATTCACCCTACTTGACCGAAGAAAACTTGGTTTCATTTTTGTAAGCTAATATTCTCTTGACAACTCATACTAGCTGTGCTGCTTATTTTGGTGGTATTTTTATAACTTAGAGAACATTACATTGGAGTTAACGAGGATATTCAGAAATTATATATCTTTTTTTTTTTTTAAAGATTTTATTTATTTATTTGACAGAGAGAGATCACAAGTAGGTGGAGACGCAGGCAGAGAGAGAGAGAGGAGGAAGCAGGCTCCCTGCTGAGCAGAGAGCCCGATGCAGGACTCGATCCCAGGACCCTGAGATCATGACCTGAGCCGAAGGCAGCGGCTTAACCCACTGAGCCACCCAGGCGCCCAAGAAATTATATATCTTATTAGAAGTTATATAATGTATCATTCTGTGAAATAATTTGCAGATTTAAAATTGTAATACTTGTTTTGATTTGAGGGTTCTGATGACTTTGTTCAGAATTGGAAGTTCTAATTATGTGCCATAAAGCATAGAAATAATAATGAGTTTTGATAAAGTTGTTATCACTTGTGGGTAGTTACTGTGTATGGAGAAAGGAAGAGGAAGTAGTCCCCAGAGGTCACAACTATTTACCTTCTTTGTTCTGCCAGAAATACTTAAAATGAACAGACTCTCTAAGTATCACTGCTTGAGAGCATATGAAGGGACTCATACCCAGAATCACTACTGTAGTTTTCCAGGGTGCTGGTCTGAAAACCCCTTGACTGCTGATGATGTAGGAACTTTGTAAGTTTGGCAGTTAAGTCGTTGTCTTCTTTAGGCTTTTGTGATTAGTATCTTTTTTTTGGTTTCCCTTTTCAGTGTACTTCCCCGGGGGTCCCAGCCTACATGCAGAGCAGGTCCATGTTAAGACCACTGGAGCTGTCATTAACCAATCAAACCTCATATTCTGAAAATGACATTTTAAAGAAAGAGTTAGAGGCAATGAGAACTTTCTGTGAATCGGCAAAACAAGACCGCCTCAAGCTGCAGAATGAGCTGGCGCACAAGGTGGCCGAGTGCAAGGCGTTAGCGCTGGAGTGCGAACGGGTCAAGGCGGACTCCGATGAGCAGATAAAGCAGTTGGAAGACGCCTTGAAGGACGTGCAGAAGAGAATGTATGACTCCGAAGGTAAAGTAAAACAGATGCAGACGCACTTTCTTGCCCTTAAGGAGCACCTGACAAGTGAAGGAGCCACAGGGAGCCACAGGCTGATGGAGGGGCTGAAGGACCAGCTGAAGGATATGAAGGCGAAGTACGAGGGCGCATCCGCTGAAGTGGGGAAATTGCGAAACCAGATCAAACAAAATGAGCTGGTAGTGGAACAGTTGAGGAGGGACGAAGGCAGGCTGGTGGAAGAGAATAAGCGCTTACAGAAGGAACTCAGTACGTGTGAAACGGAGCGAGACCAGAAAGGAAGGAGGGTGGCCGAGGCGGAAGGCCAGGTGAAAGAACTCTTAGCCAAGTTGGCCCTCTCGGTTCCGACGGAAAAATTTGAAAGCATGAAGAGCTTGTTGTCAAGCGAAGTAAACGAGAAGGTGAAAAAAATAGGAGAGGCAGAAAGAGAGTATGAAAAGTCACTTACAGAAATCAGACAGTTGAAGAGAGAGCTTGAGAATTATAAGGCCAAACTTGCTCAGCACATCAAGCCAGAGGAGCACGAGCAGCTCAGAAGCAGACTGGAGCAGAGAGCAGGAGAGCTGGCGAAGAAGGTCACCGAACTCACCTCGAAAAATCAGACGTTGCAAAGGGACATTGAAAAGGTTTATCTGGAGAACAAGGCCCTCAACCAGCAAGTCCAGAACTTAACAAGTGAAATGAAAAGTCATTACGTTCCTCTACAAGTCAGCGAAGAGATGAAAAAGTCACATGATATCACTGTTGATGAGCTGAAGAAACAGCTTTTAGATGTAACACAAAAATACGCGGACAGGAAGCTGGAAATGGAGAAGTTGCTGATGGAAAATGACAGTTTAAGTAAGAATGTTAGCCGCCTGGAAACTGTGTTTGTGCCTCCCGAGAAGCACCAAAAAGAGGTCTCGGCTCTGAAATCCAGTGTCGCTGACCTCAAACAACAGCTGTCCGAACTGAATAAGAGGAGCGGTGAAGAGCGAGAGAAAATAAATGCACTCGTGTCTGAAAACACTAACCTGAAAAAGACCCTGAGTACCCAGTATGTGCCGGCTAAAACCCATGAGGAGGTGAAAACCGCGTTGAATGGCACAGTGGATAAGGCCAACAGAGAGTTATTAGACACGAAGAAAAAGCTCGAAGATCTCAATCAGGAATTTGTAAAAACTAAAGGTGAGAATGAAATCCTCAGAAGAAACCTGGAAAACACTCAGAGCCAAATAAAAGCCGAGTATATCAGCCTCCGAGAGCACAAGGAGAAGATGAGTGCCGTAAACCAGAGCCTGCAGAGAGTACAGGATGACAGCGCGGAAATACTGGCCAACTACAGAAAGGGCCAAGACGAGATTGTGACCCTGCATGCCGAAATCGAAGCCCAGAAGAAGGAACTTGACACGATACAGGAATGCATTAAGCTCAAATACGCTCCAATCGTCAGCTTCGAAGAGTGTGAGAGAAAATTTAAAGCAGCAGAGAAAGAACTAAAAGAAAAGCTCTCAGAGCAGACGCAAAAATACCACGTCAGGGAAGAAGAGGCCAAGAAGTGCAAGCACGAGAATGACAAGCTGAAGAAGGAGATATGCGCTCTTCAGAAGGATTTAAAGGATAAGAACGTTCTCGTGGAGAACTCTCATGGCACAGAGAGAGCACTGAACAGGAAAGCAGAAGAGCTAAACAAACAGTTGAAAGACCTGTTACAGAAGTACACGGAGGTGAAGACTGAGAAGGAGAAGCTGGTGGACGAGAATACCAGACAGGCTTCGGAGCTTCTTATGGCCCAGACCCTTCTGCAGAAGCAGCATGTTCCCCTGGAGCAGGTTGAGGCCCTGAAAAAATCTCTTAACGGCACCATCGAGCATCTGAGGGAGGAACTGAAGACTAAGCAGAGGTGTTACGAGAAAGAGCAGCAGACGGTGGCCAATCTGCGTCAGCTGCTAGAGAACCAAAAGAACTCTTCGGTGCCCCTGGCAGAGCATTTGCGGATTAAGGAAGCATTTGAGAAGGAAGTGGGCATCATGAAGGCCAGCCTGAGGGAGAAGGAAGAGGAGAGCCAAAACAAAACGGAAGAGGTCTCCAAACTCCAGTCCGAGGTTCAGAACACTAAACAAGCATTAAAAAAGCTAGAGACGAGAGAGGTGGTAGATTTGTCTAAATACAAAGCAACAAAAAGTGACTTGGAGACCCAGATTTCCAGCCTCAATGAAAAACTGGCCAATCTGAATAGAAAGTACGAGGAAGCCTGCGAGGAGGTGCTGCAGGCCCAAAAGAAGCAACTTTGTGCCAAAGATGAGAAGGAATTACTGCATTTCAGCATCGAGCAAGAAATCAAGGATCAGCAGGAGCGGTGCGATAAGTCCTTGACCACAATCGCAGAGTTACAGAAAAGAATACAGGAATCTGCCAAACAGATTGAAGCAAAAGATAATAAGGTAGGCTACGAGGCGTGTGCATGGCTTGGCGTTGGCAGACCCCAGGGCAGAGCTGCCGGAGTGGGACAGGGCCCTTTACCGCAGCATCCCACGGGACGGGGTTACAAAAGCATTCACTACGGGACCACTAAATGCCACCTTTCCGGTTAGACTGCTGGTGTGCAAAGAAATTCAGGATTGAAAGAAAAGTCAAGTCATACAGGCAAAGCTTTTCTCCTTTGGTTTCCTCAACTCGTAGAGCCAAGAATTGAGGAAAGATGGGGGAGACTCAAGATTCCTGGGCTTCATAAGCGAGTGGTCAGTGCAATGGGTTTTAGGATATGGAAGGGTGATGAGAGAGAGGAGGAAGAAAGCTGTTTCGGGGCTCCGAGAAACGAAGGACATGGGGGAGCACCCCAGACTTGATCTTGGCACTCACTCATACCAATAACCGAGCCCTCCAGTTCCTTGCACAGTCTGTCCTCGTGTCTTTTCACACCCTGGTCTCCTCACCCAGAATGTCCTGCCCCTCGTGCCTGCCGAGTTAAGTCCTGTACATTCCTTCATGCCCACTTCAACATGTGTCCTCCTTCCTGAAGCCTTCACTGTCCCGTCTAGCCTCCAGTAAACTGTTCCCCTCCCAAAATGCATGGTTTCTGTTAGTGCTGCCATCCATTTCAAATGTCTCAATTATTGAGTTATGTGCTTGATCGTCTCAACCACCTTATAAGCTCAGGTTTGTAACTTACCTTTTCTTCTTTCATTCTCATGCTACAATCTACAGAACAGGTGCCCAACAATATTTTTGAAACTGGTAGTTGGCGTAAAGTGTATATTGTGAAGACGAGAAATCAGGGTGCATTTGGGTGCATTTTTATCAGTTCAGTAAATAACTATTGAATGCCTTCTATGTGCAGGGTGCCGTGGTGAGTTCTAGGGGTACAGTGACACCTGAGAGCAGACACATCCCAGCCCACCTCCTTGGAGAAGTGCCAGTACTAACCTGACCTATCTGCTCCGATGGCCCAGAATTTAAATGCTCTCCGCTTATTCAGAAGAATGTTACAAATGTAACATTGAATAATACAAGAGCAAGTTTTTAATAACTATTTAACATTTTTGCCACTTAATTGAGCTTATACTACATACCAGGCATGTATTTATGATTGCATTTGATTTTCTTAACTATGAAAGAACTTCTCCCCTTTCATTGATAAAGGAACTAAAGCTCAGAGAAAGAAAGGAAATTAACCAAACTCACACAGCTAATCACTAACAGATCAGGCTGATCTTAAATAAAGCCTTTGCTCTCTCCACTGGTCTGAAGAGCCTCCTGATCCCCCCGCCCCTTTTTAAGATGAAGTAGTCTAAAATCATATGTTCTTGACACAAACCAGGGACATGAGTTAGTGCTGGACTTAAATGAGCCATGCTGTCTTTTCAAACTTTGTTGGAGGCAGTGCCCCATAAGTTCCTGTTCAGATGACCTAGAAGATAATCTGTAGACTTTCATAAGTACTTAAGTATTATCTAAGAATAAAAAGACTAAGGTCACAGTCCAATCTTAGGATATATATTTATTCTCAATTTGGTAATGCGTTTATAAGGAATTTATTGAGAGGAATTTAATGAAAAAACCTGTATAGTTTATGTACTATTGATCATAATATTGACAATATCCATTCCTCAATTTTCTGGTCTATAAAGATAAATTGTGTGCCTCAAGGAGGGATTTTTGTGTAAAGGTGTCCATTAGAATCGAATAAGTGAATAATACAGGTTTCTCCCATGCCTTTTTTCTTTCTTTATAAGATAACAGAACTGCTCAATGACGTGGAAAGACTCAAGCAGGCACTCAGTGGCCTTTCACAGCTCACGTCCCCAAGCGGGGGCCCCAGCAAGAGGCAGAGCCAGCTGGTCGACACCCTGCAGCAGCAAGTGAAGTCCCTGCAGCAGCAGCTGGCTGTGAGTAGCCTGCCCTTGGAGCCTTCATGCCCGCATGTGCGGGTTCACGTTAGTTGGTAAAAGTTTATTTAGAAGGCACATTAATTTGTGGCTATGCTCAGGTCCAGGAAGGTAATCACGTTTGCTCAGAGTTACTTGTACTAGTAGTAGATGTGCTGCCTTTGATATGCCAGACATGGCCCTGAACACTTTACATACTTTGACCTTGATCTTTATCACAGTCCTACAAGGTTTTATTCCCCCCACATACACCCCCTCCACTTTATTTTTAAAAGATTTTATTTATTTATTTGACAGATAGATCACAAGTAGGCAGAGAGGCAGGCAGAGAGAGAGGAGGAAGCAGGCTCCCTGCTGAGCAGAGAGCCCGATGTGGGGCTCGATCCTAGGACCCTGGGACCATGACCTGAGCCGAAAGCAGAGGCTTTAACCCACTGAGCCACCCAGGTGCCCCCGCTCCACTTTATTTTTAAAGAAGCAAAGATGAAAATACTTGAGGCCTAGGGACATTCAGCTAGAATTTAATCCTAGGACTGGCTGACTCCAAATCTGATATCTTTCTAACTGCAGCACAGTCTCTAAAATACTGATATTTTACGCTTACAAGTAAAGGTAGGCATCCCTCTGGTTTGGAACCTTATATATTAAAAGAAGACATCTGGAAATATATATATCCATATATGTATCTCCTTTATATGGGAAAGAAAGCAAGTGAATTGAGAATCTGTGAAGATAGGAGCTTGTTCTAAACTCTGCCACTTAAAAGTGAGTGACATGAAACATTCCCCTTGATCCTTGGCCTCCTTATCCATAAAATAGGCTAATAACTGATTACTTATTTGTTTGCTTTTTTTAATCAGATGAGATAATATAATGTGCATGGAAATGCTAAGGAAAATGTAGCCCACTCAAATGTAAATTGTTGCTAATAATTTCTGATTTTATAGGAATTGGTTAGGAGTTGCTTTTGGATAGAAGAAAGCTGTTTTTTAAGGGTTCATTTTATTAACACCCCTGGCCTACAAATTAATGATGATAAATTACTGATTTGGATCTTGTTGAAAGGATATGGTAGTCCCTTCAATAATTGGAAATACTGGTTTATTATTCAGTATGTTCATGACACTGCGCTAAACACTGTCAGGGAGAGAGAAAGTACATAGTTTTTGTCCCAGGGAGTTCTGGAAAGTTAGGCAAAACACAGATCCACGAAAAGTAAAATAACAAACCCCAAAATATCAAATATAGAATTGAGAATAAGATCCCAGATTCCAAGTGGTTATGAATTCATAGGAAGGAGGGATCCCTGGTGTGGTGGTGGGAGCTAGTCAAAGAGGAAGGGAACAACTGGCCTGAACCTGTAAGATAGATGGCATTTTGGTAGGTGAATGGAACATAGAGAATATTCCAGGCAAGGGAAATTGTAGGAAGGAGGGGGTGGAGTGGATTGCGAGGGCCATACCATGAGGCAGTGAGAGGCTGCTCAGCCTGGCTGGTCACCAGAATTATGTTTGTGGCAAAACTGCCAAGCCTGTTGAGAAGCAAGTGGATGAGTTTGGATTCTCTTTTATATGGAATGAAGTTTCTCCTGAGGTTTTTGAGCCAAAAGTGATATGGGCAAAGAGCTACCTTAATTTCAGGAGCATGAAAAGAAATAAAATTTAGAGGCAGGGAGACAAAATGGGAAGCTTTTGCAATAATCCGATGTAGAAGTTAGTAGGTATCTGGATGATCTGGTGGCATGAGATGTCAACTAAGGCAGTGATTTCCCAGTACGGAGGACAAGTGGCATTGCTTTCACTAGGTTCCCACACATTGATTAGGAAAGTCTATGTTACTGTTATGCTACAAGGTTTTGCATCATGGAGCCCAAGGTGATTTGTTACAAGGTGTGGCAGGAGCATAACATGGTGGGAGCGCACTACTGTTGTGTAGTGTCAAGCCTGAAGGTGGCATTCCCACAAGCCTCTCTGTGTTTGAAAATGTGAATGCCGATGCTCTGACCTGTCTGTCTTTTCACATTTCTAGGATGCTGACAGACAGCACCAAGAGGTGATTGCAATTTACCGTACACATCTTCTTAGTGCTGCACAGGTAAAAAAAAAAAAAAAAAGAATACTCTTCCTCCTTTGGAAAAGATTTCATTTGTATTTTCATCCATTTTATTTTTTAAAAATTCCGGTGTCATTAACATGCAGTGCTGTATTAGTGTCAGATGTACAATACAGTGATTAAGTAGTTCCATACGTCATCTGTGCTCAGCACAGCCGCACTCCTCGATCCCATTTTGGAGAAGACCATTTTTTATTTGCAAGTACATTTATGAGAAAGTCATTGATGTGTAAAGTAGTTGTACCCCATATGCTTATTTAAAAATAATTGTGTTTCTTTTAATCATGGCTGTGTATCTCCCAGCAAAATTTACAAAGCTATATGGTAACACAACATCTTCAATTTCGTGTTCTCTCCATCTGCTTGTCACTCATTTTATAGACCATTTGGCAGCATCTGATGGCGGCCCGTGCTCGTGGCACTGCTAGCTGGAGATAGCGTCTTGACAGCCATACCTGGCTCTCAGCTCAAGAGAGTGAAGGACTTCACTGTTTCTTGGGAGTATTTCTTGGACATGTAGTACTATAAAAGTGCAAAAATGACAAAGTGTGCACAAAATTGTAAGAATGTAACGAAAAAATTGGTTCCGGTAGGAGATTACCAATAACATTTATTTATTGAGGCTTAAACTCAGTGAAGCGTAAGATTAAGAATTCCCTTCTTTGGGGGTATAATGAGAAAGCTTTTTTTTAGAAGAATAAGAATATGTTTGACATATGAAGAGTGCCATACTTAATGCTCTGTAGAAATCCTGTGATCAGCATCTCCAAAATTCTCAGAATAGATTTTTGAGGAAGACGTATTAAAAGAGACAGTGTTAGAATGGCGGGTGAGATATAACAGGACTTGTTTAGAATTTGAAGTGTCAGTCCACATGGTTTTTTTGTTTATTTGTTTGTTTGTTTGTTTTAAAGAGGTGTTGAGATGAGAGAAAGCTTCCAAGAAGGTCATTTTTTAATAAAAGGAACCAGGTGAAATAATAAAAAGGAAGAAACTTTACAGTGTCAAATTCTTAAAACCAAAAAGCCTTCCTTTTCTATAGGAGATAAAGGGGTAACAAAAGGAAAAGAATGGATTATGGTATGATTGGCTACTTTCTTTTGCGGAGCTAGAAGATGAGCTGAGATTTCACAGTACCATTGACGCGTGAACAGCGGGAGGCAGGGGAGCCAACCCTGCAAGGTCGAAAACTCCGCATATAACTTTTGATCCCTCCAAAAACTTGGCTATTAATAGTTTATTGTTGACTGGAAACCTCCCCAATAATATAAGTAGTCAATTCAATTAATACACCTTTGCTATGTTATATTTATTATATACTTATTATATACTATATTATAATAAAGTCAGCTGGAGAAAAAAATAGTATTAAGAAAATCATAAAGAGGGATGCCTGGGTGGCTCAGTTGGTTGGGCGGCTACCTTTGGCTCAGGTCATGATCCCAGGGTCCTGGGATCGAGTCCCACATTGGGCTCCTTGCTTGGCAGGGAGCCTGCTTCTCCCTCTGCATCTGCCTGCCACTCTGTCTGCTTGTGCTTGCTCGCCCTCTCCCCCTCTCTCTCTCTGATTTAAAAAAAAAAAGAAAGAAAAGAAAATCATAAAGAGAAAATACATGTATTTTGTATTAATATCATATGCCATATGATATTAATAAAAAACAAAATCTGTGTCTGTATGGAGCCATGGTTCAAACTCCTGTTGTTTAAGGGTAAACTGTATATTGCGGTTGTTAGAGAGGACAGTTGATGGATAGCGGAATGGGACTTTTAGGAGGGAGAGGGTAGAAAAGTGTCGAAGATGTGTATCAGAGAGGATGAGGAACTCATTCAGGTCTGGTATTGGCCAGAAGAGGAAGAGTGTGCCTTCGCCGAGAGACACTGCAAACTAGCGAGCCTTTCAACTTTGTCTAAAGTCTGCTTCCAAAAGTTGAAATTCTACTGACTCCTAATGAAACATAACAAAAACAACTGGCATCTGAAATAGTCTTGCCTTCTGGCATCATAAAGTTAACTAAGAAATTCAGTTTAGTCAACTATGGCTAATGTTTGAAATTTAAACATCCTGCTGTTATAGAAACAGATTTTGGAAGCATAACTTTTTATATTAATAGGAAGTGTTATGCTAAAACCTGTTCAAGTGTTCAAGCAAAGAAAAAGGGGAAGAGGGTGTTGTAAGCTTACCATATTGACTCGCATTTAATCAACCTCTTGCCATCTTTTTAAGTTCAAAGTGTTTCTTCCTAAATATAAATGGCTAACATACATATAAAAAAGATCTCAACCTCGTCAATAATGGAGAAATGCGAATAAGCAAAGGAGGTACCATTTTTCACCAAGGGGATTGGCAAATACTAAACAAGATGATCGTCTGGAGTGTTGGCCAAGGTGTCTGGGAAATTGGCATTTATACCCTGTTGGTGGGAGTGTAAATTGTTACAACGCCTGTAGGGGAAGTTTTGTAGTGCTTAGCAAAATTAGCAATTGAGCCTGCTTTTTGAACAGGCATTAGGAATCTGCCTATAAAGATGGGTGACACCTTAAATGGGCATCACTGCAGGACCAAGTAAAGAAATGATATATCCGTAAGTGTTATTATCCAATAACTTAAAATAATTAGGGATACAGCTGGGGAAAGACTTTGTGACATTAGGTGAAAGGGCAAGTTGGAAAATCATACATGTGATCCTACTTAGGATAAGAATATAAGTATGGGGTCTTTTTCATTAATTACTTTTCTAATTACAAAAGCATTTCTCAGCAGGAGCAGGAAAAAAACTTAACTTGTAGCTGACTTTGCTTATCTACAATTCATGCTGCCCCTATTATCTGAGCCATTGTTAAAAAAAGAGAAGGAGAGAAGTTTGTCCATCTGTCTTCTGATAATAAGTGTTAAGAGCAGCTGGTTTCTACTACTTTTAAGCTGACTTTCTTTCTTTCCATCACACAGCTCTGCCCTCCTTCCAGGAAATCCTTTAGAATATCTGCAATGATGAGGCTTTAGCATTTGGTGAATCACAACCACTTAGGCCCTGTTTCAAAGCCTCGGGCTTTAGAATTCTTGTGTCCGTGAGGATGACATAAAATATTTCTGCCTTTCTTCTTTCTCTCCAGGGTCACATGGATGAAGACGTGCAGGCGGCCTTACTCCAGATCATACAAATGCGGCAGGGGCTCGTGTGCTAAAGGCAGTCCCGACCAGCTGGGGCGTGCTTTAGCTGCTGGTGCTCAGCAGTCCCAGTACAACTCCATGGCCTTCCTCAGCTGCTTTGTGCTGGTTACAGTTGAAATAAAATATATTTTGTTTCATCAGCAAGTTTCTTTTTTTTAAGATTTTATATATTTATTTGACAGAGAGAGATCACAAGTAGGTAGAAAGGCAGGCAGAGAGAGACGGGGAAGCAGGCTCCCTGCTGAACATGGAGCCTGATGTGGGGCTTGATCCCAGGACCCTGAGACCATGACTTGAGCTGAAGGCAGAGACTTAACCCACTGAACCACCCAGGCACCCCAGTTTTGTTTTGTTTTGTTTTTAAATTAGATGGGTATGTTACTGAGTTTTTCCCTATCAGTTCAACTCTTATATTCTATATATGTTAATTTTATGGTCGGGCAAACAACCTAACACTGCCTCAGATGGGCTATGTATTTTTAAACTGTTGAGTCCGTAATAAAGTATACGCCACCTTCGTAGGGCCATATGAAGAGGGGTCAGGCTGAAATAATTTTTAATGATTTCTTTTAGAGAAATTAATTTGGTAAGTGGATCAAAAGATCTTTCTGGTCTTCAGCTAAGCCATGAAACCGAATGTGATTTTAAGGAATGCATCATAACTTGGCTGGCCAAGTTGCATTTTTATTGAAGTAACTTCATGAGTGCCTTTGACTTGTTTTAGAGGTACAGATTTTTTTCTTCTTACCTAGTAACTTTTATGCCCCTTTAAATACACTTCTTTTTATAAAGCGGTGTGCAGTGCTAAATTACATTTAGATTAAAAACAGGCAAGGGTAGAATATATCAGGAATTTATATTAAAATGGCCTCATAATATCCACAACAGCATTTTAATTTTCACTTGTGATTTCTCTTGCCATAGTATTTAGAGAACTATGATAAATGGTATACTAGATTTTTCAAAGTGTCAAAAATTATAGGCTTTTTTTAAGCAACTACTTTGACATTTGCTACTATAGTAACCAAACACTCACTATACACACATCCTCCAAATGCTTTGTACTTACTTATAGGAAAATTGCACTAATGAAATTAATAACATGCAGTTTTCCTGCGAAATTAGAGAACAGATTTTAGAAAACATTTTTCAGGTTTTAGGTGAAAGGGCAATAATAAACCGTAAGAACGTAGCTCACAAGGAAAAAAATAAAATAGGCCATGTTTTAGTAAATATTGTAACCAACCATTTTTATTAACTACATCTCATTAAGAAGAGTTTATGTGTTTTGCTATTTTGTTTACCATTCAGATTGAAGATTACTAATTTGACTGTTAGCAAATAAACTGAGCAAATGAATCATTTCAACCAAGTTTTCTTTTCATCGCAAAATGTGCCTTAGCAATAATCTTTGAACATTCTGGACCAGATTTCTTATTTATTTATTTGTGCCCAACGTGGGCCTTGAGCTCACGACCCTGAGATCAAGAGTTGCATGCTCCACTGACTGTGCCAGCCAGGCACCCAGATTTTCTGGTTCCAATTTTGTATAGTAACAAGGACAAAGAGCCATCAAAATAGCTTCTTCCACCAGAAACCATCACATTTCTTCAGTGTAGGAACAACAGTGAAAAGTCAGAATTGGATTTATTTTTTAATTCTTTAGATATTTTTTTCATGTAAAAAAATTGGATTCTTTAATTTTCATATTTAATGTTGTCTTTTGGCACGAGTTCTGTTTCATCAGTTTTATTTAGGTCTCCTTTGAAGCTCTAAAGTAGAAAACGTTCCTTACTGAATAGTCACATTTCAGTGCTGCATTTTCCTTAGTAGAGCTGGGAGGGAACCTCATGTGTGCTTTATTTTGTCACCAATCACCAGTAAAATGTGGAATATTGTTTTGAGCATCCTCGTAAAAGATTTACAAGGTCATTTATGCCATGTGCCACTTTGGAGAATTTGGTGTAGAGAACGATGGGGTCCACCGGTGATGTCGCCCATTATTAGTCCGCCACATGGAGGAGCAAGGAACCCCCTTGAATTAATGCCATGTTCTCCTTCACCCATCTTTTGATATCAAAGGCAGAGATAGCCTTTATGACACTGAAGGCTGAAGCTTTTTAGGTAGTAAACAGTGGAATGTACAGAGTAGGTAGATGCTGGTCTCTTCTGTTCTGTGTTCAGAAGAACTAGGACATCTGAACGAAGATCAGTTGTGTCTGAGATGTGAGTGGGGAAAAGTCACCAAATTCCTATTGGGGCGCATTCCTTTGTTGAAAGCTTTATTACTTTCCCACTGTTTCATTCTTACCATTCCTGCTTCATTGGGAAAGCTCATTCTTTTTGCCAGAGGATCCATGTTATAAAGAACTTTTAAAGTCGAATATTCATTCAACAAACATCTTAAATTGTAATATTACAGTGACTTATTCACTAGCTAAACCTGCGCTGTTCTAAGACTCCAGGCAAATGTAGCTTCATCTTTCTGATGGCTTGCTTTTTATTTCCAACCTTTGCTCTTGTCCCTAGCCAGATATTCCATGGTTTAAAACTCTTAGGCGTTGGATCTTTGCTGCTTTAGGGATCTTGCCGCTTCAGAACACAAGTGCATTACCAGCTTTCCTCAAACAAGCACCTAAAAACTTCTACACATGCTTCTCACCTACCTGAAGGGTTCCTGTTCTTGGTTGACTTGCTTCAAAGTAGAAAAGGGAAGGTTCATTTTTGGTGCCCACGATGACAAGGCCTATTGGTGCCTGCCCACATAAAGCTGAAGCTTAGGCAGCAATGGCCAGAAACTTCTTTTGATGTCTGCTTCACCACAGTGGGAGACAACTACTCCGTGCTGCCTCTGCATTCTCCTCATCACTGGACTCTGCAGCCTCGCATGATCTTTTTTCTTCTCACAAGTTCTGTGCGTCAAAGTAATGGCGGTACCTCTGGCACCAACATAGGGACAGAGAGAGACTTGCCTGTGATGAGCAGGCAAAAATATGGCGGCCCACGCCTGCCAGAGAAGGAAGAGCCTCGGCCTCGCTCCTGGCTGCTGCATGCTGTGAGTGATATTCTGCAACGATGACGTTTCAGAAAAGAGGAAAAAAATGGCACCATCACATATGTATATGCAAAATACAACACAGAAAAAGGGCATCTCCGCTCCCTTCCATTCAGTGATCTCCCCAGCTGAGCTAGGTCGGAGTCTTTGTTGTTGGAAGTTCTTTCCCAGGTTTGGGCCTTGGTGCCTTGAAACATGACTGCCTAGATCAGACCTCTCGGTAAATAGTAACCTGCAGTCTGAGCATGGCTTCGGTCTCTGGCCACATGTAGGGGCCTCCACCTTGCAAGAGACATGATGGTAGAGATTTAAAAAAAAAAAAAAAAAGGCCAGAAGCTGCAGCAGGGGTGGCATTCCAGGGTATGGAGCTGAGTGCCCTCGTGGTGAGTGTTACTGGTCATGTGGTGTCGCTTATGCATTAGAGGCTGGGTTCATTATTTATACCCGCAGGAACAAACTTCGGTGAGGGATGGATTCAACCAGAAAGGGAAGGTTACAAAAATGTCATATGTAAATGAGAAAGGATTGCTTCCCCAGTAGCTGTGTGTGTGTGTGTGTCTGTGTGTCTGTGTGCACCTACATATACTTACATTCTACTCCATGAAATAGTAGAAGAGACGTCAGTAAAAATAATGCCCATTATAATTGCTATTTGGTCTCAAATTGTTGTACTGAATGGGCCTGATTTTTATATTTTAAACAGCTTTGCAGTTTGTTTTTCGAGATAGCGGTCCTGGGAGTATTCTGAATTCAGGAAAGAGTTTAGAGAGGTTATTGCCTTCTTAATAATTTAGAGCTTCTATTGCTCTGCCAAGTCAGAAGATTAACATTTAATAGGAAAAAAATTATATATCTTTAATTCCGTCACGGCTATTAGATCGGATGGATTTTACATTAAGTGACAAAGATGTTGAGCATTTAAGGACCATTAAGCTACAGGACTCTTTTATTGGGTTTTGACGCCTCTGAGTCCAGGTCCCACGGCGAAGAGTATTTGTGTCATAGATACAGAACGCATTAAGGACGAGGAAAAGGGCATACATTTTAAAAGAAAAGAAGCTGTGAAAAAAGAGTGATTTTCCACGTTGTGAACAGCTACCATACAGATTCAGTGTGACTTTAATTAGTTTTGTTCCTCATCAAGTGGCCGCCTCAGAGGCTACGAGACGATGGTGAAGGGCACTCTGAAAGTGGGACTTGCAGGAAATCCAACTCCCTGGGCATCCCCTCTCGATATCCCACTTGGAGAAACTAGGTTTCCAGTAGTTTCCAGGTCACTCGAGATCATCAAGATTTTAAGTTCAAAAATGCCTTATCTAGTGGTCCTTAAGGACAATGAAAGGAAACAA
The DNA here is from genome assembly GCF_009829155.1 of Mustela erminea. Lineage (NCBI taxonomy): Eukaryota > Metazoa > Chordata > Mammalia > Carnivora > Mustelidae > Mustela > Mustela erminea. The sequence continues at coordinate 34,674,864 of NC_045618.1, read as the reverse complement.
AAGAGAGAATTTACTTCTAATACGCGTTTACTTTTTTTTAGTAATGCCCAACTTATCAAAGAGGGGATCCACTCCTGAGAAGACCCATGGGGATAAAGTCCGCGCCTTCCTTTTAATTAAGTGCTTGTAACGTACCTCACGTTATGGTCATTAAAGCACGACAAGCAGTATCTTAAGCATTAGAAATGTTTCTTACTTGTTTCTCCGCCGTGCCTCCTGTCCCATTTCCACCTCCAAAACCCCGGGAAGAGTAAAAAAGCAAAAAAGATAACAGGGAGGATGTAGGAATGGAGTTCATCTCATGCGTAACTTTTCCCCCTTGCAATGTCCAAACAAATGGTGTGATTTTTCTTTCCTGCTATTCTAGGCTGTTTTTAATTGCCTCCGACTAAAGTGGCACCTTATGGGCTGCTTCAGAAATTGTCTTCAGGATTTAAAAATGAAGCCCATTCATATTCAGTCTTCCTGCTAAAATCTGTTAAGCCAAAATAAAAATGACTGCTCCTGAGATTTTGTTTTCCTCATCCTTGCTGCAAACATTGTCTCACAGGAGCTGTGCGTTCCCATTTATGCACAATTACAAACTCTTCTCTGTGCAAATGGAGAGGCCCGAACCATCACGGCAGGGCCGCCAGCACCAGTCCTGAGGACCGAAGCCTCCGTGCCTCCATCAGATAAAGGGGAGCTGCTCTCTTGAGCTTGGAGCCTCTTTTTTTTTTTTTTTTTAAAGTGAATTGTTCCAGTTGGCCTTAATCCCTAAGCAATATGGCTCCCTGAAAACCATCTTTATTCATTCACACCAATTGACGTTTTAAGAAATTCCTCCAGCTACTGTTCATCTAAGTCTAAATATATCTGTTAGAGTTGAATGCGTTTAAGAGGATTTGCAATCTGTGATTATCCAAAATACTATTCATTGTCAATATTTTTGGTGTGCCATAGCCAATCTTGTTATTATAATGTACATAACTACTTAACGGCAGCAGAGCCCAAATACATCACAGCAATCCGGATAACCTGAGCGGGGGCTTTTCTCCTGTCGCCTCGCTACTGCTCCAGCACTGCTCGTGTGGTTCTGAGCATCGGAAAGAACTTAATAAGCTCTTGCTCCCCTTCCAGACCCTTTTGGGTAATCTCGCCCTCATGTTCTAAGTAGAGAGCAGTTACCAGGACGACAGAGAATTTGAGGAAGATTTAATTGTGATCTGATGTCTAACCAGCATAAAGAGCTGGTGTCTCGAATTTACAATTCGAGGTTCCCAAGCAAATGTCAATATGCACATTTATTATTTTTGCCCAGCCTCATTACAAAAAGGAAGTTAAGGTGGCTTGCAGTGTTTCCCTTAATATGGGAGAGGAGAAGGGAGGGTGTAAATATCAAAAGGAGAGGAAAAATAAGCAGCAGCTTGGGATCCAGAACTCATGACAGAGACACCGTAATATACCGCTTACTTTTCTGGAGCTGCCTCGATGTGACTCAACTTCCTAGCAGCCACTGCAAGGACTGAGCATCATGGATGGGAACATAGCATCTGTTCCCTAGAGCGCCGCTGGCCCTGGTGCTCAGGCGGGCCAGCCCGTCCCCCAGAGGGTCAAGCACAGCCGGTGGTGTTCCCCTCTGGGGTTGCCCCAGAGGGAATGTGTGCTCCCTCTGGGGCACGTGCAGGGGGATGGTAGCGTGTCTTACTTTCTAAGTGCTTGCATCAGACTGGATGGTAAGAAGCGGAAGCTAGTTTAGGATAACATTTTTGGTTTGCAGTCATTTGTAGCTGGTGAGATGATGGAGTCAGCAATAATGGCCCACATTTGTGGTCCATTTGGGTCCATGAAGAAGAAGGTTTTTTCCTCTCCTCTTATTCTCGATCCCCAGTGTTTCTATTATAAATGATTTTTTAGTTTAAAAAAAACAACATGCTTAGCTCCCCATCATGTACTAACTGGATAATTTTAGGGGAATAATAAAGAAGAAATCACATTTTAAGGAGTGAAGAAGAAAATTTGCAGCAGGTAGAGGAGGCCTTCGTCCTCAGTTGAACTTTGCTCACCCCATCTTCGTAATTCCCTCTAAACTATTATTACTTGTCACAGAGTCGTCCCTCCCCCTCTATCTTTGGTGAAGATTTCTTCTTTAAAGTGTACTAAGAAGTGGACGTTCACTGTTCTCTTGACCACTCAACATAAGAACCGTCTTTCTGTGTTTAGGAAATTATCTTAAAAACCTTAATGAGATGAAGAGAAGAGACATCTGCCCACTATAGAGGCTAAAAATGCCAGATATTTGCTTTTCCCTGGCATCTCGGGATGGAGACACATGACCCAGGCCAGGTCATTTTGCCAACTATGCCCTCAACTGTGGGGCACTAAGTGATGGTAAGAGGCAGAGGTGATGTCTTTCCAGTAGCTGGGACAGTTTGGTGTGCTCCAAGATCAAGCTCCTGGTGCAGAGATGGAGGGGGCCCAAAGATTAGCATCTATTGCTTGGTTGGGAAGGCTGCTGTTTTCTCCCCGGACAGACTCTGCTGTATGATTTGGAAGCTCTGTCTGTTGGGCCCAAGCCTGGTCTCCTGCCTTCTCTATAATTTAATGAGCTAACCTAGTACATTTGTAATAAATAATAAATCCCCTATTTGGTTAAAACAGACAAGATTAGTTTCTGCATCTTACAAATAAAAACTTGAGCTGATATAAAAATTTCCCTCTTATCTCCAAAGCAACGTATATTCAATTTAGAAACTTGGAAAATACAATCAGGAAGAAAGGAGAACTCAATTCGCCTCAAACCCCGATATCAATATTTTTAATGCTTTGGTGAAGTATCTTTTCTAATACCATTGTATATATTCAGTTCAAGGAAGACCGTGCTGTCGAAAAATAATGATACAGGATTTTGGGAGGGCACTTTCTGCCTTGTCCAGGGAATCCAGTATATAGTCTTCCTACCCTTGTCTTAAGAGCCTAGGGTTAAGAGTGCTTAGTCGGATTGGACTGTGTGGGCTGGAATTGCTTTTAAGCCCCATAACTAATGAAAGGATCACTTACAAAAGGCTGGCACCTCTTTGCTGTGTAGGTTGACAATTTTTTCCCTCTAATGTTGTCATTTGTGCTTAACTTTGTTTTTTCTCCCACTCAGAAGTTTAAATTTTGTGTAGAAATTTGGCCATCTTTTGTGGTTTGTGACATTGGTGTCATGCCTTAAATATCCTTTGCCAACACAGAGATACACATTTTATCTAGTGCTTTTATGGTATTATGAGTTATATTAAACACACAATCCACTCAGAATTTGTTTTAGGATATCATGTGAGCTAAAGATTCAGCTTAATTATTGTTTATATTGCTACATAGTTTGATTAATTCAATTACCTTTTATCTTCAATGCAGTCATTTGTGTTTTCGCCACTGATTTCTAATGCCACCTTGGGAACATGCTAAATTTCTCTCTGGGGTTGTTTTTTTACTTTTTGTTCTGTTTTGTTGGTCTACCTATCTCTTACCTCCACTTCAAAATCTGTATGTTCTTTCAAGTTCCAAATCTTTCTGTAGTTGCTCTTGGGGGGTGGGGAGAGACAATCTTGGGTTAAATAGGCAGGGATTTGGTGGGACCTATCAGTTGGGGATTGTCATTATGGAAAACTCTGTTCTTTAATGTAGACAGGGAATGGAATGTTCTGGTTAATGAAGAATTCCTGTAAATAAACAGTTGTATTGAAGTAATTTGATTTTGACTTTGAGAATTCATAAGACCTGTCAAGACCTTATGGTATCTCAGGGTCATCCGCAACACCACACACACATTGGTTATCCTTATGCTATACATACAGTAATGTGCTCATTAACAGAGTCTGAACAGAATATTGGATAAAATAGAATTGACTATATTTCTTTTTGGATACCAGGAGTGAAATGAGTACTAGGGTCCTTGGAGACAGAGGACAAGTCTATCAGTTTGCTCTGTAAATTACCACATCCACACAAAGCTGATGAATGGACTTGGTGAGTAAGACCCATTACAGAACGCTAGCTAAACAATCATAAACAGTTGGTAGGAAATTTAGAGAGCCAGTTCCCAGAGGAGGGAAAAGTATCTTTCTATCCTGCTAGGTTCCAAATAGCCTCCTTGCAGGCGAGTCAAGGAGACCTGTTTGGATTTCTATAGTACACCACAGAACAGCCCTGCTGGTGCCCAGTCTTCGAAGCATAATCTGTACATGTTTCCCACGTTGGTAGAATTGATCGTATTGGAGGAAAGCAAATGAAAACCCATACAAGGGCTGGTAAATGAGGGAGTCAGGACATCTGTATCTTCCATTCGAGCCCAGCTGGGTCCACGTCACTGCCCTCACTGTCCTGGGCTTTCGTGCCTCTTTGTTTTTCCCATTTTATCCCATCACTTGAAATGATCCCCTACTCTATTTCTTGCCGTTATAATTTACCTAATTCTTCAAGGAACATCCCCAAATCCTATTTCCGTGACGATTTCAAGGAATCCCCTTTTGGAAGAATCTTACTTTTTTTTTTTTTTTTTTAAGGTTTTATTTATTTATTTGAGAAAGAAAGAACACACAAGAGGGGCAGAGGGAGAGGGAGAAGCAGGCTCCCTCTCTGCTGAGGTCCTGGGCTCCATCCCAGAACCCTGAGATCATGACCTGAGCCGAAGGCAGACACTTTGCCAACTGAGCCACCCAGGTGCCCCTGGAAGAGTGTTAGTCTTTCCTTTTATTCTGAACTCAAGATATTCATAAAACATTTCTTGAGTACTTGCCATGTATCTGAAAGGCGCTGTCCTAGTTGATGGGGCAGATATCAATTTCGTACGGCTGCTCTGACAAATTACCATAAGCACAGTGGCTTAAAACAACAGAAATTTATTCTCTCACAGTTTGGGAAGCCAGAAGTCCAGCATCCATTTTATTGTCTTTTTATCTCCTAAACCAAAGGATAAACTGCTGGGCTTAGGGATACTCAGAAAACTTTGAATCCCTCCAGCCATGGCTACCCTAGCCCAGAAGCTTCCACTTGAATAAGTGAATGTACGGATAAAATAGCAAATGAAAATGATCTGGAGAAGAGATGCGTGAACAAGATGTACTTCAAAAATACATTAACTTTCTCATACTGCATGAACCCATTTATGTATCATTCTCAGAATGACGAAATTACAGCAAAATTAGAGCAATGGAGAACAGATTAGCTGTTGCCAGGAATTGAGTTTAGGAGTGGGGAAGTGATTAGAAAGGAATGGCCCAAAGGAGGTCTCTCTGGGGGTGGGATGTTCCGGGTCTTGACCTCAGTGGAAATTACATAGTTACACAGATCTGCACACACACACACACACACACACACACACACACACACACACACACACACGATAACCTGATCTGGAACTATACACACATTGTACCAACATCAGGTCCCTGGGTTGGATATTTTATTCAGCTGAAGTGTAACTGCTGGAGGAAACTAAGTAAATGGTAAGCAAGACCTTTCTGTATATCTTTAAAACTTTTGGTGACTGTAATTATTTCACAATGTTAAAATCATAAATTCACTTTGTTCTTCAGAAAAGTAAGCACTGACTTGCAGAAACATACATGACGTAAAGTAATTACATAAGGAAATTGAAGGTTCAGATAAAGGTAGGGGTATAGTCCTCATATGGTAACTACACTTAGCCTGCAAAATCACCTCTGAGCTTTCTAAAGACCAAAGGAAAACTAGTCTGCTAGGGTTTTCTGTTCCCGCCCCCCAGCTACTTCTCTAATCCAGAGGACAGCGCTGTTAGGACCTGGGCGAATCGAAGGGCCTTTTCTGTAATTGTGTGTTACATTGACAATATTGGCCCATATCAATCCTTTCTCGTCTGTGTTGGGATTGGGATGTAGTCAAGAACTTGGATGGCCCCATTTTTGCTATGGCTGTAATGATCAGCAGGAAAAGCCAGGGCCCATGGTGGAAAAACTAGTTCAATAAAATTTCCAAAGTACGAAGCTTGCTGAGATCCTTCCAAAATGGCACTTTGTAGAAGAGTTTCATGTCTTGGGGAGAGAAATTAACTGTAAATAAAGTGAGGGATGTCTTTTAAAGATTAGTGTGGGCTCAGTTGGAAATTGGGCTTGCCTTTCTGTAGAAAATCTTTTCATCTTACTGAACACTGTGTGTGTGTGTGTGTGTGTGAGAGAGAGAGAGAGAGAGAGAGAGAGACTATGTTAGGTCATAGCTAACACATTTAATGATGAAAATGTATAATTTTGTGAAAGTAGAGATAGAAGCACGATTTGGTGCTGGGTCCTGGGTATGCTCCTGATTACCAGTGTGACCTCAGGTAAACACTTGAACTCCCCTATCTAGACCTGAATGGAAAAGAGACGTTTTGATTCTTACATAAGTACTTCTCAGCCTAAAACTTTTATGAGGTTCTATTCCTGGAGCGATTGTTGGTTTGTCTTGGTATTTGGACCACTCATGCTCTTCCTGTTTTTTCTGAATTATGGATTTCAGGTTCCTTTTTCTGACACTGTTTGGTCGAGATGTGTGTGTGCTTGCATGCGTGTCTATGAACCCCTCACCGCTGGTGTTGTGCGGTCAGTCCTTGCTCGTGCGCGTTAACCAAGAGAGGAGACATTCAGGGGTTAAAACAAGCCACTGGAGACACAAGGGCATCTCTCCTGCCTCTCCAATAATGGCTGGGAGACAAGCAGTATGAACGGAGGAGAGATTAAAGCCCGGGAGTTCACAGAGCTCCCCAACGAAGTAGCAAATGGATGCTGGAGGCTCATTCAAAAAAGATTCTACAGTAGCTCAAACTGGCTCATCCCTTCACTCCAACCCAGAACTCTGTTGAGGGGTGGCCCTACATCCTGGGCCACTAGTCTGGGAGTTAGAATGAGACTGTTACTTCCCCTCAGAAATTATGCATGTAGTATCCACCAAGGATTTTAATTACAAGAACAGTTGCCTGATTGGAGAATAAACATAAGTTATTGAAAAAAATATAAGGAAGCTCATAGAATCCCTGGAAAGATGGAAAGACAAAGCGCAAGGCCTATGCAGCAAACCATGTTGTAGAGTTGGTTTAGCGTAGACACCATTGTCATTATCGAGAGCTGGTTCAGCGTAGACGCTCCCTGTCATTCTCACGCAGTGCCTGGTCCTGGCTGCACCTGGCTGTGTGAAATGGGAGGGAGGCTGGAAAGTGGGTCTTGGGCCTCGTCAGCACTGGCTCAGTCTAACACCCACAGGGTGGGAATTTCCTAATTCTAGACATGGGCTCAAATTCTGGGAAGCCAAAAATCAAACAGAGCACGAGTATCCGCTAACTTCCCTTTGGTGTCCGATTACCATAATACCCTACTGTAATACTAGGTATTTACTATGTGTACCATTGTGTACTAAATGCAAATACATTATCCAAGAAAATTCTTATAAGATGTGAACTGTATGTCCGTGAAACCAATTACATAATGGTGAGGCAGCGGTTGGCTGGGTGGCAGCTCTGAGAGCCTCCCCACCACATGACCCAGCTGGGTCCAGGTCCTGGCTGCCATTTGGGGCAGGCATCAGCTCCAGCTTACATAGCAAGGCAATGATTCTGGATTCTGCAGCAGGAAGGGATTCCAAAACAGGTGCAGTGATTCTAAACCTCCCCCCACTTCATCGGTTCCCGTTTCATTGTCCTGATCTGGAAGGAATACCAGTGATGGAACAGAGTACTCCCTGTCTCTCTCCTTTACCATCCAGGGTAGCCTGCTGTTCCCGGGCCTGGCTTGGTCCTCCTTCCGTGTTCCTCAGTCCTGCTGCAGAAGCAGAAGATAAGTTATACCTGCCCCCATTCGAGAACAGAGGTTGGGCAGAAGACAGAGCAATTGTTCATCATGCTATATCCAGGGCTGCATCATGAGGTCACATGTTACTGTATATCGATATCATTCCTTCTTCCCACATGACTGCTTCAAAAACAAAGTATGACAACACAAACCGCCCTCCCTGTCCTAACCCTCATATGATAAAGATTGCATTCGTCCATTTGTCAAAGGGAGACCACCCAGCATCTCATAAGGGCTGTAACCAGTTCCAAGTCCACATCCCAGGTCTCTGGGGACGCCCTCCTCTTCCAGTCCTGACACATTCTTCCCAGAATTCTGTGACCTGACCTAGAGACTAACCTGTGAAGTTCATTACCCCAGCTGGGGACAGTGGAGCAAAGACAGGGAAATGAATCACAACACACGAACGCACACAAGGACTGGAAGTAAGAACGGGTAACTGCTCTAGCCTTAGTTTTTGCAAATGGACCCAAGGCCAGAACTGGGGTTTGTGACTTTTCTCCTCCATAATATTTAAGATTCTCTTTGCTTTCAGCCAGAACTTCGGTTGGATTGTTTAACCAGGAAAGGTGATCCAAACTTTCATTTTCTTCTGAGGCATCTGAGGCTAATGACCCTTTTTCTAGGGAATTGCTTATCAGCGGTGTGCTGGATTTACCTTGCTCTGCCTTGTAAGAGTGGTAAATTTTTGGCAATGGAAGGACTCACTTATTAAAAATAGCCATTATTAAGAATTAAATTATACAAAATCACCACTAAATAACTTATATTAAAAACAATGTAATAGTGCTCGCTTCGGCAGCACATATACTAAAAACAATGTAATAAATACCCAAACTCGTCACTTCCTAATTATTTGACCACTCCCTATATTTTGGAGATCATTTTTATCTTTTATATACATGGTAGGAATGCCATATAACAGTGTGTTACTGTTCCCCTTTCCCCACGTATGCATTCCTAACGTGGTGATGTTTTATCGCTAGCTTGAAATTGGCCCGGTAGGAGTCTTTAAGGAAATGGGCAAACACAACAATTGTACCACTGGCTGTGGTTTCCATTCATTTTTACCACTGATCATTGCAGTGTCCAGAGGAGTCCCATGGGATCTTCTACGATCCAACTTAACTTTTCTCCTCTTGCGTGATGCGGTGACTCTGTTCCACCACCACAGCAGCCTGAGGAGGTGAAATGGTGAATATACGAGAAGCCATTTTTTTGTCTTCTGGTGGAAGCATTCTTCTTTCAAGACTGAAAGCTTTTAACCAAAAGAGCTCTGAGTTCTAGGGGTGGGAAGCAAACACTGTGAGTGGGTCAATACTGACATGATACTGACAAGCCAGAGCTGGTTCCCCTCCACTGCTCCGTTCTGGGCACCATGAAGTGGTCGCTGGCTTAAGACATGTACTGTATATTGTAGATAAGCTCCCTGACCTCAAAGATCTTGTTTCTCCAATGACGCTGTAACTGGGATTTTCAATAGGTGACACCCTTCTGGAAGGCCAACGGTCTCTGGGTGATTTGGTACCAGCCAAAAACTAATGAATGAAGACCATCAACCAATTTTTTTAATTTTGCAGAAAAATGAGTTCCTTAGAAGCGATGTTGTTTTTGATATGAAGTCCATGTAGAAGATGAGTCTATGGATGGCTATGTTGGCAGAAGCATCGTGGGCACAGGAAGCAAATCGAAATGTGTTTCAGTGAGAACGAGGCATCACCCTCTCCATATGGCACTGTCTGATGTCTCAGGTTGGTCATTGCCAGAAAGGGAGCCCATGAGATCAAGAATGTAGGGATCAGGGGCACCTGGGTGGCTCAGTTGGTTAAACATCTGAATCTTGATCTCAGGGTTAGGAGTTCAAGCCCCGCTGGGCATGAAGCTACCTTAAAAAAAAAAAAAAAAAAGTAGGGATCAAAGCTTTTCATCCTTTCAGTTGGTCTTCACCCTTAAAAGGAACCACTCACCTCATAGTCCTTGAGTTCTTCAGGCTTCTCATACAGCTCTCTGTGTCTCCCATGGCCTTCAGATTGCAATCCAAGTTCATCAGCATGGCTGTTCTCATTAGGAGCCCCGTCTGTCCCGGCAGCCTCGTGTCATCCCCCGCTCAGCCCCAGCCAGGCGGCCGTGTGCCATATTGAATGCTTTCTTTCCCAGCAACCTGTCCCAAGCCCCTCTGCCTCCCTGTTTTTGCACATTCTCTTTTGTGTGTGTGTGTGTGTGTGTGTGTGTGTGTGTGTGTGTGTGACAGCCACAAAGCATCCCAGAGCTGATGGGGAGGGGACGTGGGGCCTGTGAGCTCTGCCTGCCAGGCAGGGAGAGTGGAGGACACTGTGCCTCACTCCACCCCAGGACTGTCCTAGTGAATGAGACCAGGGGCTGCCCCACTCTGCCATGCCCAGCTCCTCGTGCAAAGTCTGCCTGGGGTTTGTTCAGGACTTGCTGGGTCTTCCAAGGCCTCTGGGCCCCAGTGATTCCAGGGTATGAGCTGCATAATGAAGATTCACCCGTGCTCACACTTTCCATAGGTGTTTGAGTGTTCTTTCTCTCTCTCTCTCTTTGTAGTCACTTAAGTGTACACAATGAGCATGTGGGGGTAGCAATAAAATCTTGGAGGCCTAGGAAATCCCATCTTTTCTAGAACATTGCCGGCTCTGGGCCACTTACTGCCAGTCCTTTTCATAGGAGGACAACTCCCGTTATAAAACTTTTTCCTTATGTTGACCTGAAACTGCCTTCCTGTGACATCCCCCTATTGGTTCTAGCTGGAAATGAAATGAGCCCTTTTCATTTCAATAATGCAGCCACACTGCATTATTGATTCTTCCTGGGCTTATTACCAAGGAAAACCTTTAGGACTATTTTCAGAAGCAGTGAGATCGGGCCTCTCGTAGTGTGAATATGTAGATAACTGAGAACAAAGTAAGTACGGGACTTTACCGCAAAATATGTCCAATGGCGTCATGTTGGCTCAAGCCTGTCCTTTCCCAGTTAGTTCTAATGCCGTGGGAGTGAAGCCCACTGCCAGACGTGTTGCAAACGGGCAGGAGATGGCAGGAGAGAGCCGGGAACGTCCTGGACTCCAGGACTGTGGAGAGGTGCAGTTCTGGAAACTGGCTGGTGGGAAGAACGTGGGAACCCAGGCCAAGGGACCCCCGGGATGGGGAGCAAGGTAACCGGAAGAGGGGTGTTTGCAGGTACAGAGAGCGGGCAGGGCAAAGGGGAGAGAAGCAGGTAGCTGGGCAAGGACTCCTGAGCCCCACGGTGTGGGGGAGCACAGGCCAGGGATCCCTGAAGCCAGTCCCCAGACCCAGAGGCAACCTTCTCCAGGCAGGGAGAGGAGGATGGGCCAGTCAGTCGGGTAACCTACGTACAATGGAACACTTTGCCCCGATTATAAAAGGTATTTCCGAAGAGTCTGAACGACAGAAAAATGTTCCGTTGAAACTGAAAAATGCTGCTGTTGACCCAGTTACGTAGTAAAGATATGTGGGCTACGTGTACATAGACTATATACGTGTTTTATATGTGTATGAATGAAGGAATATTCTGAACACACATTCTAGATTGAGAGAGAAAGAAATTAATAAAAAAGTTAACATTGCTTACAGTTTCTAGATCGGCCTTGGAGAGCAGATGCGACTTCTATAGTTAAAAAATTACAGTGCATGTCATTGAATTTCCGGTTTTCCAGAATTAGTGCACAATGAGTAGATGGTAGCGCTAGGACCCCTGCTTGCTGCCGGGAAAGGGGGACTCCCCGTTTAGGGCAGGTGCCCTTCACCAAGGTGGTGCCCGTCAGCTGTCTATGGAACACTTAGCATGGGCCAGGCGTTCTGCTGGAATGGATGGGGACAAAATGAAGAAATCACTCTTGTCATGCTATTGCTACTTTGTTGATCACCTGTTGTCTACCAGGGCGTGGGATAAATTCCCGCACACAACACAGGCAGGGTTCAGGGACAGACTTTACAGGGAGAAACACGCAAGTAGAGATCAGCAAGAAGAGACACGAGGTCTCCATCTTCCCCGCATCCCATGGATTGGCATGCTAGGCTTAAAGATGGAAGAAAGCAGTTACCTTCCACTTGGGGACCTTGGGGACCCGTGGGAGTTTCTGGCAGCCACCAACCCTCCTACTGGAGCACAGGGGCTCCTGGTCCCCTAGGAAGCTGAAAAGAGGAGGCCCCAAAACCCAGAGCAAGCTACCAGGGTCAGTTTCTCATGAACCCCCTTGGACGCGGCAGACACTGTCTCGGTTCTCAGCATCGCGGGAAGACAGACAAGGATCCAGAAAAACCACAGTCCACTGGCATTTTTAGGTCTCCCCAAGAGCTGCCTGGGTTCTGCCATGGTTCATCATTTGAGCTTGCCAGGATTTTTTTGAATTTGGGCATCCCAAATTTGCTGCCCCTTATGGCTTTGTGTCATCAGCACAGTTGACAGACTTGTTCTCAGTGTCTTCATCCCACTGGCCTGTGGAGCCAGCCTCGGTGCCCCCCGCCACCCCCTGAGGGTCCTCAGAGCTGACTGGATCCGTGGACATTCCACGCCCTCAGCCGGCTGTGAATCTGTCCAGAGGGGCCCTCGGCTCGCTTTGCCCCTTTCTCAGCCTCCAGGCTTCTCCCCTTGCCCACCCAGCCTCCTGTGAGCGAACGGCCTCCAGTCCCTCCCTCTCTCCAGGCCCACTGCCACCCTGGTCTCCTAGAGGGTCTCCTGGCTTCTCACTTCTTCCTCCTCCTCCCCATGTTTCGTTCCGTCGGCATCCTCTTTCAGACATCTCACTGGAATATCAGTCAGCAATAAAAAGGAACAGACGGCTGATTCATGCTCGCACACGAGCTGAGTGAAACACAACACTGAGGGAAAGAAGCCGGAAGCGAAAGACCACATATTATACAATTTCATTACGGGAAGTTTCTAGAAATGGCGAATCTATAGCAATAGAAAGCAGATTAGTGGTTGCCTGGGAGTGGGGGTCTTCATGGGGATTGTCTACCAATGCACACACGGGACTCTTTGAGGTGATAGAAATGTTCTAAAACAGGATTTTGCTAATGTCACACACTCCTGTAAATTTACTGACAATTATAGTGTCCACTTAATCTGGCACATAAACAGGGCAAGATGGGGCAATGTTTTGGCGTGTTCTAGAAGATTCTAGTGGAATCACTGTGTTTTGGTCATTATGGTGCATTTATGAATATGATTAATGTTATAGTAGTTCTTTACAGAAGGGAAGTTTTTTGTTTTTTGTTTTTTTAACCAAAGAGACAAAGCATATATTCTTATTTTAAAAAGATCTGATCTTATCATCTGCATCACAACTTTCTTGAACCCTGTGCTGGCATGACTCCAGCAACTGGCCCTACCAAGGCATATGGTGTCCCCTGCTCTGTCCCCAGTCATTCCTCCTTACGAGCACCCTCGTCCCACTGGCTTGCTTGTGGCATCCCCAACACGGAGGTGTTTCTAACCTTCATCTCTGCCTTGTGTCCTGGATACAGTTCCATTCATCTTTTAAAGCCCAGCTTGCATGGCACCTTTGCTCTGGTGGGATTGGGGGTTCTTGTGTCTCTGTTCTCATGTCCCCTCCATGAAAGCACATTTCATACAGTGAGCAGCCACCTGCCTCTGTCTCCTGTACTGAAGGGCAAGCTCTCGAGGGGACAGCCTGTTTCCTGTTCATCTGTGTAGTCCCAGGGCACGTTGTGGACGCTCAACTGCTCTCTCATTCATTCAACAGTCACCCATTTAGAGCTGGCTCTCTCAGCCTCCGCATGATCAGCCTGTTAGGACAGAGAATTCTTTGTGGCTAGGGGGTTCTGCTGTGCCTTTTAGGGAGTCAAACCTCCCTGGGCTCTGCCTGTTAGATGTCAATGCACCCCGCCACGCCATACATGACAGCCATATGTGTTCTCCAGTCCTTGTATGTCCTGGGGAGAGAATGCTGGCTAAGGGCCTTTGGTGTGACAAGCACTATGCCTGGAACCTTCCTTATGCTTCTTGGAGAGCATGCTGGGACTCAGGACCGAGCACTGCAGCCCACTCCTAGTAACCATTCGCCCGTCTGCCCTCAGAGCCCAGATTGTTGGGGGCCGCACAGCCCAAGCCAACCTCCCTCCTGCCTGCGGGCACATTAGTTGAGTGCTGATTTCTCTTAACTCTGTCTTCACCTGTTATGCTTTTAAAACAGTTGTCTTGATAGGAAAGACAGGAGTCAAATAGGTTCTGCTTTCTCCCTGTCACCCATGAGGAGCCCACTGTGCCACAAGCACAGGCCTGTCCCTTCCTGCCCCTCGAGCTCCTGTGGGGCAGTCTTGAACAGAACCCTCTCTGTTGTCCTTGGTCTGTTAGCAAGTCATGTGCATTTTGGGGTTTGGCCTTCCAATGCCAGCAGCTCGGACTGGGAGTGGGAGCCTCTGCTCTCTGCTTTGCCAGGGTCACTCCTTCTGCTCTTTGTCCTTTTAAACACCTGCCCTCCCTCCCCCAGAGCATCCTGGGAAGCCAGAGCCTTTCTGGAGTTGCCTCTGAGGAATAGATTATTTGTGTTTTCTCAGAATTTGTAAAAGCTTCCCTCCCATCCTTGAGTTACCTTCGTGTTCCTCTAGTTCCCAGCTCTGCCTATTCTGAAATCCACTTCCTCAAATCTCTAAATAGCATTCATTTTACTATTAAATGTTTATACTCTCGTAGAGGCAGATTCAAACACAGACTGTCTGACTCCGCAGCCTGTAGGATACCTGCTCTGCTACTAGGCGTCCAGGTTTCTTTCCAGATTTACTTTCCTGGTTATCACATTACTTTAGAGTCCCTCCAGAGACCTGGAGGGAAGGATTTGAGTGAAAGTGGTTTTTTTTTGGAAAGCGATCCTGGGAAAGGCAGGCAAGGGAGTGGGGAAGTGAGGCAAAGAGGAAGGAAGCTTCTAGAGCCTGGGATACAGTGCACGTGTGCACTTGGACAGCCAGGGCTTAGTCCCTGCGGTGAGACCTGGGAGGCGCTGGAGCAGCCACACAGAGGGAGAGGGCGCTGGGCGGTGGATGCACCAAATCCTGGTCCCTGGTGGCCGTGGGTTGCTTTGTTGACCATAATTAGGTCCACGGAAGCAGGGTCTAGTTCCTCCACTTTCTTTTCAGATTTTATTTAATTATTTGACAGAGAGAGCGAGAGTGCATAAGCAGGCAGAGCAGCAGAGGGAGAGGGAGAAGCAGGCTCCCTACCCAGCACAGAGCCTGATGTGGGTCTTGACCCCAGGACCCTGGGATCATGACCTGAGCTGAAGGCAGTGGCTTAACCAACTGAGCCACCCAGGCGCCCTGGTTCCTCAACTTTCTGAGAGATTTAGCCCTGAGGGAGGATCAGAGACCACACTCCCAGGAGTGGAAGGAGGGCGGAGCTCCCAGCCCGCTTGCCTGGGAGGAGATTCTCTGTGCCCCTGCTTCTGCGCAGACGCAGTGACCCTCCTCCTAGAGGTTCCACCTTCTCCTCCCTGTGGGCTGGACCAACGTGGAGAGGGGGTGTGTGGTGAGTGAGGGGGCCCTGCTGCTCCCTGCTCTGCACTTCAGAGGGCTCAGAGAGGCTTTCCTGAGGCCCGTGTGGAAGCTCACTGCAGGGAGCGCGCCCCTCCAGATGGCGTCAGCATTGGCCACGTGCGCCCACCCCCTGCTCCTTCCAGGGAGTCCCACTGCGCTCCGTCCCCACGGAGGGCTCTGCCGGGATGGCCGCTCCCGGCGTCTCAGCCTGGGAGTGATCCCAAGTCCCTGTGAGGACTCCTGCTGTTTTTCTCTGCCAGAATTCCTTTTTTTTTTTTTTCCCCTGGAAGAAGGAAGCGTCCCTTCCCCATTGCTTCTATCCTCTGGAGGGAGCTAAGGAGCAGCTCCTCCCATCCCAAAGCACGGGCTGTCCCCTGACCCAACTCAGGAAGGCCCAGCCCTGGGGACTCATCATGGGTGTGAACACCCAAGCAAGGACTCTGAGTCCTTCCTGAATGGACACGCAGAGACTAGGAGAGAGAGAGAAATGCCTTTCCCCTCCGTCTTCCCCCACCCTAGGCTTGCAAAGAGCTAACTAGAGATGCCCACCATGGATGAACTTGGCTGCCAGCCTCTCTCTCCTCCTTGCCCCCCCCCCCCACGCCTTTTTTTCCCCTCACCTTTAAAAACAGAGCCATGACCGTGGATGAGGACAGTGTCCTTTGTGGAGCGGGTTGGGATCTGGGAGTCCGTGGCTGCAGTAGTGGGCGGTGAACCAGGGTGGAGGTTGGCTTAGACGCATTTAAAAGCAACAGACCAGATGTTCACTTAGAAACATGGATGGATCTTAAAACCCTAGCCCTGAGGGCCCATAAAATAAAATTAAATACAAATGGAGGTAGTTAAATAAGATAGTCTGCAAGTCCCCTCTTAGGCCTGTATTTGTATAAGGCGGTGTGCTTTTGGAGACCTGAGATCTGCACCCTGCGCCCCCACCCCTGCCTCCCTCCCTACCCTCTCTGGCTCTTGGGCAAAGTCCCAGGTGTTCACCGGAACCAGGACTTGGTTTCAAATCCCACACTGGCTATACACCAATACTTTGGACAAGTCACTTACATTCTTGGAGCCGGTTACCTAACTTGGGAAGTGAAGATAATAATCCTCATAGAGTGTGTTGGACAGGGCTTGGCTCACAGTAAGAGCCCAAGAAATGATGGGCAGCTCACTTGCATTGTGGGTTAGCAGTGTTATTCTCGGGTGTGGGAAGAAGACCGGCCCGGGCTTTTTATCCTATGGCAGGAAATGTCAAGGGCTCTGCCAGTGTGGAAAAGCCCAGGATAGAGGGAGTAGAGATCTGGATATTGTCCTTAAGGAAAGCAGAGCCCTCCACAGCCTGTCAGCTCTTGCTGGGTGTCCTCCAGGTTCCCATCACCTGGACCAACCTTGCATCTGAGGAGGGCACGTTGTCCACCACCCCCCCAAGCAGGGGTGGTCATCTGACTGGGCTCAGCCTATCAGAATTCCAGGGCCCCAGGGATTAGTCTTGGTGTGAGCAAAGCCACCTGGAGTCCTTTCCTGAATGGACATGCAGGAATTCGGACAGAGAGGAATGCCTTTACCCCTGGGCTTGCTAAGAGCCAAGAAGAGATGCCCATGATGGGTAAATATGGCTGCCAGCCTCTCTCCACCGGGCCTCTCTGCACTTCAGAGGGCTTGACACTTAGTGTCAAGGCAGCTCTGTATTAAAGTTACTGGGGGCACCTGGGTTGCTCAGTGGGGTAAGCCTCTGCCTTCAGCTGGGGTCATGATCCCAGGGTTCTGGGATTGAGCCCCGCATCGGGCTCTCTGCCCAGCGGGGAGCCTACTTCCTCCTCTCTCTCTGCCTGCCTCTCGGCCTACTTGCGATCTCTGTCTGTCAAATAAATAAAATTAAAAAAAAAAAAAGTTACTATAGTGGTTGGCTGTTGGTAAGAATGTTTGAGGACCTTAAAAAATATGATCTAAAACTGATCTAGTAGGATAACGAAGTCTCCAAACAGCTGTCAAGTTTGAATCATAAGAGCAAAAAGGAAGCAATTAATTTATTGGAAATAAATGAAAATATATTGAACGGGTTCAGGACAGCCCCCCCACCCACCTCCTAACGTGCTATTTGGGCCCGTGGATTATTTTGAGCTAAAGGCACTTGAGACCCTGCAGGCTGAAGGGAAATTCTGTCCCTCCCTTAACCACCCAGAAGAATCTAAATTGGGGGTGTTTTCCAAATAATGTTATTAACAGAGAAAAATATTATCTGAGTGGACCCATCTGTATGGCTAGGCAAACACCTAACTACCAAACCTCCTCTCTTCTTACCACCTTGAGAAGTGCACACCATGGCCGCTTCTCAGTTGAGAATGGCATACGTACCTCATGTTGTCTGGCATTTCCATGTCTGTGTGGGTTCTCTGTACCTACGCTCTTTAATGTGATTTCCGCCTGTTAACCTGTGTCGTGTCAATTGGATTCTTAGTCTAGCTAGAGGGACCTTTGAGGTTGTTCTCTACCCAGATGCAAAGACCACCAGTGGCTCCTGAGCAGGAGTGGGCAGATAGACAAATGGAAAGGAGAGGGAGACTGAGAACAGATCCATGCTGGTGGGAACTGGATTATAACAGAATGCGGCAAACAACCCGGAAAAGAACAGATGGTTTAATAAATAGCTTTGGAAAATCTTGCTCACTCTGTGAAAAGAAAGTCGAATCCCGACTTCTTACCCTCATACGAAGGTGAAACCCACTGAGATTTAGAAGCTAAATTTGAAAGGTGAAGCTATAAAGCTAATAGGAGAAATTGTTGAAAGATACATTTACATTTGGGGGTAGCCGAAAACTTCTTAAATGAGACCCTCAAAACTTTTCTCCTGAGGGAGAAAAATGAATGCATTTGATGATATCAAAATTAAAGATTTTGTTAAACGGTTTTCATAGATGGGGTTAATAAAAAAATTGATAGATTGGGAGGTATTTTTTATAATGTCAAAGGAGATTAAGATAATGGGAAACATTGAATATGAACCCTAAATTAGACATTGGTGTTATATAAATGCTAAATTTGTAGAGTAGAGGAATTGTATTGTGGTTTATGTAACAGAATGTCCTTGTTCTTAGATTTACATTGAAATATTTAGTCGTGTAGTGTCTGAATGTGCCCAATTTACTTTCAAATGTTTCATCCGAATATATGCTTATATATCTATATTTATACCTATACCAAAGCAAGCAAGCAAGCAGATGCGGAACAAGATGACAGTTGGTAAATCTGTTATGATAGGTCACTTTTTTGTTTGTTTCAGATTTTTCAAAATAAAAAGCTGGAGAAAATAACAATAATGTAACATTTAGAATATATATGGAGCTCTTGAAAATCAACAATAAAAAATCAAGAACAGTTTAGAAAAATGGGCAAAGGACAGGAACAGGCAGCTCATAGGGAAGGGAAGCTGAATGTAATAAAGACCCAAAGAAATGCTGAACGTCACCCTTAACCACAGAGAGGAGAAACTAAAAAGATATACGTTATATCCATCAGGTGACAAAACTGGAAAACCAGAGAATGACCAATGTCAGGGAGGCCATGGGGAACCAGAACCATTGTTAGGGTAGGTCCAGTGGTCTTAGGGAGCAATCTGGAAGTGCAGAGTGAAACCGTGTACGCTTGTGCCCTAGGACTTACCTGTCTGTTCTCAAAAGCCAGAGATCCTCACTGGTACACTTGTACGGAGATGTTCATGCTACTTAGCTCATCTTAGGGGAGGATGTGAAGCCTATCACCTATGGATAGGACCAGGCAGATGAGGTAGACACCTACCAGTTGGGGTCTGCTTGTTATCCAAACCCTACTAGAATAAGCAGCCAGAATGTCAGCAAGATTCCAGAGCGCGGGACAGGAAGCTGGAGGGTTGGGGAAACCTACGGAAGGCTTCAAGACTCAGGGGTCTGGAATTAGTTGGATGAGGAAAATAAATACAATTCTATCTATTGCTTGTTTAAGTTTATGAGTACAGATTTATTCTTGCTACATTGTCATTAACAGCTATTGGCCTCCTTAACTCCCCAGGAGCCAAATGAAAGATAATGTCTGGCCCATAATGGAGGAATTTGAGGCAGAGGACAGTCTAAGGGTGAGGGGCAGAGTTCTTGGCCTGGAGGGGAGCAAGAGTGCTGGGGAATCCCATGGTGTAGGACAGAGGAGATTTTATGCATGGTCTAAAAAAAAAAAAAATATTTTCAAAGATCCTGGAACGTTTTCTAAGAGAAAAATATTAATGTGTCTTCAAAATAAATGCCCCCAGTTGCGTTGGATGCTAACAAGTTCTGAGCAGCCTGAGTGGAGGCCTTCTCAGGGAAGAAAATAAATGTGTTCATTTCCTGTGTACGAAAAAAAAATCCCTCATGTTTTAGGAGATTAATGTACAAGTTCTTTTTTGCAGGTGTTGATAATTATCTTTTAGCCTTGAAAGGAACTTAAATTCCAATGCCTCTGTGTCTCCTTAGGTAAAGTAAGAGGCTGGTATTGAACTTGCCATAACCAGAGGTGAGGACACAGAGTTTTTTCTGTGGAGCATCAAAAGGGTCCTGGCTTGTTGAGTTTATATAGGGACAAAACCTGGGCAGAACAACTCTTCTGAGTCTTCTGAGCAGGAAGCGTCCTCTGAGAAGCCGTTCTGACCCTTCCAGGCTCCTACAAAGAAGGCCAGGGTGGAAGCGAGGAATGAACTCCGGTTGAGGCGTCCAGGGCCAGGCAAGGCATCCTCCAAGATCGGTATTGTGTTTCCCACACTTCCCCTGATGAAGCAGCATTCCCTCCCTCCACCCAGCTTGCAGCTCAGAACACTGAGCTCCGGAGCGATTCTAGCAGCTCGCCCAAGGTCCCAAGCTCATTCATGGACCGCGAGGATTCCAAGTCCAGGTGGAATTTCTACCACGCTAGGCGGTCACACTCCAACAGCAACTGAAAAATCTTTCTGAAGTTTTATACCAGGCCTCACTATGGCTCCAGCTAGTTTCTCTGAGCTCATCTGAAGGGTGTTCCCCAGCTTCCTGAAGATGCTTTCGCCTTTCCCTCAGATGCCATCAGCAGAAACTGACTTCAGGAGGTCCGCATGGGAGTCTGGGCATTTCAGCTTACACAGAGCCCTATTCCGTATGCAAACTTTATTAAGATGCCAGCTTCAGGTTCCAAATGTCATGTTCACTGAAGAAGGGAGGGAAGGTCCCCAGAAGCTACTGGGGCCCCTCATGGAGTGAGGCTCAGGTGCCAGGGGGGACACCCACACCAATTGCCCAGAGACGGAGCAGGAGGAGGAGCCGTGTGGCTGCCAAGCCCTTAAGAGGCTGTGATTTGGAGACTATTGGCTTCTAACCTTTCAAAATTCCTGCTCTGCAGGGAGGAAGAGGCCTCAACTGGAGATCAGGGTTGATGAAAAGTTGAATATTCAAGCTGACATTTTCTAAGAATGATGGTGGGGGGAGCTTTAATAGCATAACAAATGATTCTCCTGAAAGAAAATGTCAGGCAGGCTAGGTTTGGACCAGGACTCTCTTTCCTCCCCACCCCCTCCTTCACATTTTCGGCTTATTTCAACTTCCTGCCAACTGGGCAGGGAGAAGTGAAATTAGGACCAGTCCAAAGCCTCAGTTTTCAGAGCCCGGTAGATTAGGGGAAAGATATGGGACTGGTGAAAACCGGCAACGGGCTGATTTTCAAACGATTCTTTCCGAGTCAGCATTGGCTTTGGTGGGGTTTGGGACCCTCACAGTGAATCCCTTAGGGTCTGTGGAACCCTGAGCCCTGGGGTATCTTGGGATGGAGGGCTGAAATCTGATTCTAAAGTGGATTCAATGTAATTAGGTCCAATAGACTTGTTCTGCTTCCAGATAAGATGTTTGTTTCAAACAGATCAGCCCTGCAAGTCTGTTGCTGAAAACCCCGACGGTCCTGTTAGGAAATGACAAGCATGTTAGCAGGTAGTCTGTGGCTCATTTGGCTTTGGCTGATGTTGGATTTGTGTGATTATGGGGCCTTCCCCTGGGTTTTTTTTTTTTTTTTTTTTTCCCCCTCCAAAGAGGAAAATGACTCATGTGCAATGACCTTGTTACGTACAGGAGAGTGGCAAGGTCTCACAAAGACGGTTTTAAATTTTAATGCTCCAAATTGAGACGGTGATTTTTTTTTCCAGCTACTTCTCTTGATCTGCCCATCTGTTTTCTTTCTACTTATATTCATTCTGTCTATCTATGTAGGTCTAAATGTTTGTGTCCTGCCCTCCATCCCATATTCCTAGGTTGAAATCCTAACCACCTCCCCGCCCAAGGTGATGGTCTTGGGAGGTGGTCCCTCTGAGGGGTGACTAGGTCGTGGAGGTGAGATGGGATTAGTGCCCTTATGAAACAAGTTCCAGAGAGAACCCTTCCCCTGCCCCTCCACCATGTAAGAATGCAGCAGCCGGTGTTGGCTATGAACCAGGGAGAGGGCCCTCATCCCACGAGGGAGGTGCCTTGATCTTGGACTTCCCAGTCTCCAGAACTGTAGGAAATAAACTTCTGTTGTTTCTAAGCCTTTCGGTCTGTGGTGTTCTGTTAGAGCAGCCTGGACGGATTAAGATATATTTTTCTTCTCCTTCTTGTCCTTCTTCTCTGCCCCCCTCCCCATCTGTCTGCCTATCTAACTAATCTTTCAACAGATTGAGAGCCTACTCTCCATGAGGTCATGGAAAAAGCCCACATAAGTTTTTTTGCAGGTCCCAGGGACCAACACATGAATCACCTCCAAGAACTTACTAAACTAGGGGTCCCACGCCCCTCTTCCAGGAATTCTGGCTCAGTCGCTACTATTCACTAAACACTTACTATGTACGAGGTGAGTATGTCATCTCATCTGGTCTTTGCGATGTCCATTCCAAGGGGATCAGTTCTTCGTCCCACTTTATAGAGGAGGCTCAGAAAAGTTGAATAATTTCCCCTACGTCTCACAGCAATGAAGTGGTAGGATTCTAACCTAGGTCCCTCTGAAGCGAAGGCCAGCGTGTTACCCACCGTACTACTCTTTCTTGAGTCCAGAACTCTGCCCAGCTCTGATGCCGGTCCAACAGTGGGCACTTCTCTAGGCAAGGGTCTTTCCTCCTGTGGACTTGATTTGGGTGTCACTCAGGTATTTGCTCTTGTGTGAGCCTCCTGGCTGGAAGCACTTGGCCCCCAAAAGCAGTGTTTCCAGGAGGAGGTCTAAATTCCTTGGGTTGGCATTCAAAGCTTCATACAATTCGGCGTCCTCTGATTTTACCTCTCATAGCTCCCCTCACACACCCTTGGTCTGTGCCCTATCTTGAGAATCCAAGAGGTTGTTATAATGAAGAAAGTTTCTTTCGTCTTTGGAAGGCCAGCCCTTCTGCCCCCTCTGGATCCTATTTCCTTTACCTTCCTTCTCTTTCTACATCTTCCCTTCAAGCATCTCCTCAACAGTTGAAATGCTGTAAAGTCTCTCCTTTTTATTGTTTTTTAAAAAGATTTTATTTATTCATTTGACACAGAGAGAGGTAGCGAGAGAGAGAGAGAGAGACGGAGAGAGAGCACAAGCAGGGGGAGCAGCAGGCAGGGGAGAGTTTAGAAGCAGACTCTCCACCGAGCAGGGAGCCCGAAGCGGGACTTGATCCCACGATCCTGAGACCATGACCTGAGCCAAAGGCAGATGCCCAACCGTCTGAGCCACCCAGGGGTCCCTTCTTCTGATTTTCGTCCTGCCTCAGAGTCTAATTCTTCCAAGTCTCTGCTCAAAGGACCTCTGTGCAGGGGCATCAGAGCTTGATCCTGGGTCCTCTGCTCATCCCCATCCCATGGCTTTTCTTCTCCATTTCAGTGGGTCTTATTTTTGTGTCTCCAGGCACGTTTCTCTCTTGAGCTCTGGACTGCCTGTTCCACTGCCTACCACAATGTTCAAGAGGCATATCCGGCATGGCGTGCCCCACAGAGAACCCACGATTTCACTGCAAATCTTCCCTCTCTGATAAAAGGCAGAATCATCATCCCACTACTTCAACCAACAACCCGGGAAACAGCCTGATTGCTTGTTTTCTGTTCCTCTCCGTGGCTGACCCTGAGCCAGAGCTGTCATTTCATCCTTCAGAAAAATCATGGCACCAGAGCTACTCCCTTAGCCTTACTCTCTAAAGAAATTTCCTTCCCTTTCCAAGTTTCTCTGTCATATTAACAAGCTCCTTAAATTCTCTTGCTAGTTTATATGCTCACTAGCTTGCTGACTGTCTCCTCTTCTAGAATATAAACTCCACGGAGGCAGGGACCTCACTCGTCTTCCCCATTGTCTCTCTGCTGCTTAGAGCGGGGCCTGGCGCACTGCTGGAGCTGAATTAGTGTTTGCCAAAAGAACAGATGAAGGAATGAAAGGATGACCACACAGTCACTGAGGCCCCTTCCAGTCTGAATGTCTCGGCCCGCTCAGATTGACCCAAATCCCACCCATTTATCAGTGCTCGGGCCAAGCCCCATCACCTTCAGGAATTCAAGGATGGGATGCTCTTCTCTCCTCTGCAGCAATCACACATGTCGCATATTTGGGTGCCAGAATCCCAACCATTTTGCCCCAGTCTTATCTTGTCAGCTGGACTGTACTCCCTGAAGGCAGGGCAGTTGCCAAGACCTGGTAATGGCAGCCAGCATTGCCAGGGCTCTATTGGGCAACTGGGAGCTGGACCGACATTCTCCTGAATTCTCCTAACAATTTCAGTAGTGTGATCTAGTTGCTCTCAGGTCCCACCGGACAAAGGAGGTTCATGGGAATTAAATCATTCATTCATCCAGGGTCACATGGTAAATGGAAGGTCTGGGTTTCAAGCCCTGGAGCCCATCTCCTGCCTCATCTTGGGATCTTTGGGTCTGCCAGGTTTAGTACCCAGCAGGTGTTGGAGAAAGCCTGTGAGATTCACAGATGAGCATGTAGTGTGGCAGAAGCAACACTGGATTAGAGGGCAGGAGACCTACTTTGGGCAGCCCTGGGCAGGCCCTGCTGCTCTCAGGGCCTCAGTGCCCCTGGGCAGAGGGGGCTGTTCTGTTGGATGGTTCCTGAAGACAGCAGATCTTGCTCTGGGACTCAGACTAGCAGTTCCTCGAGGGAAGAGCCTTTTCTTTCTCAGGTATATCCCAGTGCGTCCAACAGTACAAGGTATACACTAGGTGCTCAGTAAACATCAACCGAACAAATGAATCCCTCCTCCCTCCCTGCATCTTGGTAGGCTGGATGTGATGGAATGAGAATTCAGACATCTCCAGGTTGCAATTGAAGGAAAAACTGCCCCGAGGGAGAGGGTCCTCGGTGCGTAGCTGAATGTACTGGGTTCCAGGTGACTCAAGATCCAAGAGGCAGCTAAGGCCTTGGGAAGTGTGGGAGTGACCAGCCAGATCATCTTTCCCTACTTGAATGAGCCATTAACCAAAGGCAAAGGAGAAAGAGGCTTTGCCATCTTCCAGGTCCCCATTTCTGGTCATTGCAGAAAACATCCCTTTCTGGGCAGATGGCCACCAGCTCTGGCTCAACCTCTAGTGTCATCGACTCAAAATGACCAGGCAAAGCAGCTTGGCAGGGTGTCTGGCTTTCATTTTGAGATTGCGTTCAGAAGCTCCAAATACATGCGACCCTGAGATTATAAAAGGGGATCAAAGCTTTCCTGGCAGGCAGGGCTGAAGGCTGCCTTCTTAAATCTCTGCATCTGAGTGACCGCTAAGGGAGAAGGAAGTGGGAGCAGCCTTGCAAGGCAGCCTGCAGACTGTGCTCACCACCACCCCCGGGGTTTCACTCTGGAATTCAGAGGCCTCCCTGCCAGCCCTCAGGGCACCAGGGGGTCCAGCCCTCTGGCAGTCCAGCAAACCATCCCAATGGCTTGTCTCCCTGCAGATGGACGAACACAGCATCAACCCAAAGGCTGGGCAAAGCTTCTAGGGCTGCTCCCCGTTGTAAACATCAAAGGGAGCTCACAGGACAGGGCTCCCTCTGGGTCTGGTTGGGCTCTCTGAGAAGCCCTAGAAAACCCATCAAGAGGCCCCTGCCCCTGTCCCTCTCCTGCCTCCCCTTTTCACTTCCTCCCTCCTCCCCATCCTTCTCTTCTTTGGCCTTTGACTGTGATTTTCTTTGAAGGAAGAAATTATTTTGCCCCAGGAAACTCATTTATAGCAAAATAAGTGAAAGGTCTGGGCATCTGGCCCCACTTGGGGCTCGTTTTCGGGTTATTGCTTTAGCGTGCCTTCATCTGGCTCGCTGGAGCTTGGCACCTCTCCCTGCCGACATCACACCTGGTTTCAGCTGGAAGAGAAAGGACTTCAGCTTTTCATCTTCTGGGCCTCTTTGTTATTATTGGAGCCAAGGTTTGGCCTGGGATCAGTCAGGGGGGCGGGGGGCGCTGGGAACTGGATCTGGAAACTGTCCCAGCGGCCGGGGGTGGAGGGAGATGGGGAGGGGAGTGGGGTGAGGAGAAAGGCTTTCCTCAGGGCTGGAACCGCTGCCCTCCTGGCTGGTGAGAGGTTGACCGGCAGCCACCCCAACCCGGTGCAGGAGGGAGCCCCTGGCCTTAGGGTCCTGGGACGAGAAAAGGCCTTCTCAGGCCCCTTGTGATAAGGGACTTGAAGTGATTTGGCTTAAGTGAGAGATGCCTGAGGGTGTGAAGAAGCAAAAGGGTTAAGCTTGGAGAACCATACTTTAAATTTCCTGAGTGGGGAGATTGCTTCCTGGGATAGTTTATAGGTTAGTGGTTAAGATTTCTTTAAAAGCTGGCTTATTTCTATCCCTTATTTATTTTTTTTTAATGTAGCTTTGAGAAAAACCAAATTATCCTTTAGCATGCCTAGGAGGATTTCGTCTATCGTGTGTTTCAGGATCTTTACGGTGCGCCTATCTAGCAAAAACCGTTTCCCGTAAAAATACCAAGGGAGGGCATTTCGATGGGATTTTAAGCTTATTTGAAATTAATTGCAGATTCATTTCACTGCACATTCATTAAGGGTTTTTCCTTTTTCATTATTAATATGAAGAAATGGTGAGGGCTTTGCCAAAACTCTGCGAGGAGAGAATGGCTGCTGTAAAAGTCTCCTCCAGGCAGCAGACATCTGCCCAAGGTACGCATTCCCCGGCTAACTAGGCTCTGGCCTGTGTCTGATTAAATGCAGCCCTTGGCCTGGACCCTGAGAGCCTGGCTGGCGGGGCCTCCAGTCCCTTCCTGCCCCGCCTCCCGCCCCCGCCCACCCAGACAGGCAGGCGCAAAGGGCATCCGCAAGCCCCCTGGAGGGTGTGGAGAATT
Source organism: Mustela erminea (assembly GCF_009829155.1). Classification (NCBI taxonomy): domain Eukaryota; kingdom Metazoa; phylum Chordata; class Mammalia; order Carnivora; family Mustelidae; genus Mustela; species Mustela erminea. The sequence goes on along the minus strand of NC_045618.1, from coordinate 34,648,231 downwards.
AAGACAGCTGAGAGCAGAGAAGAGCCGTATGCCTGGGCATGGGGTGGGGGGTGAGAGTGGATAGTTCAGGGCTTGTCCCAAGGCTGAAGTCCCGTTGGGTCCCTCAGAGCGGCATTCCGTGTACCAGGGACCGTGGGGGTGGCACCTGCCAGCGGAAACAAGGTAGTCCTTTGTGTGAGATAAATAGGGTCACGCTGAAGGGCTTTGTGCAGAGATAGAACGAGGTTTAGTTGCTTTGAACTGCGGAGGCTCCAGAGCTGTATTCACTGGGATTTGGTCCTGGTAAATCAATATATGGGTTCTGGAGATGAAAGAGGCTTTGGTGGGCATCAGGTTCCCCCATTTATTTTACCCTGGGAACCCGAATGGGGGTGAGGACCTCTCCCAATGTCACATAGCTGGCTGGAGAAGAACCAAGATTAGGGTCCCAGCTCTTGATTCCTAGTCAAGCGTGCTCTGTTTCATGCTGAGGCTGTGGCAGATCCAATTCCTAGAGGGGAGAGTGGGGTGTAGAGGCTGCCCAGGGTTGGGAGATACTGGGAAAGTCCCAGAAGACATGGCACCTTCCCATGGGGAACTTCAGGGGTTGGGGTGGTATCCAGCACTGGTTGGGTGACATGACTGTATTTTTAATTTTAAATTTTGATTTAATTTTATTTTTAAAGATTTTATTTATTTATCTGACACAGAGAGACAGGGAAAGAGGTAATACGTATGAGCAGGGGGAGTGGGAGAGGAAGAAGCAGAGCTCCTGCTGAGCAGGGAGCCTGATGCGGGACTCGATTCCAGGAACCTGGGATCATGACCTGAGCCGAAGGCAGACACCCAACGACTGAGCCACCCAGACATCCCTTTAATTTTTTAATACAATATTTTAATTTTAATTTTTCTGGCTTTTCAGTGGTTGATTTAGGGACTAGCTTTCTTACGGTTAAGCTAGAAAAGAGAAGGCATTTATCAGTCACTGGCCAGGATGATTATGTGGTCTTTTCTCATGAGCCCATCATTTGGTTCTCTCCGTTCTGAAGCCGAAGCTGTCACGGTCACCACTTGGCAGAAAAGAACAAGGATGTGATCTGAAAGCGTCCACTCCTACCACCGCGAAGTCCCTACTCTAGCTGGCATTTCAGCTCCCCTGCAATCAGTGTCAGCTCAGACCTGTGTCCAAAGTTCCTTCAAAAGTCTGGGTGTTTTCCTTTCCCAGTGCACAGTTACCATGGCGACTGGCTGCATGACTCGGGGAAGGGATCAGGAAATGGTTTATCATATACCCTTATAATGGCATTACGGCGGGGTCCCTTCTCAAGGAGATTGGGCCTCCTCTGCAATCCCTGGGCCCCAGATCTGTGAACTGACTTAAATGAAAACTGTATTCGGAACCATGGCGTTCTAGGGTGGCAGCTGGTCGCAGCTTTTGGCAGCTTCTGCTCCCTAGCTCTGAGTGGATTTTGTTTTTTGTTTTTCAAGTCAAATAACACTCCGGTCAGCTGTCTACCTACCATTCCCCTCACAATAGCATCATCAGTTAGCAACCACCAAGATCCCTGTGGGTCAAGGTAGTCTGATGGCCCTTGCTGCCTGTTACAGTCATCGTGTCTACCTTGATGCTGCTGGTTAACTGCTCTCTTTAGCATCAGCCTTTCTGGAATCCCATTATCCCCACTAGGATTCTGGGGATCCCAGTTCTGTGGCAGCATCTGCTGCTTTCAGCCCTGTCATGCAGAGAAGAGCCACCACCATTGCTAAGCTTCTCGGAAATTCTGGTGGCCTCCCTCGCAGTGTAGTTTTGTTGCCTTATAATGCGGGTGGGCTCTGGCTGCTTTGAGGAAGCAGAGGGGGTTCTGTGCTTTCGCATAATACATCCATTCTAACACTGCCACCTTCCTGAGAATTCTGCCAAACATTCCAGTGTCTCCACCTCCTGGGCCATTGGCCATCACTGAGCCCTGCCGTGAATAAGTTATCAGCAGTGTCTTGGGCTGGCTGCAAAGGTCCTGACTTAGGACATGCTCCCATGTCAATAAATATGAAAGATATTCCACCTTATTTTTAGTCGACTGTTGTGAGCTCCACTCCCAAGGACCCACCTGGTTCTTGCAGGGGTTCACCAGCCATGGGCTGTCATTCCTTGATGTGGAAGCTGTTTTGTCCCAGAGCAGAGGCTCTGGTGTTTCTCTGCTTGGGCTCTGCTCAATCCTGACCCTGCTGATTGGCCTGAAGCAGCAAGCAGTGGTGGTGAAAGCCTTGGGAAGGTCAAGAGTCCTTTGGAGAGATGACCCTCTCAGGTGAGGGTATTCATGGTCTCCAGGACCCAGAGCATCAGTAGGTTCAAAAATTCTCAGGCTTGTCCACTCACTATCCATGTCCCATGTCTCAGAGTCCCACACTCCCTCCAAAGGCTTTGACTTTGATGTAGAAGATGGCTCCCCCTAGTAATGCTCTATCTTTACAGTTCGATCTGCGGCCCCAGTTTTGGCCCAGGAGTCCCTGTGGGCAAAAGAGATGAGAGTCCACAGAGGCTATCTGGCTTTCACAGTGAACCCAGAGTTGATCACTACGTCGTCTAGGCCTGTTAGTTTTTCCCCTTTCTGTTCCATTTTTAAAAATACATTTTAATTTTTAAAGCAGGTTTAAAGTTACAGGAAAATCGAGTGGAAAGTACAGAGAGTTCTCAGATACCCTCTACACACCTCGATCCCTCATACACACTGCCTCCCCCATCATCAGCATACAGTCCTAGAGTGGTACATATCACTATCACCCAAAGTCCATAGCTTGTATTTGAGTTCATTCAAATGGTGAACATTCTATGAGTGGTAACAAAAGTATAATGACATCTATCTACCATTATACTGTCATACAGAATAGTTTCACTGCCCTAAAAATTCTCTGTGCTCTACCTGTTCATCCTGCCATTTTCCCTAACCCCTAGTAACCACTGACTTGTTCACTGTTTCCATAGTTTTACCTATTCCAGAATGTCATAGAGTTAGAATCATACGGTATATTTTCAGATGGGCTTCTTGACTTGTAATACGTGGTTAAGGTCCCTCCATGTCTTTTCATGCCTTGGTAGCTCATTTGTTTTGAGCATTAAATAACATTCCATTGTCTGGATGGACCACAGTTTATTTATCCATTCACTTACCAAAGGACATTGTAGTTGCTTCCAGCTTCCGGCAGTTGTGAAGAAAGCTGCATAAGTTTTCAGGTCCTTTTGGTAAATGCCAAGATTAATAGATTATATGGTAAAAATATGCTTACTTTTATATGAAACCATCTGACCATCTCCCAAAGTGGATGCGCCCTTGTGTATTCCTGCCAGCAATGAGTGAGAGTTCTTGTTGCTCTCTATCCTCACCAGCATTTGCTGTTGTCAAGGGTTCCAGAGTCTGGACATTCTAACAGGTGGGTAGTGGTAACTTGTTGTCTTTTCATTTGCATTTCCCTGGGCATATGATGTGGTGAACTTTTTCATGTGCTATTTGCCAGGTACGTGTATTTTCTGGTGAGGTGCCTGAAGGTCTTTGTCCCATTTCCTAATTAGGTAATTCATTTTCTTAGTTCTGAATTTTGAGAGTTCTTTGTATATTTTGGAAAACATTTCTTTATGAGATACGTCTTTTGAACATATTTTCTCCCAGTCTGAGGCTTGTCTGCAGATTTTCTTGACAATGTCTTTTGCAGAACAAGAAATTTTAATTTTAATGAACTCCAGTCTATCAATTCTTTGATGGATTTTGCTTTTGGTGTTTTCCCTAAAAGGTTATCACTATACCAAGGGTCATCTAAGTTTCTCCTGTGTTATTCCCAGAAGTTTCAAATTTTTCACTTTGCATTTTGTGAAAGGTGTAAGGTCTGTATCTAGATTTTTTGCATGTGGTGTCTAGCTGTTCCTGCACCATTTGTTGAAAAGACTATCTTTGCTCCATTGTGTTGTCTTTGTCAAAGATCAATTTACTATATTTATGTGGGTCCCCTTCTGGGCCCTCTATTCTATTGCATTGGTCTATTTGTCTGTTCTTTCACTGATATCACATTGTCTTGATTATGGTAGCTTTATATAATGCTTTAAACTCAACTCAATAACATCAGTCCTCTACCTTTGTTTTTATCTTTCCTTATTAAGTTGGCTCTTCTGGGTCCTTTTTCTCTCCATATAAACTTTAGAAGCAGCTTGTTGACATCAACAAAATAAGTTGATGGGATTTTGATTAGGATTGCTTTGAATCTTCAGACTGAGCTGGAAGAACTGGCCTCTCTACAGTATTGAATCTTCCTATCCATGAATATGGAATATCTCTCCATTTACTTTGTTCTTCTTTTATATCCTTCACTAGAGTTTTATAAATCATTATCTCTTAAAGCTTCCAAAGCAGTTAACCAAAGCCATACAACTACCACACTTTTAAATTAATTAATTAAATTAAATTAACATATAATGTATTATTCATTTCAGGGGTAAAGGTTTGTGATTCATCAGTCTTACACAATTCACAGTGCTCAGCATAGCACATGCCCTCCCCAGTGTCCATCACCCAGCTATCCCATCCTTCCCACCCCCTCCACTCCAGCAAACCTATTTGTTTCCTGAGATTAAGAGTCTCTTATGGTTTGTCTCTCTCTCTCTCTCTCTCTAGTTTGGTCTTGTTTCATTTTTCCTCTTTTTCCCTATGATCCTCTGTTTTGTTTCTCAAATTCCTAATATCAATGAAATCATATGATAATTGTCTTTCTCAGACTGACTTACTTTGCTTAGCATAATACCCTCTAGTTCTATCCATGTCATTGCAAATGGCAAGATTTTATTTTTTGATGGCTGTATAATATTCCATTGTGTGTGTGTGTGTGTGTGTGTGTGTGTGTGTGCCCCATCTTCTTTATCCATTCATCTGTTGATGGACAGCTAGGCTCTCTCCATAGTTTGGTGGGAGGAAGAAGAAAAAACAAGAACAAAAACAGGGAAGCCAGGTAGGTAAGCTAGGACTGTAAGGAAGAATCAGCTGAAAAGAAAAAGCAAAACAGAATTAGACCTGAAAAGAATTTAATATTGGAATGAAGAATACAGATTATTAAATAAGTATGTTTAGCACACTTACAGAAATTACAGAGATACTTGAAAATAAGGAGGAGGTGCCTGGGTGGCTCAATAGGTTGAGTGTCTGACTCTTGATTTTGACTCAGGTTATGATCTTAGCATTGCAGGATTGAGCCCACATCGGGTTCTTTGTTCAATGGGGAATCTTGGCTCTTAATTCTTTTTTGTGTGCCATAGATGGGATCTGGGATCACATCTGAGAGCCAAGGAAGTAGTGAACATGTGTTTATAAATGCTGACTTTATAAAAAACAATGCCTATGTTTTGATTAAAGAAAAAAATAGGGTAAAACATAGATCCCAATAATTTGCAAGTATGGAGGAGTGATCAGAGACAAATATTTTAAAGTCCATGGATTGTTCAGAAGAAGGATGAGGGTACTGATTAACTTTAGACATTGTTAAATATACACATTAAAATTTCTAGAGTAACTATTAAAGTAATAGAGGTAAAAAACTGAATGAGAAAAATAATCAACCCCCACAAGTGACAAATAAAGAAAAACTAAATAAGAGAAAGAGAAAAAGTGGAGTAGATGTACAATAAAAAGACACAAAAATAAAAACATGTCAATAATCACAATAAATATAAAGTAGCTAAAATTTCTTGGTAAAATACAAAGATTTTCAGAGTTGATTATTTTTAAATAAGCAAAATTGAGTTTGTATGCTGTTCACAAGAGACATAAAGACACACAAAAGGTAAATGGAAAAGCATGGAAAAATATATGCCAGGCAAATACTAAGCCAAGGAAAAGAAATGGTGTGGGGATATTTAATTTCAGGCAAAATACCATTTAAAGAAGAAAGCAAAACTATAAAAGCAGAGCACCACAACGTAATGATAGAACATTCTTTACCAGAATGATGTAACAAATCTAAGTGACATGAACCTGAAAAAATAGACTTAAAATATATAAAGCAAATGTTGACAGAACTATAAGGAGAAATCAACAAGGAATTCAAAGTAGATAGGGAACATCTCCTTCTTATTAACTCATTTTTCTAGGAGATATAAAATTAACAAAGATACAGAATATCTGAACAATACAAATTTTGACTTCATAGAAATGCAAGGACTTTTGCACACAGATAGAAAACACACATTTCTTTTCATGAACACATAGAACATTTATGAAATTTGATCACGAGAAAGGCCATGAAGTAAACCTCAAACATTCCAAAAAGCTTATTATCATACGACTACATTATGTAATCCCAATACAATTAAGTTAGACACCAGCAACCATATTTATAAGAAACAACAACCCTCTCTATTATTTTGGAAGTTAGAAAAAGAAATACTTCTCAACAACTCATGGGTTAAAGAAATCATAATGGAAATTTTTAAAGATTTAGAATTGAACCCTCACAGAAATACTACACATCAAAACATGATGACACCATATGTATAGCCAACACCATATGTATAGGGAAGTTTATAGCTTTTAATACTTATATTAAAAACAAAGAAAGCCTAAAACTCAATTTGCCATGCATCAGACTTCAGAAATTAGAATAAATGCAGAAAGTGAAGGAAAGTGATAATAAAGACAGGTAGAGAAAAAGAATAGAGGTAAAGTAGAGGTAATAAAAAACACCCAAAAGTTATTGTTTTGAAAAGTAAACATTTGAGGCACCTGGGTGGCTCAGTAGGTTAAAGCCTCTGCTTTCAGCTCAGGTCATGATCCCAGAGTCCTGGGATCGAGCCCCACATTGGGCTCTCTGCTCAGCAGGGAGCCTGCTTCTCTGCCTACTTGTGATCTCCATCTGTCAAATAAATTTAAAAAAAAAAAAAAGAAAAGTAAACATTTGCCAAGACTGATCAAGAAAAACAGGCAGTCTAAGGAACATAAAAGTATCCCCAGTTTACAAAGGGGACTCATATCATTCTTAGTTTTTTAAAGGTGAGATTTAAAGAGTCCTCATAACTTCAGTCACAGTTCTTCACGGGAAACTTGAGCCCAGAGACCAAATGTGACTTGCACACAGAGTCGATGGGTTCATCCTGGTCTTGTGTGGCCTTAGCACCAGTCTTTCTTTTGACTTGGCCTGACATTTCTTGCAGAATTATTCCTTTGAATCAGGGGCCATGGCACCTCTTAAAAGAGGTGAGTATTGGGGTGTAGGTATCTCAGGGTTCTCTATCAATTCAACCCATCTCCCTTCATGTGGACCCAACTCTGTGTGGAACATTGGGGAAGGATAAATGTAGGGAGTGAGAAATTAAAGATCTTAACCTCTAGTAACAGAATTCCTCTAAGAGAGAAATAATAGCTTTGGGGTAAGGGGTTGACAAGCCACAAGAAGAAAGTGAGGGAGCTATTGGAGCCCACCCAAGCCAGAGAAGTGATGGTTAAATTGTTATGAGTAAGATCATGAGAAGGATTTGGGTTTTGCTCCTTGGAGGGCTGGGGAGGGAAGATCAGAGGAGAGGGAAAGAAGAGAGAGGAGGCCAGAGGGTGTGAGGCTGGGGACCACATGCATTGCTGTGGCCAGGATCTGTACTCCAGGGGTTTGGAGTGGCTGATGGCCTGCTAGGAGTGCGGCTTACTGTTCTTCAGCCTGGCTGAATGTGAGATGCTGCCCCAACTGCTTAGGAGCCTCACAGCAGCTGGGGAGGCTGGGGGTCCTCCATCTGTGGACGGGTGGCATTCAGGGGTGACCCACGTTCACGTTGTCGCGGCTGGCCTCGAACCCAGCACTTCTTGAGGCTGCACCCTGGGCTCTTTGGACCTGCTGCTGTCCCGGAGCTCACCCACCTGGTTCGGTCTCTTGTTGGCTGAGGGCCCGGACCCCTCCGCGGAAGAGGGACCCGCCAGCGGTCCGCAGGTGGCGCTGCGCACCCGAGCAAAGGCGCGGCGCCCGCCGCAGGACAGGGGGCGGGGCTCCCTCGACCGCGCAGACCCGCTCGCCGAATTCCAAGGGTAGAGGCGGGATGGAAGGCCTTCCAGACTTAAGAGGAAATTCCCAGAATTTCGAGAGCAGCGAGGACCCGCGAGCGCGTGCTTTCACAGCAGAGGGGAGCCTAGGGCGCCCTGGCAGGAAGTGGGGGGCAGTGGGGGCATTCCACCTGGAGACCCCCCCCCCACCGCCACACACACCTGTGGGGGCGTGCTCCTGGCTCTCCGCAGGTCTGTGCGGTGGGGCCACAGGGCTCTGCCAGGCGCCGCCTCCCTCTAACCCAAGTCCTAGCGAGTCAGCCCACGTTTCACACGGAATCTGCCCAGATGATTCTCATTAAAGGCCTCAGCCGCAAAGGACTGCACTTGGGGAAGAATTGCGAACCGCTTTATTATCATGTTTTGCTGAAAAGCAGGATGCGGGGCTCCAGGTGGAGTTTATTTTGCGGAGTGTAGGGGGCGGCGGGGGGCGGCGGGGGGCGACGGTCAAGAAGCTCCTGGTTCCCTTGCTCGCTTGCGACTCTGGGAGCATCGCTCCTCGCCTGAGACTCAGTTTCCTTATCTGTTACGTGAAGGGATGGGATTAGAACCTGACCTTTGAGCTCTGACCTGAAAATCCTGGAGTGACTGGGCAGCATCGCTCTCCAGTTTCACCGCACCACCCCGCTCCCTGTCCCGGGGAGCTGAGGTCAGTTCTTTCAGGAGATTGGGACCACTTCTGAGTCTTGCCGGCAGATTATTCCAGGCTAATGTAAGGCAGGTACAGAAAGCTCTGGTGTCGGACTCTAGCGGGGGCCACACAAAAACCAGACATCCTTAATGATTTGAGGCCTCACGGAGGAGGAGGAGGGGTAATGCGGAGGGCGCAGTGCCCGGTGGCTCAGGACCAACAGAATTCCCAAAACAACAGAAGGAGGGGCCACAAAGGCTCTACCCGCTCGCTCCGCCTACCATCCCGAGTTTTCTCTGAAAGGTCCCTCAGCAAGCTGCCTGGCCACCTCCAGACCTTGTGCCCTCTCCCATCCCCATCCTTGTAGCAAATGTCAGGCAGGAACCTGCGGTGTGACCTGGGGGATGAGTCGCCTGTCTCTGGAACTCTTCCCCCTGCTCCCTGCCCAGCTGCTGAGGTCCAGCGCCGAGAGAACTGAGAGATGGCTGGGTGTGGTGGTGGCAGCCCCTAGGTGACACAAGGGCTGGTGGGCGAAGGCTTGGAGGGCCGCAGCATCGTGGGCGCAACTCCTATCAGAAAAGCTGACTCAAGAATCTGGAATCTGGGGGTCAGTGAGCTTCTGTTTTCTGGAGGCTGTCCTCTCTGATACCAAGGGGCATATCCCAGTTTAGTGCTTGTAAACTTCATTATACATGATTATTATTTCTTTTTTTCTTCCCCCCTTTTTTTTTTTTTAAGATTTTATTTATTTATTTGACAGACAGAGACCACAAGTAGGCAAAGAGGCAGGCAGAGAGAGAGGGGGAAGCAGGCTCCCCGCTGAGCAGAGAGCCTGATGCAGGGCTCCATCCCAGGACCCTGGGATCATGACCTGAACCGAAGGCAGAGGCTTTAACCTCACTGAGCCACCCAGGTGCCCCTTCTTTTTTTCTTCTAAGATTGTATTTATTTGTGACACAGGAGCGAACAGGAGAGGTGGGGAGGGGCAGAAGAAGAAGCAGGCTCTCCACCGGGCAGGGAGCCCTATTCGGGGCTCGACCACAGGACCCTGGGATCATCACCTGAACCCATTGAGCCACACGGGCGCCCCTGTAATTATTATTTCAATGGTCATTATTAGCCCCTCCCTTTCATTGGGTATTTCCTGCAGTGTCTACATCAATCTTCCTAATAGTCAGCAATGGAGGGGCTGTTGTTATTCCATTTTATGGGTAACAAAACTGAGGCTTGGTGCAGAGCCCCTTCCTGGCTCTCCTGCCCCGTGCCCATCTGGACAGCACACCCAGAGCTCACATGAGCTGCTGGGAGCCCTGGGAGGTGGACAGGGCCCAGTTTGGCTCCCATTTATATGACTGGGGTAGGGTGCCCCTGAGAGGCTGGGTCACTTGCTTGTGACACACTGTAGGGCTCAAAGCTGGGACTTGACCTGGAGACAAAGAGGTAGCGGAGACTCAGCAACTCCTTGGGAGTCTTCTGTGGGTCTTCACCTCACCTGGGTGATCTCCAGCTCCTCCATGTGGGGGTTGGGTGCTGTGTGGCCTACTCCTACCGGGTGCTGGAATTGCAGGCTAGTGGGCTTGGAGGGTAGTTTTGTCTTGAAAAGAGGATGGAGTAGAAGGCCTGGAACAAGCACTAGAACTTTAGTGCGCAACTTCCGGCCTCACCGGGGCTGAGCACCTCCTCCCCCTACAGATAGGGCCTGTCAAGACCTCCTATAGCCGCACCCCAGCCTCCTTGACCTTGCTTTGGTTTTCACCCTCTGACCTGACATATCTGCTAGAATCTAGCCTGCGCTGGGTCATCCAAACTCAGGTGTGATCTGAAGGGACCCAGCATAGAAGCCACAAGTCCTTCTCTCTCTCCCAGAAGGGCGGGCCTGTGTGTGGTGGGTCAGGAGACAGGCTGCCATGGCCAACAAAGACATTTACAGAAACAAGGAACTCCTCTTATGCACCTCCTTCCCGTCTGCCAGCATGTTAGAAGGAACTCTCTCTCCTCCAGCTCCGAACTCCGCTTGGGCTACAGTGTAGGGCTGGAGGTCCACCCAGAGGAAGGCCAGGAGAACCTTCCTTCTACCATGTCAGCGGTGTGTGGTATGGGTTAAGGCAGGTGTGGGCAATGCCCAAGGCTAGAAGCGATTTCTCTGCCCAGCTTCTCACCCATCACAACTCTTTTCAATCTTACATTTGAACAGTGGCCCAAATGGGGCCCTTACGGTTGAGGATGGAGATGTCCCCCAGCTCCGTCTAAGCCCCTGGGGACTCTTACCATTCTGGACCTTATCCTGAGCTTTTAGAAGATACTTCTGTTTGTTGGCCCATACTATCCTTAAATGGGAAGATGTTTTGGATTTTCTACCCGTTGTAGAAAGTGTACGTGGGGGAGGGCCCAAGTCCCTGGGTATAATCCATACACCTGGGCTGCAGGCAGGAAAGGTGAGGCAGAGGCCTGTGGACCCACCCGGGCAGATCTCCAGACATGACGTGGGTTTCAAAAAAAGCAAATTGCAGATGGAGAACACGGCTATTCACAGCCATAACAATAAGCAAGCAAACAAGACTTCCCACAAAGCAATATAATGTGCTATCCTTGGGCACCTGATATGCATGTAAATAAATAGAAATAGGCAAGGAAGCATTGTCAGGGACCTGGAGAATGCTCGCCTCTGGGGGGATGGGAGGAAGGCTCTGGAACTGAGCTTGGTGCACAGGGACTTTAGTGTATCTGTAATGTTTTAATTTTTTATAAGAATTAGTTGTCTAATTAAAAATTAATATTTAAAAAAGTTTGCTCTTCCTTGTCGTTGCCCCAGACTACCTGTTTGAAGCCCCAGGCTGGCGTCCCGTGCCCTGGGGAGCGAGCTCATGCTCCATCCATGTGGAAGCCCCCACCGCGTGCAGAGCACCCTGCACACCAGGCGCCTTACCTGCGTGAGCTCATTCGTCAGGAGCCGGCCTAGGGGCCTGTGGCATGACATCAGAGCCTTCGATCTGGTCGCTCTGAGCTCCTGCACTTCCAGACTCTGGATGGAATTTCTTTAGCCTCAGCATACATGGCAGGCGCTAGAGCCCGGCACACTGTGTCATTCTTCTCCGACTGCCTGGTTCTCACCGCCCCCCGACCGTCTCTCTCTGTGGGTGCAGGTCCTGGCTGCCCCTGGGGGAAGACGATTTGGGGAGGAAAGCATTTTCTATTTTGTTTTGAATCGGCTTCCCGAAGCTGCCCTCGGGCTGGACGCTACAGGAATTTGCCAAGAGCTTAAACAATCCCCCAAAGACCGGATTGTTGTACCCCATTCGCTCTCTTGATTCTTCAGATTTTTGTGGGTCATCTGCCGTGGGCTTGGAGCTGGAGTCAGCAGAGTCTGGAGCCCGTCCACCTCTTCCCGTTCCTCTTGTTACTCCTCAGGCCAGTCCGCTGTCACCTCTGTGTCCCTCCCTCCAGTCATTTCTCCTCTCTCCAGCCAGAGTGAGCTTTCTAAACCAGATCTGATCACACCCCTCCCTTGCTGAACACTCTCCATGGCTTTCCATTGTTCTAGGGTCAAGTCAGCGACCTTGACACTGATTGGTGTGACCCCAGCTTCCATCTCCAGCGTCTGTGCTCTGGCCACGCCAAGCCCTATCAAAAGCCCCCAGTCCCATGCCCCGGTCTCTGAGCCTTAACACATGCCCTTCCCTCTGCCTGCAACACGCTCCCCACCACCTCATTCATTTCCTGCTAATTTCAACTTCAGCTTTGGGTCTCAGGCAGCACTTCTTCCTGGTAGAAGCATCTCGGAGCCCTGTCCTCCCACACCTGCACCCAGATGAGTTCTGTGCATCTCGTCCTCGGGTCACTTATCACACTTTATATAATTGCGTGTTAAATTGGTCTGTCTCTCCCACCAGGCTATAAAGTCGCGAATGCAAACATCTTGAATAATAACAATGACAACCTCCACGGCAGGCTGAGCATTTTGTTGTCGTAACCTGTGCCAGGCACGGCGCTAAGTGTTCTGTAGCTCTCCGCTGTCTACTTCCCACCTCCCTGCGAGGCGGGGCCTCCACTATCGAGAGTGGGTCCAGGATTCAAAGCCCAGCAGCCTGACCCAGGAACCTGCCCCTTCCCGCACCAGGGAGGGCAGGGTTTTGTCTGTCTGATTCACGATTATATCCCTAGCGCCTAACACAGTGCCTGCCATCTAGAAGGAACTCAATAACTATTTGTTGGATGAATAAATAAATCAAGAGACATACGGTGATGGGCAGCAAATCTAATCCCTGCTTGGATTAGTTCCTTTTAAAAGCAGTGAGGAGAAGCAGAGCTATGTTATCGATCCACGCCCGGAACCACCGATATACGAAGATAAGACAATCCGAAGACTCCTGAGTCCCACGGCACTGCTGCGGCTGTTTGCTGGGCTTGGCTGGGGTGCCTGCCCGGTAGGATTTAGTAAGATGGGGCTGGACACGCAGAGAAGGTTCTGGAGCCTGGGGAGGGGCCAGGGGCCCCCAGGACCGGGTCTGAAAAAGCCATCTTGGGAGTTTCAGGGAAGTCAGAGCCCTGGGAGGACCTGAGCACTATATTACTGTAGGGAGATTGATGGGAGAGAAACAACCCATAGGACTTGAATTTATTTTCTTCTGTCCAAAGTGGGATTGCTCCTGATGACTGAAATCAGTGGTTCTCATCTAGGATGCTTTTGGTCCTCACGGGACTTGAGTAATATCTGGAGACACTTTCAGTTGTAAACACTGAGGGTGGAGAGTGCTGCTGGCATCGGATGGGTAAAGACCAGATCCTACAATGCCTGGGGACCTCCCTCCGCTGCCGTAACCTCAACACAGCCCTGTCAGGCCTGATACGTTCTTGGTGCTGAGATTGAGAAGTCCCATTTAAACAACGGAATGAGTGGACCCAGGGAATAGGTGAAGTTTGTGGAAGTGTCTCCTCTGATGGCCTTTGACCTACTTGAACAGTGAGGTGACCGGGGACAGACTGGAGTGACAGAGCCGTCTCTACTCCCCACTCCTTCCCCCACCAGGAACACGTTACCAGCAACTCAGTGCATCTCTGTGCGACGCCCTCCACCCCTCCCCCCATTCCTCACACTTCTCTTATCACTGTGGGATCAAAAGTTTGAAACATTTGGTGCCCATATTTGTAAAAAGTGGAGCGGAGGTGGGGGGCGTATCTCTGATGTGAGCAAGCTTAGCTCACTCTTTTCAGGGGACACCGCTGTGGGAGCACTTGTGTGCCTCCTAACTCTGTGGTCACTGCCAGAAGCAGGTGGGGTTAGAATGGGGTGGGGGAGGCCGCTGGGGCCCACCGTCAGGATTTGCCCAGGCAAAGTAGAAAACTTGCCTTTCCCATGCCCCCGCTGCTGGTGGCCTGACCCCTTCTTTGTGGCTGATGCATATTCATACCGTACCCGTGTCCGGAGTACTCCCCAGGCTCCACAGACGTCGCAGGGTGACTGCTTGGGTCAGGGGGCTGCCTCAGCCTTCAAGCAACAACACTCTCTTAGGACATAATAGAATTCTGTATCTCCTACTGTGTTATTTCAGATCCTACAAAAAGCAGAGCCCGAGATAGAATTAGGCGTGCACAGCCGTTATTGGGGGAATTCTCTGGGAAGGGTGAAGGTCAAGGAGCAGACAGGAGTCTGACACCCAGGAAAGGAAGGAGGGAAGGAGTGGGCGTTGGACAGGAAGTGCTCAGTCCACAGTGTAGCTCTGAGAAACCTTCAGCCAGTTCGAGGAGCATGTCCCACACGTGTGGTGCCCGTCTGCGCCAGGCTCAGCTCCGGGCCCCTCCTGAGCCTTGACCTTGGGCATTGCTTCTCCAGGACACCTCTGCAGGAACCCTGTTCCACTTCTTACCTTCTGAGACAACGAGAAAAGTACTGAAGTGCAGACTCCTGCCTTGAAGCTCTCCTGACCCCCAAGTGCAAGGTGGCTCTCCCACCTTGGTTCTCTCTTCCCCGCTTGGCCCGTCACCCCCTTCAGTGATTGGGGTCAGTTGCCCACTTAGCCAGCCCGCCTTCTGGTCCCTGCCTTTGCACGTCTGCTTAGGACTTGTCCTTCCCGAGAGCCTCCTCCTTCTCTGCAATCAAATGAAACCTGCCCGGTGCTTGGCCCACGCCGACTCCACTTCTTCCAGGATCTTTTCGGCTCCCACTGATGTCCCCACTCCTGGAATTTCTCTTTTAGGTAGGAGTGTTGCCATACTATAGCCCCTCACTGTTCTCCGGTTGTTTCAGCTGTTGTGATTATGTTTCTTAAATAAGCTTACAAACGTCTAGAGGGTCCGGACGGGATGAATCCGTTTCCTCTCCAGCATCTCTTCTTCTTTCCTTTTCTTCCTTCCTTCCTGTCACTTATCAGGTGTCAGGTCTTTCAGTAGAAATGGATGGGACTTTCTTCCATACTGAGGGGTTGTTGTCTCTGGGTCCCGGCTGCGTCCCAGGTTGGCAAAATTATTATTTGGTTGGTTTATGTGTGTTGGTCTCAGGCTGGCCTGCATTTTGCTCTTTCTCACCCGTCCCTGGATGTCAGTGATCTCCAGAATCCCCTTTTCTGGCCGCCCCAAATAAATCCCTATTCTTAGTGCCTGGATTCATCCTGAGGAACCAGTGACTTCAAGTAGCCCTAAATGTGACTTCTCCCAAGGGACTTTTTGACTAGGGCCTGAAGAGTGGGAAGATCAAATTCTAGTAAGTTTCATGCATGAGCTAGACTCCTTACTATCCTATACAGTTGCCTCTAGCCGTGTGTAGCTATTTAATTAAATTAAAAATACAGTTCCTCAGTTACAGTAGCCACAGTTCAAATGCTCAGTAGCCTTGTGTGGCCAATGGCTATCATACTGGCCTGCACAGTATGTTTCCATCATTACTGAAAGCCCTACAGGTTGATGCTGAGATAAGGAAAGGCATTTTTTTTTTTTTTTAAAAGCAGGTCTGAGCTGTATCCAGAACTTCCTTCAGTCCTGAGTGATCTCAATGTAGAGGTTCTTGCCCCACCTAAGAGAAGAGCCAAGTTTAAGGCATCCTCACACGCAGTCACTAAAGATGTCCCTGAGTGAGCACAGGCCTGGAGATCCCGGAAGCAGTGGTTCTGGGGCTATGAACAGGCCCCCGGTTGCCTTCCAGGCCTGGGACCCTGCCCTCTGGCTGTGGGAGGCCATCTTCAGATGGCCCGAGAGGCCCCCTTGCGGGGTGGAACCAAGCAGAGCTGCTCCCCACAGCCTCTGGAGGGGGACCAGCTTAGCTGCAGCCTGGGTGTGGAATTCCTTATGCTTCTGACCATTGACATTCTGCATTCTGCGGCATCGGTATGAATGATTAAGCAGAAAGCCCAAGGAGAGTCTGTGGGGCAGTGGAGAGTGTGGGAGGAGCAGAGGAGACAGAGGGAGCACTGGGGAGGTGGGGAGGATACGGAGTGGGAAAGGTGGGGGTGGAGGAGGATGGGGGAGCAGAGGCACTGGGCAGAGGTTCAGCTGCTGACCCACCCATATGGAGAGTAGATTCTCAGGAGGGAGAGGGAATGGTGCGTGAGTGTTGGGGGTTAATTGTCTCCCTTTACGAGGGCTTCTAGCAAAGCTGAGGGTGTTCAGGGAGTCAGACCCCAGGATGCTGAGGGGACTTTGAGTTTCAGCTCGATGGGGACGGAGGTGAGGCCTGAGGTGAGAATGTTCAGAGGACGTGGGTGGAGGGCACGATGGTGCTTCTAGAAACCTGAAGGGCAGTCATCCAAAAGAGGGCGTGGCAAACCTTTCCTATAAAGAGCCAACTATTTTAGGATTTGTGGGCCTGGCTGTTTCTGTCACAACTACTCAACTCTGCTGTCACACAGAAGCGGCTGGAGATGGTGTGTAAACAGATGGGCCGTGGATGGGTTCCCATAAAATACTATTTATGGAAATGGGGCAGGCTGGATTTGACCCTTCTCCTGATCTAGAACCTCAACCCACAAACTGTGTTCTGTGGGCCAGGAGTGTCAGCATCACAGGGGCGTGTGAGAAACGCGGGACCCCAGACCCCACTCTAGAGCTGTAGCAATGGATCTGCACTTCAGGAGGTCCCCTGTGCCTATCAAAGTTTGGGAAAAAGAGTTGGGTTGTCCTGGGAGGCTCCAAGCATTATCAGAGCAATGGGTGGAAATGGCAGGAAGTGGACGTTCCGCTCAAGGTCAAGAGGAACTTTCTACCCAAGACAGTTGCCCTCAAGTGGGACAGGAGACTGTCTCTGGAGGCCGTGAGCATCCTGCACTGGGACGGTGGAGCTAAGGCAAGAAGACCCATTCTTTAGGATGGTAGGGAAGCCTCGGGCAGCTTAAATGGCATCCTGGCTAACTTTCCTAGCTGGGGGGGTGAGCTGCCTGGGCTCGAGTACTGGTTGGGCAAGAAGACGTTTCACTCATTCTTATTTCAGATTCTGCATCTGTCAGGGTAATCAAAGACCTCACAGGGTTGTGCTAAGAATTAATGCGCTTCAAGTAGTATAATAGTACTTACCATGTGCTTAGTGCTCCGTGTTAGCTCTTACTATAGAGTACGTAATTCTATAACAGTTATCCATAGTTTTGGTTGGATCAAGGACCTTTGTATCTCTCCCGTCCAACTCTGAGATTCCAGCTCCGAGGGGGTGGGGGAGGATTTGGGGAATAACAAGCATAGCCAGTGTTTTCTGAGGATTTAGTATGAGCCAGACATTATGCAAGCATCAGTTAATGGCTCTCAAATTACTTTCAGATACTCGTTGGTGGGTAAGAGCAGATAGATTATAATCTGCATGTTTCAGCTTTAGAACATCTAGTCGAGCCAGAGATGATGCGCTTGGTTTTGTCACTGACAGATTTATGTGGTGATGAGTTAAGGCACAGAACTCCCTAGAGAGAGTCCAAGAGCTGCCTCTCTGGGCCATGTCACTGACTCGAGTCTCAGGATGGCGGTGGGAGGGGGGTTGGTGCAGGACACTTTATTGCAGAAAAATATGATGCGTGCTGACTCCCAATCCTATTCGTGTAGAGGTCCCCAAAGATTTAATGTCCCTTCTGTCCCTGTTGCTTTTGTGTTTATAATCCCCAACCATGGGTTTCAGGGACAGACCCCGGTCGGCCTGGGCTCTTGTTCTGTCACTTCATGCTGTGTGGTCAGGGGCAGGCCTCTTGACCTCTCTGAGCCTCGTCAAATGGACTGCTAATGCTGCGTGCTTCCCAGGGCTGTGGCAAGGATTACGTGAGAACGTATGAGACCGCCAAGAGTGTCACAAACATTGGTTGTCATTTTGATGAAGTCTGTAAGCCTCTTAGGGGCTCTTCTTTCCCCCATAGTGCTTGCTCCATAATAAGGGGTTAATACATACTTAATGAATGTGCGAGGAATAAAGGACCTCCTACAGCCTGGGAAGAAACTGCTTCCGACGATGATGGGTTGACGTAAATCCCCTCCGCCCTCCTTTTGCCCCCCCCCCCCCAATTCCGGCACCAAGTTTCCCTCTCTAGCTCACTGTGAGCTGTGGGAGGAAGTTCCCATCACCCCACGCTAGGAACCTTTTTTCCTACTAACAGTTTTGGCTTGGCTTTGTGGAAACCAACACGGAGTTCTTATCTTCCCAAAGAAACCGTTCAGAAAACAACACACTGCATTTTTTCAGTGTGTGTTTGGGTTTTAAAAGGTGGGTGGGAAGGAAAGGAAAGATTGCCCTTTGAACCCAAAGGTGGGATCTAGCAAAGCCTCAAGAGTGCTTTTTTACTGCTGAGAATGCTCCCCCCACCCCATCTCACCTCCCCTCACCTCATCTAATTTTTGGTGCATTTGGTTAATTAATTTAAAGTGACGATAGTCCCAGATGAAGCTGTAAATTAGTTTCAAAGGGCGCAGCCGGGCCACCCACTACTGGAAGATCGCACTGCAGTGACAACATTAAACCTGGAACAACCCTCAACAAGGCGGGAGGAGGGAATCCTAAAACCTCAAGTAAAAACACATTTCCAGCCCGATTCCTTGCCGCAGCCCTTAAGAAAGTGGGACCAGATGGATGGTGGCTTTGATAATGAGAGAGGCAATCAACTTTAGATTAAAAAAAAAAAAAAAAAGCCCTAAACCCTGCCCCAGAAGGATGAGCCTGACAGTCAGACCCCAGACACATAACGTTCCGTTGAAGAGGCTATTGACATATTAGCCAGGAACAGAGGGGGTTCTGAGAGAGGTCAGTCCTCTCTCCTGGAGCATTTTCCACTGTTCCCTTACCTCTGAAGCCAAAGCTCTCAGCTCCCTAATTGAAAACACTGCAGTATCTTTGGATGTTGGCGATGGTCAGATTTCCCCTGGAAATCACTAAGTGTTCTCGGGAGGCTTGCCTGCTGCCTGCTGCCAGATTCTAGAGAGGGGAAGACATTTCTGTTTTTAATTTAACGTAATTATTATTATTTTTTTTGGTTGAGTTGTGATTGTTTTGCGGGGGGAGGGTGGGAAGACACGCTATGAGGAACAAAGAGGGAAAGTTCAGTGTTAAGAGAAAAGAAGACACTGAAGTCTGAAGATTTGGGCTCCTGCCTCCATTTCGCAACCCACCAGTGGTGTAACCTGGGAGAAATTCTGACATTCCTTGTGCCTCCATTTCTTCGTCTGTAAAATGGGGGTGAAAAAGCTTACCGTCTGGGGTTGCCAGAGGACTCAAGTGACGTGACAGATGTGAACACGTTGGGTAATGAGTGACAAAGGCCCGGCCTTGGCTCCCTGGGCGGATGGTTCTCAGCGATGGAACTGGGCGGAGCGTCAAGGGAAGGTGTCAGAACAGGAACGAAAGTGCTGGGCATTTTTTCTGGCTCCGCTCCTTGCCAGCCTGTGGTTTGGAGGCCAGGTCCTTGTGCGGGCGGACCCTCAGCTTTGTGCCTGTCTGACCAGGGCTGCCGTGTGTCCCCGTCCACCGGCCAAGGCTGACAGGACGAGCGGATAAATGGTGTGCACCTGCTGGGCTGCAGGCCCTTCGTCCGCACCTGGCACACGCTGGGCACCCAATAAATCATTGTCAAGTGAGTGGAGGAACGCAGGAAGGGGCTTGCGTGAGGAGTGAGGTAAGCCGGCTGGAAAGTTGTACCATTGAATTGATTTCTCGGGGATCGCAGCACATTCCTCTGGAGACTCTGTCCGAAGAGACAGACCACGTGACTTCCTGTCGCTCAGCAGGTTGTTGGGAGTTTCCAAAAGTGGACAGACTCAAATGGAGTGAGACCTCGGTTTGGTCCCGAGAATATTTGCACGCTCATCAGCTCAGTGCTTTGGGACAACATGGAGACTTGGTTCTGATTCAAGCTTCGGCTCAGGCTTTTTTAAAGGTTATTTTTGGCAATATTTATCAGCATCGTGGGGACCGGGCCTGGACCCGTCTTATTCACTGAGGTTTCTAAGCATCTCACAGGTGCCTGACACACAGGAGATGCTAATAATAAGCAACTAGTAAATAAATGTAGGGATCTCTGTGTTCTGTCTCTCCAAGATGAACTCCGAGACTTGGCAGCTCCTGTACTGTGGGGGACTGAGTGAGAGCCGTGGCCTCTCGGAGGGAGAAATGCTCAGTGAGTTGACCCCTCTGCAGGATTCCCCGCTGGGCGCTGGGGTTTCAAATGCTCGGGGCTCTGTAACTATTCATATTCTCCCAAGCCATAGCTAACGGCTCTGGAGCTGCTGGGATCTACCACTGTCCTTCCTGGGCCCTGCTCCGGGCTCCGGGGCAGTCTTGGGTTTGAGAGTACGTTCCCAGTGGCCTCTCTCCGGCCTCCAGACCAGGTCCTGCTCAGGCCTCTGAGTCCCCCGTGCTCTGCAGCCTCCAGATACATCAGAATCCGCTTGCCTTTCCTTCCCCAGGGTCCTTGGGGAAGGAGGAAGCTGCAAGGGAGAAGCGGGGTGGATGGAGCTGTGAAGGTTGAAATCTCCCTCCGTCGGGCCGGCTGGCATCCTGGTCAGGCCCCTGGCAAGATGGCAGCTGGAAATATCTGTGCGTGCTTGACGTGTGCTGTGTTTGCTCCCTCCTCTCTCCTCGTTTCTCATCTCGTCCCTCCGTCTGCTCCACCCCCTTCTCCATCCCAACCCCACTCTGAAATCGAGGCCGTGGGAGGCTTGAGCAGAGGGGATCTCAGGAGGTAGGCGGGAATGAACTCTTGCATGCTTCCTCACCAGGAGCTCCGGCAATCGCGTTTTGCTCAGACACTGGTGGCCAGCCACGGAGAGAGTTGTTCCGCTCGCTGTTTCTTTGACGCTTGGAGCAGCTCGAATCACGGCGCTGGGATGGTTCTGTGACCAACAGGCTATCATCAGCAACATTTAGAAACGTCTCCCCTTTCCACCAGTCTCTCCCTCTCTGCCAGTCCCAGCTCTAACAGCTGGAAGAAATTTCTCCTTCATCTACTGCGTTCAATCTTTCATGAAGCTCCATCAATTTTGCCTTTGAAATTTCTTTTGTGCCGGCCTTTTCTCTCGTTCCCACTGCTAATACCCGAGGCCTGGCTCTCATCCCCTTTGCACGCCCGAGCTGCCTCAAGAACCTCTTGGCAGAGTTCCCGGCCTCTGGCCTCTGTGTCTTCGATCTATCCTGCACGGCCTAGCCAGACTCCTCTTTCTCAAGCCGTTTGCGTCCTAGGGGTGCCTCAGCTTGGGATCCCTAGGCTCTCCAAACTTTTTGGAATTGCTCAGACAGCTTTTGTAGCTCC